>NC_053396.1:82644240-82977544 GCF_905171765.1 Bufo bufo
ACACTGTCGCCAGATGATTCCACATAGATGTCTACAGAACCTGTTCTGTTACACGCTTATACAAGTAGAGCCCCCCCGGAAAGAGTGGAGAGGGTGTCAGCAGTAAGTTTGTGTTGACGTCACTGAGTTAATTTGCCCTTCCTCTGATCTGTCAGAACAATAACCCACAAAAAACAGATCTAGTCTGTGGAGCATTCGCCTTCACTCGGTCAGCATTTGCTCAATAATCCCGCAGTATTGCTAATGCCAAAAAAAACAGGAGTGGATGTAAAACCGAGATGACCCGTGAAAGGAATATTTGCATGTCTTCTGTATTTTGTACCCACTCCTGCTTTTGGCTACCAAATCAAAAGCCAATTCTGATGGGACCATACAGGCATTACAGCTGCTACACAGACAGAATCCGTTGTGAATCTAATTTTTCCTTCCTTCTGTCAGATCAGAAGAAAGGTAAAATAAATCATTATGTCAGCCAGGACGAGAGGCAAAATAGTGGCCCAGTCATGAAGTGGGGAAGGTGGGAACAGCATGAGAAGTCCACAGAGTGGCCCTATGACATAGTGGTGAGGTGGAAGCAGCATGAGGAGACCATAGAATGGCCGAATGACAGAGTCTGAAGGTGGAGGTAGCATCAGGAGGCCACAGAGTGGCAAAATGACCGAGTCTGGAGGTGGCGACAATAACAGCATCAGGAGTATAACACAGAGTGGCAAGGTGACATAGTGTGGAGTTGGCAGCATCAGGAGGATACCACAGAGTGGAAAGGTGACATAGTGTGGAGATGGCAGTAGAAGCAGCAGCATCAGGAGACCACATAGTGGCAAGATGACATAATGTGTTAATGGCAGTAGCAGCAGCATCAGGAGGATACCACAGAGTGGCAAGGTGACGTAATGTGGAGATGGCAGCAGCAGCAGGATACCACAGAGTGGCAAGGTGACATAGTGTGGAGATGTCAGTAGCAGCAGCAGCATCAGGAGGATACCACAGAGTGACAAGGTGACACATAATGTGCAGATGGCAGCAGCAGCAGGATTCCACAGAGTGGCAAGGTGACATAGTGCGGAGATGTCAGTAGCAGCATCAGCAGCATCAGGTGACCACAGAGTGGCAAGGTGACATAGTGTGGAGTTGGCAGCATCAGGAAGATACCACAGAGTGGCAATGTGACATAGTGTGGAGATGGCAGCAGCATGAGGAGACCACATAGTAGCAAGGTGAAATAGTTTGGAGGTGGCGGCAGCATCAGGAGGCAACAGAGTGGCAAGGTGACATAGTGTGGATATGGCAGCAGCATGAGGGGACCACAGAGTGGCAAGGTGACATAGTGTGGAGATGTCAGCAGCATGAGAATACCACGGAGTGCCAAGGTGACATAGTTTGGAGGTGGCATCAGCATAAGGAGGCCACAGAGTAGCAAGGTGACATAGTGTGGATATGGAAGCAGCATGAGGGGACCACAGAGATGCAAGGTGACATACTGTATTGTGGAGATGGCAGTAGCAGCAGCAGCATCAGGAGACCACAAAGTGACCCGTTAACAGAGTGGGGAGGTGGGTGGCAATACTAGAACCCGGATGATCTAGTCTGATTCATCAGGAATTGGTAGTTGGAAATCCTGGCTGATCCACACCTGATTCATCTTGACAAAGGTCAGTCTCTCCACATTTTGGGTAGATAGGCGAGTTCTCCTTGGGGTAACTATGGCCCCCTCCGCACTAAAAACCCGCTCTGTTGCCACACTGCTGGCCGGGCAGGACAGCTTTTCCAGGACAAACTCTTCTAGTTGCGGCCACAAATCCAGTTTGGCTACCTAGTAGTCCAGCGGATCTTCAATGTTGGGTGGCAGGGTGCTGTCCAAGTATGCCACCACCTGCTGGTTCAGTTCCTGCTCCAGGTCTACCTGTTGCTGCTGGTGAGTAGTTTCTTCACTATGCGAGTGAAGAAAGCTACTCATCAGCGACTGTAGACTCAGGCTGCTGCTGATGGATCTGGTACTGCTCCTGCCACCGCACCCCTCCCAAGAAGCCATGGCGGTGAAATGTGAGTGCAGAGGGCCCCCCCAGTCAGACCTGCGAGAGGATGGACGATGGCGCAAATAGGCAGCGGCCAACTGAAAACATAGGATGTCTCTGTAGTAGTTCAGATTATCCTCCCTCTCAGTGGGTGAAAAAAAGGCCCCCTGGACTGGTAGCGAGGGTCCAACAAGGTGGAGAGCCAGAAGTCATCCCTTTGCTGAATGGTGACAATTCGGCTGTCACTACGTAAGCAAGTGGGCATGCATCGTGCCATTTGTGCAAGTGACTCGGAGGGGACTCCCTGCCTCCACATCCACTGCATACTGCCACGGTGTGTCCGGTTCCTCTGTCTCATCTTCCTCATCAACCTCTGGCTGCTCATGCTCCTCCTCTCCTGTCAGCTGAGTAGAAAAACCACCCATTTGGCTGTGCTCCAATTTGACTGTGCTCCAATGTCCTCCTCCCCCTCCTCCTCCTCTTCCAGTTCAGCCCCAACAGGGCTCATGTGGCCGGGAGATCGAGGCGCCACATCTCCTGTCACCTAACCAGCCATAGTTACCAGCATCTATTCCAGGACATGAAGCAGTGGAATGACGTTGTTCATTCCGTAGTCCAGGCAACTGACAAATAACGTGGCCTCCTCAAAGGGCCTGGGCAAACGGCAGATGAGCTTCCAATGGCTGACATCGAAGTTACACAGTGGAGTACTTATATCTGCTTGCATCATTAATAAATCATATAGTGAGTCCAACATACAGTATGTAGGGTGGAAATCCAACGGGTGGAAACGTTGCATATCAGCCTATGTTGGGGGATGCCGCTCTGCCGCGCAGCTCAAGGAGGTTATGCTTTGTGGTGTACGAGTGGCTGAAGTGCATTCAAAGTTTCCTGATTATTTTTAGGATGTCTTGCAGAAGGGTGGAAGACTTCAGAAACCGCTTGACAACCAGATTGAACATGTGTGCCATGCAGGGCGCATGCTCAGCCTTCCTTGATGCAGCGCTGACACCATGTTTTTCCCGTTGTCGGTCAGCATGGTTCCAATTTTCAGTTGATGTGAAGAAAGCCAGGATTCTATTTCTTGATGCATCACACGGAGCAGTTCCTCCCCTGTGTGACTCTGTTCGCCAAGACAAACCAGGTGCAGAACAGCGTAACACTGTGTAGCCCTGCTCATGTGGTATGCTGGAGGGGCACTGTGACTTGTCCCTGTAGTGGAGGCTGAGGACACAGTGGAGGATAAGGAGGCAGAGGCGAACATTGTCGCAGGAAAAAGGGCGTGACAACATGGAGGCGGAAGCGGCGTGACCTGGCCAAGTTGCTGGTGTGGCTATGCAGGAACCACATTCTCCCAGTGGGCCATAAATGACATGTACTGTTCCTGACCGTAGTTACAGCTCCACACGTCGGTGCTACTGTGCACTTTGGCAGACACCGACAGGTTCAAGGACTGGCCCATCTTCTGTTCGACATATTTGTGCAGGGCTGGTACTTCCTTTTTCGCAAAGAAATGACGGCTTGAGACTCTCCACCTCGGCTCGGCACAAGCCATCAGTTCTCTGAAAGGTGCAGAGTCCACCACTTGCAAAGGTAGGGACTGCAGCACCAGCAACTTTGACAGGAGCACGTTCAGCTACTGCTGTATCTTGGCAATCACTTTGGTGGTTGATTGCTGACAGAATTACTGACGAGGAGTAGGAGCAACTGGATGAGCAGAAGATGAGAATGACAGACAGCTCCCTTCGGCTGAGGTGGTGGAGCCTTGACTGTCTGAAACCGGGTGCGTGCCACTGGGTGATTCAGCGGTAGCTGCGGCAGGCTGGACCACCACATTGAAGGCACGGTTCCCCCAGGCCACTGCATGGCGATGCTGCATATGTTCACACAGAGCTGTAGTGCCAACATTGGCACCCTGGCCACGCCTCACCTTCTGCCCACATATTCTACATGTGGCCACTTTAGCCCCCTCTGGCAGCTTAATAAAAAACTGCCACACCACCAAGTAGGTGATTTTCCCCCGAACAGTCCGCACTGACTGACTGCTACCGTTGCTGCCTCTGTGAACCCCCTGCACTACTACTTCCCGGGCATTTGGCTCCCGACCTGCAACTGATGCCACCCTGCTGACTCCCAGTGATGCTACCATGCAGCTGTCTCAGCCGCTGCCTCACAGGCAAGCTGCCACCCTCTTCTCCTAATGATGATGAATCCCCTTCTGCACCCGGCTCCCAAGTGTGATCGACTTCATCATCATCATCAAGTAGTGTCTGCACGTTACTGATGTCCTCCTGAACAGTCTCTGGGTCAGGAGCCTGACTGCTCGCAACACAAGCTCCTGCGCCAGTCTCATCACTACTTGCCCGCCTAGCGGAGGAAGCAGCGGATGTCTCCTCCAGAACTTGGCTGGGCAGTTGCTGCTGACTGTCCTCTAGCAGCTCATCCTCGCTGTATAGTGGAGCTGAGCCCACAGCATACAATACTTCTGTGGCTTAGGGAACAGCAAAGGACAGAGGCAGGTTCAGGACAGGTGAGGGCACAGGGCCTGCTCCCGGGCCATGCCAACTAAGGGTTGTGTCTGACGAACCCACCGACTGTTGGCTGGGGGTGTCTGCTGTCACATGGGATGACAAGGACGACCGAGTTAACGAATCAAGAACCGCTGGGTTGCTGGTCAAGACACGACTGCTAGATGACACCGGGAGCTCAGGCTTCTCGCTGTGACTCCTGCTGCCATGACCCCTTACTCTGCTGCGAACTCTGCTTGTGCCCGAAACATTCAGGCCTCTGCCACTCCTCTGTGCATGGCCTGGCACTTCTCTGCCTGACATACTTGTAGCTGAGCTACACAAATTAAACACCCCTAAAAGCGACAAATATATTTTTCTTTTAGTACTAAAATAGTCTACTAAACGCTTTCACCACAATTAACTGCATAAATGCACTGAGAATATATTTTTCTAGTAGTACTGAAATATGCCCCTATACACTTTGACCAGAAAAAACAGGCTACTTTCACACTAGCGTTCGGGGCTCCGCTTGTGAGCTCCGTTTGAAGGGTCTCACAAGCGGCCCCGAACGCATCCGTACTGCCCTAATGCATTCTGAGTGGACGCGGATCCGTTCAGAATGCATCAGCCTCCGCTCCGCTCAGCAAGCGGACACCCGAACGCTGCTTGCAGCGTTCGAGTGTCCGCCTGGCCGTGCGGAGGCAAACGGATCCGTCCAGACTTACAATGTGTCAATGGGGACGGATCCGTTTGAAGTTGACACAATATGGCTCAATTTTCAAACGGATCCGTCCCCATTGACTTTCAATGTAAAGTCTGGACGGATCCGTCTGAAAAACTTTCACACTTAGAATTTTTTCTAAACTATAATGC
Source organism: Bufo bufo (assembly GCF_905171765.1). NCBI lineage: Eukaryota > Metazoa > Chordata > Amphibia > Anura > Bufonidae > Bufo > Bufo bufo. The sequence goes on from NC_053396.1 coordinate 82,649,639, forward strand.
AGACGGGTCCGTTCTGAACGGATCCAAACGTCTGCATTATAGGAGCGGATCCGTCTGAACGCTGGTGTGAAAGTAGCCTTAAAGAGTGAAGTGCGTATATATATTTCTTGAAGTACTGAAATATGCCCCTATTCGCTTTCACCAGAAATAACTGCAGAAGTGAAATGCATATATATTTTTCTTGTTGTAATGATAATGAACTACGCCCCTATATGCTTTCACCAGAAATAACTGCAACGGTGCAGTGCATATATATTTTTATTTTTTTACTGTAATATGCCCCTATATGCTTTCACCAGACATAACTGCAACAGTGCAGTGCATATATATTTTTCTTTTTTGATTGTAATACGCCCCTATACACTTTAAACAGAAATAACAGCAGAAATTAATTGCGTATATATTTTTATTGTTGGACTGAAATACGCCCCTATATGCTTTCACCAGAAATAACTGCAACAGTGCAGTGCATATATATTTTTCTTTTTTTACTGTAATATGTCCCCATTTGCTTTAAACAGAAATAACTGCAACAGTGCAGTGTGTATATATTTTTCTTGTTGGACTAAAATAGGCCACTATACGCTTTGACCAGAAAACAATCAAAGAGTGAAGTGCGTATATATTTTTCTTGTAGTTCTGAAATACGCCCCTATACACTTTCACCAGAAATAACAGCAACAGTGCAGTGCGTATATATTTTTATTTTTTTAATGTAATATGCCCCTATGCACTTTAAACAGAAATCACTGCAACAGTGCAGTGTGTATATAATTTTTTTGTTGGACTGAAATAGGCCACTATACGCTTTGACTAGAAAACAATTAAAAAATTAAGTGCATATATATTTTTCTTGTAGTTCTGAAATACGCCCCTATACGCTTTCACCAGAAATAATTGCAACAGTGCAGTGCGTATATACAGTATTTTTCTTTTTTTAATGAAATACGCCCTTATACGCTTTAAACAGAAATAACTTCAACAGTGCAGTGCGTATATATTTTTCTTTTTTTGCTGTAATACGCCCCTATACGCTTTCAACAGAAATAACTGCAGAAGTGAACTGAGAATATATTGTTCATGTTGTACTGAACTACGCCCATATACGCTTTCACAATAAATAACTGCAACAGTGCAGTGCGTATATATTTATATTTTTTTACTGAAAAATGCCCCTATATGCTTTCACCAGAAATAACTGCAACAGTGCAGTGGTTATATAATTTTCTTGTTGTGCTGAAATACGCCCCTACACGCTTTCAACAGAAATAACTGCAGAAGTAAAATGCATATTTATTTTTCTTGTCGTACTGAATAAGATACTAAGATATAAACCACTAAAGGATTTTCAACATAATACTTGCAGCCCAATAACAAAAAGCTGGAATGACAGAGCTGTCAAATGTCAATGACTATTTGGATCCCCAAATAATCGTTCCCTGCACTTGTAAATCACTTTCCTATCAATGTCCCTAGTGCTTTCTGACATCTCTCCCTGCACTAAGATGCTGTGAAATGATTCCTCCCTATCCTTTCCCTGCACTTATAAATCCTTTTTTCAGTTTCTTTTTTAAGCATAGAGGTTTTTCCAATTGCTGTCCTTGTGGCGGATCCAGAGCCTGGTCTCAGGAGGGGCACTTCCAGGTTATTTTCTGTCCGTTGCCACAAGACTACACAGTGTAGAGGTATACTGTATATTGTGTGGCACAGTGTATGCTATATGTGTATAACATAAAAATATTTCACATGAAAACCTCCAATTACTTGGCTTGGCCCTTGGGGATCTCGGACACCTTCAACATATTGGCTGGGGGGCTCGGTGGCGCTGATGTCGTGTTTTATCCTAATGAGAAAGATTTCTGTCACGGGGTTCCGAAGGTGCACTCGGTCCCCCATCACCCGCAGACCTGTTGCTTAGCTTTGGGAATGAGGATCTGTGTTTGACCTCATTCCCAGGGCGGCTTTACTAGCTGGGTGGCTCCCTGCTCCTAAGTCTGCCTTGAGCGCCGAGCTGATCACTCGGTGCTCGACTGGTTGGTCTGTCGGTCATGTGACGCTGGCCACGTCACATGACCCTCACTCCCCACTATAAATACAGGCAGCCTGCTGGCTACAGGTTGCCTGTTAATTTCTAGGTTCCTGGCTATTTGTTGGACTGCTGAATACTTACCTGATCCTGTTCCTTGACCATCCTTTTGCCTGATCCTCCTGTACTGCGCATCCGTCCTGGTATTGTGACCTCGGCTCCCACCTGACTACTCTCTTAGGACTCCTCTTGTACTTCTCTGCTCTCCTGGTATTTGACCCCGGCTTCTCCTGACCATTCTTTGCTTAATCCTTTGTACTTTGTGCTTTCCTGGTATTGACTCGGTCCGTTCACGTCCTGTTTGTCTGTCTGTCTGTCATCCCTGCACTTATTCCAAGTTAGGGATTGCCGTCCAGTTGTCCCCTGTCATTAGGACTCGCGAGGCAAGTAGGCAGGGCCAGGGGTAAGGGTGGAGCGCAGTGGTCACTTCCCTCCCCCCCTGTGTGTGTGTGTACGCGACCGTTACAGATTAACAGGCCCAATAACCACTGTATTATGAATCCTCTGGTGACCCTGACTGACTATGTCTCTAATCTGACGCAGATGGTGCAGGAGTTAGGGGAACAACTCAGCTCTTTTGAGTTAGGGCAAGGTTCTTCCACTCCTCAGGCCTCCAGTCCGCATTTTGAGCCCCAGATTAAGCTCCCAGAAACCTTTTCTGGAGACCGGAAGAAGTTTCTCTCTTTTAAGGAGAGTTGCAAACTTTACTTCCGTTTGCGCCCCATGTCCTCTGGGCCCTAGAGTCAACGCGTGGGCATTATCATTTCCCGATTACAGGGTGATCCCCAGGACTGGGCATTTTCTTTACCTGCTGGCGCCAGTTGTTTATATTCTGTGAAGGGGTTCTTTCAGGCCCTAGGTACCCTCTATGATGAACCAGACAGGGCTCTAGTAGCCGAGACGGCTCTAAAGGCACTGGTTCAGGGCAATTTACCAGCGGAGGATTATTGCACCCAATTCAGAAGGTGGTGTGTCCCCTCAGGATGGAACGAACCAGCCCTGAAGAGTCAGTTCAGGTCAGGTCTGTCTGATAAATTAAAGGATCTTCTGGTCAGTTATCAACTTCCAGAGACCTTAGAGGAGATGATGACCCTTGTTGTCAAACTTGACCGACGGGTTAGAGAGAGACGACAGGAACAACAGTTCTCTTCCCAGATGGTGGTCCAGCCAGAGGCCTATCCCAGAGACAATGCTGAGGTCTCCACCGAGGAACCCATGCAGGTTGGCATGACCCGAGGGAATCTTCGCCGCAGACGTGGAGAATGCTTTTACTGTGGAGATTCTGACCATTGGATCAACCAGTGTCCTAAGAAGGTCCTCTCTGTCAAGTCTCCTAAGGCAAGGCAACCTAAAGACCAGGTACACCCTGAATTTTCTAAATGTAAGCTTTCGGTACCCATTACGATTTCTCTGGGAGTAGATAAATGGCCGGGTAAGGCCTTTATTGATTCTGGCTCAGCGGCTAGCTTTATTGACTCTGAGTATGCTGTAAGATTGGGTATTCCTATGTTTGCCTTACCAACTCCTATCCATGTCATGGCTATTGATGCTACTCCTCTTATTGGTGGTACGGTGAGCTTATGTACCTCGGAGATTTCTCTAACCGTGGGTGTGTGCCACTCAGAGAGATGTTCGCTTCTAGTCCTGGAGAACCTACCTGCTGAGGTGGTACTAGGGTTGCCTTGGCTCCGACTACATAACCCCACTATAGATTGGTCCAATGGGGAGTTGGTGAGATGGGGGCCTAAGTGTGACTCGTGCCTGTCCGTGGTACAGGCTGGGGTCTCAGTAATATCTGATACTTTACCCTCTGTTGTTAGAGAATATTCTGATGTATTCTCATCACCAACCCCGGAGGTTCTACCCCCCCATAGACCTTATGATTGTACCATAGAGCTAGTAGAGGGGGCCAAGTTTCCTAAAGGACGAATTTATAATCTTTCTATGCCCGAACGCAAGGCCATGGAAGATTATATTAAGGAGAGCCTTGGTAAAGGGCATATTAGACCTTCTGTCTCTCCTATGGGGGCGGGGTTTTTCTTCGTTAAGAAAAAAGATGGTGGTCTTAGGCCATGTATCGATTACCGGAGATTAAATAAAATCACTGTCCAGAATAGATACTCCCTCCCACTCCCATTGATTCCGGATTTATTTAACTAGGTCCTGGGGGCAACCTGGTTTTCCAAAATTGACCTGAAAGGGGCATACAATCTAATCCGAATCAAGGAGGGAGACGAATGGAAGACGGCGTTCAATACTCCGGTAGGACACTTTGAATATCAGGTGATGCCTTTTGGACTCAGCAATGCCCCAGCTGTGTTCCAAAACTTCATGAATGACATTCTTAGGGAGTTCTTAGGTAAATTTGTTATTGTCTATCTTGACAACATTTTGATATTCTCTCCTGACTTCGAATCCCATGTGTCTCATGTTAGACAAGTATTAGAGGTGTTGAGGGAGAATCAGCTATCCGCTAAACAAGAGAAATGTGTCTTTGGTGTGCAGGAGATTCTGTTTCTAGGGCATGTTCTGACTCCTCACGCCTTCAAGATGGATCCTGGTAAGGTACTAGCAATTAAGGAATGGGTAAGACCTTCATCCTTAAAGGCCTTACAACGGTTCTTAGGTTTCGCCAATTACTATCGTAAATTTATTATGAATTTTTCCGTAATTGCTAAACCGTTGACCGACCTTACTAAGAAAGGGGCGGATTTGGAGAATTGGTCTACTGAGGCCATTTCTTCATCTGAAAAATTAAAAAAGGCATTCAGTAGCGCTCCCATTCTGATCCAGCCTGATCAGGAGAAACCTTTTAATGTGAAGGCGGACGCATTATCTCGGAGCTTCCAGGCTTCTTAACCTACTGAGGTACCACCTGAATCCATCCTACCAGCAAAAATCTTCTTAGCAGCTCTTACCCAGGATATCTCGGCTCGCATTAGGTCGGAACAACATCTGGCACCGGTATCCACCCCAACAGATAAGTTGTTTGTTCCCGTACAATTTCGTCTCCAGCTGTTGGGTGAGTGTCACGATTCTGCCTTTTGTGGACATCCGGGTGTTGAGGGCACTAAGGATCTGGTTTCTAGATCTTATTGGTGGCCCACTCTAACTAGGGATGTCAAGTCCTATGTGTCAGCCTGTGAGGTTTGTGCCAGGTCCAAGACACCTAGGACTCGCCCTGCTGGTAACCTACGACCCCTACCCATTCCCAGTAGACCCTGGTCCCATATCTCGATGGACTTTATAACTGACCTACCGCCGGCGGAGGGTAAGACTGTAGTGTGGGTAGTGGTGGATAGGTTTAGCAAGATGGTCCATTTTATTCCCCTGTCTAAACTCCCGAATGCCAAAACCCTGGCGTCTATTTTTGTGAAAGAAATTGTTTGATTGCATGGTATCCCGGAAAATATTGTTTCTGACAGGGGTGTGCAGTTTGTGTCCAAATTCTGGAGGGCCTTCTGTCAAAAATGTAAAATTTCATTGTCTTTTTCCTCTGCCTACCACCCTGAGAGTAATGGGCAGACTGAACGCCTTAATCAGTCTGTCGAACAATTCTTGAGGTCGTATGTTGCTGATGACCAGCAATTATGGGTGAAATTTCTTCCATTGGCTGAATTTGCTTTGAATAACCGTGTCAATTCTTCCGCTGGAGTCTCCCCTTTCTTTTGTAACCATGGTTTTCATCCCCGTTTTCATTCTGGGTCGTCCGTCTCCTCCTCTAACCCTGAAGCGGATAAACTCTCCTCCGAACTGTGCACAGTTTGGGCCCGGGTTCAATCGAACCTAGAAAAGGCTCAATGTTCTCAGAAACTCAAGGCCGATAGGAGACGTTCAAGGGAGGTAAACTTTCAGGTTGGGGATAAAGTATGGTTGTCCTCCAAGAATCTATCTCTCAAGGTAACTTCTAATGCCCGAGTCATTCCACATTCAAAATGTGTTCCATAAATCTCTGCTTAAAAAATATTTTGAACCGGTAGTACCATCAAAAGCCTCGCCTCCGCCGGTTCTTGTTAATGATGCTGTCGAGTATGTGGTGTCTAAAATAGTGGATGTCCGGAAGGTGCGTAATTCCTTGCAGTACCTGATTCACTGGAAGGGGTATGGACCTAAAGAGAGATCTTGGGTACCTGCCAGGGAGGTTCATGCTCCTAGACTTGTTCGTAAATTTCATTTAGAACACCCTGAAAAGCCATCGCCTGAAGTCTTGGGTCCGGTGGCCCCTCGTAAAAGGGGGGGTACTGTCACGGGGTTCCGAAGGTGCACTCGGTCCCCCATCGCCCGCAGACCTGTTGCTTAGCTTTGGGAATGAGGATCTGTGTTTGACCTCATTCCCAGGGCGGCTTTACTAGCTGGGTGGCTCCCTGCTCCTAAGTCTGCCTTGAGCGCCGAGCTGATCACTCTGTGCTCGACTGGTTGGTCTGTTGGTCATGTGACGCTGGCCACGTCACATGACCCTCACTCCCCACTATAAATACAGGCAGCCTGCTGGCTACAGGTTGCCTGTTAATTTCTAGGTTCCTGGCTATTTGTTGGACTGCTGAATACTTACCTGATCCTGTTCCTTGACCATCCTTTTGCCTGATCCTCCTGTACTGCGCATCCGTCCTGGTATTGTGACCTCGGCTCCCACCTGACTACTCTCTTAGGACTCCTCTTGTACTTCTCTGCTCTCCTGGTATTTGACTCCGGCTTCTCCTGACCATTCTTTGCTTAATCCTTTGTACTTTGTGCTTTCCTGGTATTGACTCGGTCCGTTCACGTCCTGTTGTTTGTCTGTCTGTCTGTCATCCCTGCACTTATTCCAAGTTAGGGATTGCCGTCCAGTTGTCCCCTGTCATTAGGACTCGCGAGGCAAGTAGGCAGGGCCAGGGGTAAGGGTGGAGTGCAGTGGTCACTTCCCTCCCCCCCTGTGTGTGTGTGTACGCGACCGTTACAATTTCATAATAAGGATTTGGAGGGGCAGAGGGATAGCAGAGCAGGGAGAGGGTGGTGCTGCTACTAGGGAGCTCATAGCATGGGGGAGTAATAAAGCCCACCATAATTCCCCCCCCAGTAGTAATAATTCTCCTTTATAATAGACAGTGCAAAAAATACCCCCTTGTAATGCCCCCAGTTGAGCTAATGTCCCCATAGTGCCCCCATAATTTGCCAGTATAAAATACACCTATATAGTGCCCCCCCCCCTGTAGATATAATGTGTCCCAGTATAAAATGCTACTGTACAGAGCCCCCCATATAAAATATCCCTTTTTTGTGGCCCTATAGTGCCCACCAATAATGTGCCAGTAAGAAGTGCCCCAATTATTTGCCAGTAAAATGTGCCCCCATAGATGCCCCCAATCATGTGCCAGTAACAAGAGCCCCCCCCCAATCATATGCCAGTAACAAGAGCCCCACAATGTGCCAGTAACAAGAGCCCCCCAATCATGTGCCAGTAACAATTGCCCCCCCAATCATGTGCCAGTAACAAGAGCCCCTCCAATCATGTGCCAGTAACAAGAGCCCCCCCCAATCATGTTCCAGTAACAAGAGCCCCCCAATTATGTGCCAGTAACAAGAGCCCCCCAATCACGTGCCAGTAACAAGAGCCCCCCTAATGTGCCAGTAACAAGAGCCCCTAAAATGTGCCAGTAACAAGAGCCCACCTAATGTGCCAGTAACAAGAGCCCCCCATAATGTGCCAGTAACAAGAGCCCCCCCCATAATGTGCCAGTAGCAAGAGGCCCCCCTAATGTGCCAGTAACAAGATGCCCCCCTAATATGCCAGTAACAAAGGCCCCACCTCCTAATGTGCCAGTAACAAAGGCCCCCCTCCTAACGTGCCAGTAGCAAGAGGTCCCCCCTAATGTGCCAGTAACAAGAGGCCCCCCTAATGTGCCAGTAACAAGAGCCCCCCCAATGTGCCAGTAACAAGAGGCCCCCCAATGTGCCAGTAACAAGAGGCCCCCACTAATGTGCCAGTAACAAGAGCCCCCCTAATATGCCAGTAACAAGAGCCCCCCCATAATGTGCCAGTAACAAGAGGCCCCCACTAATGTGCCAGTAACAAGAGCCCCCCTAATATGCCAGTAACAAGAGGCCCCCCTAATGTGCCAGTAACAAGAGGTCCCACCTAATGTGCCAGTAACAAGAGGTCCCCCCTAATGTGCCAGTAACAAGAGGCCCCCCCCTAATGTGCCAGTAACAAGAGGCCCCCCCTAATGTGCCAGTAACAGGAGGCCCCCCTAATATGCCAGTAAAACTATTGTACATAAAAAACAAAACACTTATACTTACCTCCATGTCAGCGATACGATGCAGGCCTCTTCTGGCCTGTGTCCCGTGCTGTATGGCTCAGGCGGCGCGATGACATCATTGCGCCGCCTGCGTCGGCCTCTGATAGGATGCCGGCCTAGTGCCTGCAGCCTATCAGAGGAAGGGACACTCCTCTCCCTCCCCTGTCCGTTCGCATTTGCAGCACAGCCATCTGTATTGCTGTCCTGAGGATGGTGATACAGATGACTATGGAGATGAGCGCTTCCACAATGGAAGCCCTCATCTCCCTGTGTCCTGCGGCCGCCACCCCCCCTTCTGAGCAGCTTGGGGGGGCAATTGCCCCGTTTCCCCCCCTGGATCCGCCAGTGTGTCCTTAGCGCCTTCATACGTCTGTCCCTGCACTCTACACGCTGGAAAATGGCAGAATCTAAAATAACTGCCGTATTTATAGGGCTGTGACATCACAGGGCTGGCTGCTGATTGGCTGCATGCTGGCATGTCACTCTGGGTGATCCCGCCTTCCCAGAGTTTCTTGCCCCATGTCCTCAGTCCTCACACGTGTAGCCGCCATTTTAGAAAAATTGTGATTCGTTACCACGAAGCGTGAGGAAATTCGCATTAATCGTGAATCAAATTTTTCTGAAATTTGGATATAATTCCACTTCGTCAGCTTCAATTTGGTCATCTCTAGTAGTCACTATCATGTGATTTTCTATAGTCCCGGTCCCTCTATTTATTCCAGTGCGGAGCTCACGCACTATTTTGGAATATATCGTATTTGTACAGCGATAAGGCAAGAGGAAATCCTGTTTTTTGATCTTACTCAGTGTAACATTCTTGCGTTCTTACTATAAAGTCTTATTGCGCTTACTTAGCATCACAGTTACATGTAGCTTATTGGCAGTATACTCAGATAGGATGTGATATAATATTTCTCTGCTTACCAAAGTTCTGTTGCGCTGATACTCGTATCGCTTGTAGCAGGTCATACGTACATGTGTTTTTCCATATGCTGCTGAGTGTCTTCACGATCGCAAATTCCCGCGATCTATCCACGCGCTTGTGCCGTCACTTGCCTCTTTGCGCATATACTTCTCAGCGCACGTGTATTGGGGATGTAGAGATGCTGAATTTGTTCAATGGCTGTGTGTGCTTCTTCTTACTTAAGATTTTTCACTCTGCATATGTCGCTGTATTCACCCTTATTTTACAAAACACGTTTCAAAACTAGACAGGTTTCTTCTTCAGTGGATCCCGAGGATCAAGGAGGCACTGGGATGACCGGATCCTTATACCTAAAACTTACTGGTTATCTCTATGGACTAAAGAAAGCATGGGATGTACCTGTGGGCCCATCATGCTATATGGCGATTCATGCAGAATATATCTGCAGTGAACTCCACTTAGGCCCCGGTACGAGCATGATCGCTGGTATATGCTGGTCCTTTAAGCATACTGTCAGATTTCCTGACTAACAGTTGATGTTTTCTTCCTGTTAATAAGTATTGGAGCCTTGATATTGATATTGTGTACTACCTTGACATCAGTGATGTAGTTACGGATGCCACACTATCGATGCTGGTATCAATCACCCATATCCTATCACCCCCTGATGAACCCGTGAACGGGGGAAACGCGTTGAGATTTACATTACTCCAGTCATAAGGTGGATTACACTTTCATTCATAGGTCCCCGATAATATCATGACCGTGAGAGTGAATATTATCCACCATTAAGCCCTAAAACCTAGGGTTGGGTGTTGTGTATATTTTGATATTTTTTTTATTTATTTATTTTTTTTTATTTTAGTTGTACAGAATCCAAACAGTTCCATTGGTTGTCTGGCTGTTTGTGTATTTGCCCATCACCACAACCTAGAAATGTTTGGAAAGTGGAAGGGTCCCACTTCCTAACATAACACCTAGACCTTGTCCTCCAAAAGTAAGAACGTGGCTAGTAGCAGTGACACAGGTTATGTAGGCGGTACCAGTAGTGGTAGTAGTAGGGCACAGTTCCCCCTGGTTCCCAAAAAGCACAACATTATCCTAGAGAAGAAAGTGGATGAGATTGTGGACTGGATGGCTTCTCCTCCTCTCAGTCGCAGCAGGATGACATGCCTTCTGAGACTGACACCATACTTTGGAGCCAAGGGTCAGAGCGGTCCTCCTGCTCCTCCTCCTTTCAGCCCTAGCAAAGCCTGTTATTTGGGTTGTCTGTGTCTACACTGCCCCCTCCTAGTGGTGCACCATCTATTTTCTACCTAAGAAGAATCCTCCAAACCCCATTGCACACTCCGGCAGATAGTCTTGAGAGTCTCCCTGATGAATTTTTAGAGAACAGTCAGCTTTTGGATTGCTAAGAAGTGGAGGTTCTTGGAGAGGTGAGGGATCCCATGCACAGCTGTGCTGGTAGTAGTATTAGTACTGGCATCTGTAGCCAAGGTGGTTTAGGTAGTGGCAGTGGTGGCACATTCAGAGTGGGAAATCTACAAGTGGGCCAAGTAGCTCAATATCACAGGGTAACGGTTGCGTACACACACACACACACACACAGGGGGGAGGAAAGTAACGACTGCACTCCACCCTCACCCCTGGCACTGCCTACTTGCCTCGCAAGTCCTAATGACAGGGGACAACTGGACGGCAGTCCTTAGATTGGAATAAGTGCTGGGAGGACAGACCAGACAAACAACGGAACGTGAGCGGACCGAGTCAATACCAGGAGAGCAACGAAGTACAAATGGAGGGAGCAGAGAATAGTCAGGAGAAGCCGGGGTCATAAATACCAGGAGTGTCGTGAAGTACCAAAGGAGTCAGCAGAGGATCATCAGGAGGAAGCCGGGGTCAGAATACCAGGAGAGCAGCAAAGTACACAAGGAGCAGGAAGAGGATCGTCAGGGAATAAGCAGAAGGTAAGTACACCAGGGAATGTAAAATCACAGAAGGAACCTAAATAACAGGCAACCTGTTTAAATACTGAGTAACAGGGATCATGTCATGCGGCCAGCGTCACTTGACTCACCCTGCTGTAAGTGGCTGGGCACCGAGCGCCCAGCTCAGTGCTCAGGCTTTATCTGGTTGCTGAGGAGATGTGCACAGCTAGGTCCATCCCACCCCCCATCACCCAGGCCGCTACACGTCCAGAGGTGGAGCGCCGTCAGCGCTGCAGAGAATCAGCGCATCGGCGGCAGGGCCAGCCTTTGGGGTGTGCGAGCTGTAGGACAGCAGTGGCCTTCTCTCACCTCCCGGTAGCACCCATACTACTTTATAGACAGGGCGCCTGTGTCACAACTTGCACGCGCTTCTCATTTACAAGATTTGAATCCCAGGCATAGTCATCTGTATTGCCAACCTCAGGAGAGAGAGAGATGTGTCTGCTGGGATTCAAACCCACAACGTTCTGCATCAGAGGCAAAGCACTTACCCACACAGCTATAAGAGCTGCACAGCCACTGACTGAAAATATATGAGGCTTCTACTGGACTCTGTTATAGCCAGTGTACATCTATACACATGACAGCTGCCCCAACACACCCAGCTCTGCTATATCTCTATTTATGATAGCTGCCCCAGCACACCCAGCACTGCTACATCTAATACACATGACAGCTGCCCCAGCACACTCAGCTCTACTATATCTCTATATATGACAGCTGCCACAGCACACCCAGCTCTGCTACATCTATACACATGACAGCTGCCGCTGCACACTCAGCTCTGCTATATCTATATATCTCTAAGTATTACTATACAGTAGATAGATATATAGAGATATAGCAGAGCTGAGTGTGCTGGGGCAGCTGTCATGTGTATAGATGTAGCATAGCTGGGTGTGCTGGGGAAGCTATCATATATAGAGATATAGCAGGCTGAGTGCACTGGGGCAGCTGTCATGTGTATGGATGTACACTAGCTATCAAAGCTATAAACGAGTCTACAGTAGAAGTCTCATATTTTTTTCAGTCAGTGGCTATGCAGCTCTTATAGCTGTGTAGTTAAGTGCCTTGCCTTTGATACAGAAGGTCGTGGGTTCGAGTCCAAGCAGAAACTTTTCTGAAATACAGGCAAAATTAGAATGCACAAACACTGACTCCATATATTGACATACAGACCGGAAGAGGCCTGCATCACATTGCTGACATGGAGGTAAGTATAAGGTTTTTTTAAATACCTGACTGTTACTGCCACATGGGGGAAGCGGAAGGCACTTGATACTGGCACATGGGGGGAGGGGGGTTGGCACCTGATACTGGCACATGGGGGGGGGGGGTTGGCACTATGATACTGGCACATAGTAGGGAAGGAGAGAGGCACATGATACTGGCACATGGGGGGGTTGGCACTATGATACTGGCACATGGGGAGGTGGGAAGGAGAGAGGCACTTTATACTGGCAGATTGGGAGAGGGGGAGATGGCACTATGATACTGGCACATATAGGGGGCGGTGGGAAGGAGAGAGGCACTTAATACTGGCACATTACATTGGGGGGGAGATGGCACTATGATACTGGGACATGGAGGGGAGAGGCACTTGATACTGTTGATACTGGCACATGGGGGGGTTTGGCACTTGATACTGGCACATGGGGGGTTGGCACTATGATACTGGCACATGGGGGTGGGAAGGAGAGAGGCACTTGATACTGGCACTTTTTGGGGGGGGGATGGCACTATGATACTGGGACATGGGGGGAAGGAGGCACTTGATACTGGCACTTTTCTGGGGGGAGATGGCACTATGATACTTGGACATGGGGGGGAGAGGCACTTGATACTGGCACATGGGGGGGTTTGGCACTTGATACTGGCACATGGGGGGTTGGCACTATAATACTGGCACATGCGGGGTAGGAAGGAGAGAGGCACTTGATACTGGCACTTTTTTGGGGGGACGAGATGGCACTATGATACTGGGACATGGGGGGGAGGAGAGAGGCCCTTGATACTGGCACATGGGGGGGTTTGGCACTATGATACTGGCACATGGGGGATGGGAAGGAGAGAGGCACTTGATACTGGCACATTGGGGGGGAGATGGCACTATGATACTGGCAAATTAGGGGGGAGGAAAGAGGCACTTGATACTGGCACATGGGGGGGTTGGCACTTGATACTGGCACATGGGGGGTTGGCACTATGATACTGGCACATGGGGGGTGGGAAGGAGAGAGGCACTTGATACTGGCACTTTTGGGGGGAGAGAGATGGCACTATGATACTGGGACATGGGGGGAGAGAGGCACTTGATACTGGCACATGAGGGGTTTGGCACTTGATACTGGCACATGGGTAGGGTTTGGAACTATGATACTGGAACATGTGGGGGGGAGGAGAGAGGCACTTGTTACTGGCACATGATTGGGGAGCATCTATGGGGACACTTACTGGCACATTATTGGGGGGCATTATGGGGGTACCTTTTTACTGGCACATTATAAGGCCCTTAATCATACCCAGTGTCACCCATAGCCAGTCTCCTGCCCCCCTTAATCATACCCTGTCACCTTTGCCCAGTCCCCTGCCCCCCTTAATCATACCCAGTGTCACCCAGAGCCAGTCCCCTGCCCCCCTTAATCATACCCTGTCACCTTTACCCAGTCCACTGCCCTTCTTAATCATACCCAGTGTCACCCTTATCCAGTCCCCTGCCCCCTCAATTAGACCCTGCCCCCCTTAATCATACCCAGTGTCACCCATAGCCAGTCCCCTGCCCCCCTTAATCATACCCTGTCACCTTGACCCAGTCCCCTGCCCCCCTTAATCATACCCAGTGTCAACCAAAGCCACTGGGTATGATTAAGAAGGGCAGGGGACTGGGTAAAGGTGACAGGGTATGATTAAGGGGGGCAGGGGACTGGCTCTGGGTGACACTGGGTATGATTAAGGGGGGAAGGGGACTGGGAAAAGGTGACAGGGTATGATTAAGGGGGGCAGGAGACTGGCTATGGGTGACACTGGGTATGATTGTACTTGTTTGCACTTGCACTTAAATTATCTGTAATAAAAAAAAACTGTTTGTTACAAAGATTGTTTTCCTCTTTGTATATGTTTAGGTGAACCGGGGGGGGCGCCACAAGATTAGCTCGCACAGGGCGCCTGAACACCTAAGGCCAGCCCTGATCGGCGGCGCCCCGTGATGCACAGTCTGATAAAAGTGGTGGGTAGGTTAAGGAGTCCAATAATGATGATTGTGTGTTAGACAAGACCTGGTAGCCAGATAGGGTTGGTGAGGGGGAGTTACCATGAGGACAAGAACGGTGGTAGTGGCAGCAACAAACGACAGAGGAAGTGTAGGGCCAGACCTGCTTTGGGAACTGGGGAGGCCGCAAGTATCATGGGCAGCATCAGGGCTGAAGCTTGCAAGGACTAAGGCAAGCTCGGCCACTTGTGGAGAAAGTGGGTGAAAATCTGTAGTCTGAAAGTTTTTTTCGTCCTTTGTCAAAAGACTCAACCACCACTGCTCTGTGGAACCATGTGAAACTGCGTTTTTTTTTTTTTTTTTTACTGCCATTCAGGGAAAATCTATTTGTTACCACGAAGCACGAGGAAATTCGGCTTTGCGGCAAATCACATTTCCCCTGAAATTCAGATCGAAGTCAACTGAACACTAGTGGCTGTCAGCTACCACAAGAAGATTTGGCTCCTTCTAACAGGTTCCCTTGCGGTAGCCAACCTGCATCATTGGGCAGTACTAGGTCTTTCACGTCCTCCTCGTCATCCATGTGAGCTTCTCCAGCTCCTACTCCTTCTCAACTCTGTCACACTTGTCAGGCATCAATAATGGGATGCGTGGCCAAGAAGCAAGTTTATGCACCAGGCAATCCCACGGTACGCAAACTTAATTCCCATCTGGCCAAATTGCTGGCGGTGCAGTCACTGCCTAACAATGGCCTGCACTCAGCCGCACTGGAAGATACCTGGCTGGCCAAAAAGCCATCCCCACCCTTCACTCGTATGTGGAGGACAACATCTGCTACTCTCTGCAGCTGTCCCTCTGCAGCACCGTGCATGCCATGGTGGACACCTGGAGCAGTGCGTATGTTTTAGAGGTGAGACAGCACCTGTTGCTATTGGGGAGCCCTGAGGAAAAATTTCTATGGAGGAGCAGGATGAGGATGAGCTTCAGCTAGAGGAGGGGGAGGAGGAGGAGGAGACAGTGTTGGAGAAGCATGAGGATGATGGTGACACCAGCAACAACTCACGATCATCACAGAGGGAGGCATAGATGGCTTCTCGGGCACACAGGCCAGGATGGCGAGCTGTATGCACAATTGCTTACGCACTGACAGGCGTATCGTACACATAAAGCAGACTGATGATTACTGGATAGCCGTGCTTCTAGACCCATGCTATCACTCTAACATAGGCAACTGTTTTCCTCCTGAGGAAAGGGAGAAGAAATTAGCTTACTACCAAAAAACACTGTGTACGAACCTTGCTGCAGCTTTCGGCCAGCAGACACCTGCTGCCAGATTGTCCAAAAGGGAGGCCCATCTTCAATCCCTGCAGTCACCTACTTCCTACCACAAGCAGCAGCAGCAGCCAATTCAGCCTACTTACCATGATGGAGAAGTTTTTTAATGTCCCACACAAGGCTCAGGCAAGTCAGCAAGCCCAGTCCAACCACCTTAACAACCAGGTTCAGACCTAGCTTGGCTCTGGCTCGCAAAGCCTGTCCTCGGACACTGTGGACTTCTGGGCAGGCAGACTGCAACAGTGGCCTGAACTGGGGTGGTGGTGCCACCCAAATGGACCAAGTTGTCCTGTGCCAGTGTCCAAAAACATCACCTTTGTTAAAATGAACCAAGCCTTTATTTTGTAGGATTTTTACACTCCTTCAGCTGAGGCAGATGAGTAAATCTGGCCTTGCTGATGGTGTCCCATCTTGCCACTCTTGCAGTCTGCCTGCCTGGCTACCATAATTTTGCCTTCTGACCATCATGTTCCTTATGATGACTGCACCTGCTGCTGCTGTCATGCCATGGTCGCTATCATGGCACTGCTGCCATATGCCTGCCAACATGTACCATAAAACAGCTTTTGTTTAAATTTTTATCTAATTTTCTTGAGGCTGCATCCAGCCACCTTTTCTTCATTTTGACAGTTAGCATTGCGACGGAGAATATCTGGCCACGTAAAGGTCTCATTTTTTTTAGGCTGTATCCACACACCATTTCTTCTTTATGACAGCACTGAGACATAGAGCATCTGGCCACGTAAAGGTCAAATTTTTTGAGGCTTCATTCGGCCACCATTTCTTCGTTCTGACAAGTTAGTACAGCGTCTGTGAAAATCTGGCCAGGGACAATTTTTTGAAGCTTTGAAATAAGAAAAAGCATAAACATGCAATGAACCGGTGTGTTTTTAAAAACGCCGCTTTTTAACGCCTTCAAATATTTCTTTACCCAAAGCTATGTGTGTCAGTGTCACACTGACATGATTTTCTACTGCTGTAATTCATCCCAGAGCTTAGGGAGGGGGGACGTAAAAATAGTGAAACGAGATAGGAGCTATTCATAAAAATAAAAATAAATCTGTGTTTTAGAGGACTAGATGGTGTTATATACCCATTTCCAGGGCAATTTGAGCAACGTTGGTTCGGAACGAATAGATTCAGACCTGAACCAAACATTTAAAAAATTTGTCGAATCTGAAACGAACCAAATCTTGGAAGATTTGCTCATCTCTAGTTGCGGACAAGTGCCTGAAATTAGTTAGAAATGTTATAAGATGTGTGAAGCATGGGAAAAGGAGTGTAGTGCGTTGCCATCAGTAATATCTTTCAGGCATATGATTATGTTATGTATACACCTCATATAACCTGCTTTCTTCCAGAAGTAAAGATCGGCTTGAACTGTAGGAGAAAAACAAAACTAGGTATCGATGCATTAAACCTCATGGTCCTCTGCAGGATTATCAAAGATGTCTTCACCTCCACCCAGTGTTTTGTACGATTGTGATCTTCTAAACTGATTTGGTATAGCAACCTGGCATCAGGTCAAAAGCAATAATCAATCAGCTATGTAAACTTTTTAACTTAAAATTTTTAATCACATAAGAAAAAAATATGTCTTGGCATACTGACCCTTGTTTCAGTCACCAAAATAAGAAATTACTTGGAACAGAAACTTGGACACAGACCTGAAGTGACTTCTTCAGTCTTAGCAAAATGTCTTTGTTTCCTGCCATAGTAAAACAACATGAGTTTATTAAGTGAGTCGCATAGACTGCTTAATGGACTGATTGAGTTGGCCTGTGCATTTAAAGGGTCTCTCCAAAGCCCTGTAAAGGTTAAGTGCTGACTTGTCTTTCTCTGCAAATCGCTGGCAGGGTTTCAGTGATTATTTTTTCAGTCCTCACTTGCTTTCTAATATTCAGTTCTGACTTCTGTAATAAACACGGTTTCTCAGGCCCCTGTAGGGCTGTTCTAAAACCACCCAAGATGTGGCAAAAATAATAGTGACAGATAATAAAGATTTGTTTCTTCTGGTATGCCACATACTTAGGCCTCATGCACATGTTTTTCTCGGCCTCCATTCCGTTTTTTTTGTGGATAGGATGGGGACCCATTCATTTCAATGGGTCAGCAAAAAAATGCTGATAGTTCATCCGTTTGTGTTCCGCGTCCGTTGTCAGTGTTTCCCTTCAGCAAAAAAAATAGTGCATGTCCTACTTTTTTCACATTTGTGGACAAGGATAGGCATTTATAACAAGGGATCTGTGAAAAAAAAAGGATCCTCCCAAAAAAACGGATGCCGCACAATTTGCGGACGCAAAAAACAACTGTTGTGTGCATGAGGCCTAAACCTCTTGTCCACAGGATAGGTTTGTAGCACTGATTTATTTTCAGTCCAGAAAGTATTAGAAAAATGTCTGATTCTTTATGAGAGTTTATTCATTTACATATCACAGCTGGATTTTTCATTATGTGATATCATTATATGTTACTGTATATACCATTCTCTACAAGATGGAAAATGGAAAATAGTTATTTTGCATTACAAGAATAGGATACATTAGGAGTGTATAGTATGCATTCAAAAATTAGGAGTCTGAGCAGTGTCATCAGATATCAAATGTGTCTATTCAAGGATAGAGATGTCCCGAACTATTCACCGGTGAACAGTTCCCGCCGAACATAGCTTGTTCGCATTCGCCGCGGCGGGGCGAACATATGCGATGTTCGGTCCGCCCCCTATTCGTCATCATTAAGTAAACTTTGACCCTGTACCTCACAGTCAGCAGACACATCAGCATTATACCATCCCTCCCAGACCCTCCCACCTCCTGGACAGCATCCATTTTAGATTAATTCGGAAGCTGCATTCTTAGTGAGAGGTGGGACAGTGTAGCTGCTGATGATTTAATAGGGAAATCGATAGCTAGGCTAGTGTATTTAGTGTCCACTACAGTCCTGAAAGACTCATCTGATCTCTGCTGTAAGGACAGCACCCCAAAAAGCCCTTTTTAGGGCTAGAACATCAGACTGCTTTTTTTATTTTTATTTCTGTGTAATCAAATTGCAGTTTCCTGCCAGCATGTGTGTCAGGCTCACAGCGTATACTGTGCCCACTTGCCCAGTGCCACCACTCATATCTGGTGTCACAGTAGCTTGCATTTAAAAAAAAAAAAAAATTTTTTGACTGTAATATAATAGCAGTCAGTTGCCTGCACGCGCGTGTGTGTTTCATGCCCTGCAAGTGGATAGTGTCACCAGCGCAACTCATATCTGGTGTCACAGTAGATTACATTTAAAGAAAAACAACAATTTTGACTGTGAATAAATAGCAGGCAGTTGCCTGCACGTGTTTGTGTGTTTAAGGCCCTGCTGCAAGTGCATAGTGTCACCAGCGCAACTCATATCTGGTGTCACAGTAGATTACATTTAAAGAAAAACAACAATTTTGACTGTGAATAAATAGCAGTCAGTTGCCTGCACGTGTTTGTGTGTTTAAGGCCCTGCTGCAAGTGCATAGTGTCACCAGTGCAACTCATATCTGGTGTCACAGTAGATTACATTTAAAGAAAAACAACAATTTTGACTGTGAATAAATAGCAGTCAGTTGCCTGCACGTGTTTGTGTGTTTAAGGCCCTGCTGCAAGTGCATAGTGTCACCAGCGCAACTCATATCTGGTGTCACAGTAGATTACATTTAAAGAAAAACAACAATTTTGACTGTGAATAAATAGCAGGCAGTTGCCTGCACGTGTTTGTGTGTTTAAGGCCCTGCTGCAAGTGCATAGTGTCACCAGCGCAACTCATATCTGGTGTCACAGTAGATTACATTTAAAGAAAAACAACAATTTTGACTGTGAATAAATAGCAGTCAGTTGCCTGCACGTGTTTGTGTGTTTAAGGCCCTGCTGCAAGTGCATAGTGTCACCAGCGCAACTCATATCTGGTGTCACAGTAGATTACATTTAAAGAAAAACAACAATTTTGACTGTGAATAAATAGCAGTCAATTGCCTGCACGCGTTTGTGTGTTTAAGGCTCTGCTGCAAGTGCATAAAGTCACCAGCGCAACTCATATCTGGTGTCACAGTAGATTACATAAAAAAATTATAATAGTTTTGACTGTGAATAAATAGCAGTCAGTTGCCTGCACGTGTTTGTGTGTTTAAGGCCCTGCTGCAAGTTCATAGTGTCACCAGCGCAACTCATATCTGGTGTCACAGTAGATTACATTTAAAGAAAAACAATAATTTTGACTGTGAATAAATAGCAGTCAGTTGTCTGCACGTGTTTGTGTGTTTAAGGCCCTGCTGCAAGTGCATAGTGTCACCAGCGCAACTCATATCTGGTGTCACAGTAGATTACATTTAAAAAAATAAAATAAAATTGACTGTGAATAAATAGCAGTCAGTTGCCTGCACGTGTGTGTTTAAAGCCCTGCTGCAAGTGCATAGTGTCACCAGCGCAACTCATATCTGGTGTCACAGTAGATTACATTTAAAGAAAAACAACAATTTTGACTGTGAATAAATAGCAGTCAGTTGCCTGCACATGTTTGTGTGTTTAAGGCCCTGCTGCAAGTGCATAGTGTCACCAGCGCAACTCATATCTGGTGTCACAGTAGATTACATTTAAAGAAAAACAACAATTTTGACTGTGAATAAATAGCAGGCAGTTGCCTGCACGTGTTTGTGTGTTTAAGGCCCTGCTGCAAGTGCATAGTGTCACCAGCGCAACTCATATCTGGTGTCACAGTAGATTACATTTAAAGAAAAACAACAATTTTGACTGTGAATAAATAGCAGTCAGTTGCCTGCACGTGTTTGTGTGTTTAAGGCCCTGCTGCAAGTGCATAGTGTCACCAGCGCAACTCATATCTGGTGTCACAGTAGATTACATTTAAAGAAAAACAACAATTTTGACTGTGAATAAATAGCAGTCAGTTGCCTGCACGTGTTTGTGTGTTTAAGACCCTGCTGCAAGTGCATAGTGTCACCAGCGCAACTCATATCTGGTGTCACAGTAGATTACATTTAAAAATAAATAAATAAATTGACTGTGAATAAATAGCAGTCAGTTGCCTGCACGTGTGTGTTTAAAGCCCTGCTGCAAGTGCATAGTGTCACCAGCGCAACTCATATCTGGTGTCACAGTAGATTACATTTAAAGAAAAACAACAATTTTGACTGTGAATAAATAGCAGTCAGTTGCCTGCACATGTTTGTGTGTTTAAGGCCCTGCTGCAAGTGCATAGTGTCACCAGCGCAACTCATATCTGGTGTCACAGTAGATTACATTTAAAGAAAAACAACAATTTTGACTGTGAATAAATAGCAGTCAGTTGCCTGCACGTGTTTGTGTGTTTAAGGCCCTGCTGCAAGTGCATAGTGTCACCAGCGCAACTCATATCTGCTGTCACAGTAGATTACATTTAAAGAAAAACAACAATTTTGACTGTGAATAAATAGCAGTCAGTTGCCTGCACGTGTTTGTGTGTTTAAGGCCCTGCTGCAAGTGCACAGTGTCACCAGCGCAACTCATATCTGGTGTCACAGTAGATTACATTTAAAGAAAAACAACAATTTTGACTGTGAATAAATAGCAGTCAGTTGCCTGCACGTGTTTGTGTGTTTAAGGCCCTGCTGCAAGTGCATAGTGTCACCAGCGCAACTCATATCTGGTGTCACAGTAGCTTGCACGCATAGTACAACTAAACTAATCTAAAAAAAATGACAGGCAGAGGCAGGCCACCCCGCAGGGGCCGTCGTGGTGCTGTGATTCCCTTTGGCCCTAGAATAATGCCCAGTGTTCGGAGGCCACGTTCTCTTAACTCGAAAAGTTCTGAGGACATACAGCCAGGTCCATATATATTGGGACATCGACACAATTCTAACATTTGTGGCTCTATACACCACCACAATGGATTTGAAATGAAACAAACAAGATGTGCTTTAACTGCAGACTTCCAGCTTCAATTTGAGGGTATTTACATCCAAATCAGGTTAACAATGTAGGAATTACAACAGTTTGCATATGTGCCTTTCACTTGTTAAGGGACCAAAAGTAATGGGACAATTGGCTTCTCAGCTGTTCCATGGCCAGGTGTGTGTTATTCCTTCATTATCCCAATTACAATGAGCAGATAAAAGGTCCAGAGTTCATTTCAAGTGTGCTATTTGCATTTGGAATCTGTTGCTGTCAACTCTCAAGATGAGATCCAAAGAGCTATCACTATCAGTGAAGCAAGCCATCATTTGGCTGAAAAAAACAAAACAAACCCATCAGAGAGATAGCAAAAACATTAGGCGTGGCCAAAACAACTGTTTGGAACATTCTTGAAAAGAAGGAACGCACCGGTGAGCTCAGCAACACCAAAAGACCCGGAAGACCACGGAAAACAACTGTGGTGGATGACCGAAGAATTCTTTCCCTGGTGAAGAAAACACCCTTCACAACAGTTGGCCAGATTAAGAACACTCTCCAGGATGTTGGTGTATGTATGTCAAAGTCAACAATCAAGAGAAGACTTCACCAGAGTGAATACAGAGGGTTCACCACAAGATGTAAACCATTGGTGAGCCTCAAAAACAGGAAGGCCAGATTAGAGTTTGCCAAACGACATCTAAAAAAGCCTTCACAGTTCTGGAACAACATCCTATGGACAGATGAGACCAAGCTCAACTTGTACCAGAGTGATGGGAAGAGAAGAGTATGGAGAAGGAAAGGAACTGCTCATGAATGACCCTAAGCATACCACCTCATCAGTGAAGCATGGTGGTGGTAGTGTCATGGCGTATGCATGTATGGCTGCCAATGGAACTGGTTCTCTTGTATTTATTGATGATGTGACTGCTGACAAAAGCAGCAGGATGAATTCTGAAGTGTTTTGGGCAATATTATCTGCTCATATTCAGCCAAATGCTTCCAAACTCATTGGAAGGCGCTTCACAGTGCAGATGGACAATGATCCAAAGCATACTGCAAATGCAACCAAAGAGTTTTTTAATGGAAAGAAGTGCAATGGTATGCAATGGCCAAGTCTATCACCTGACCTGAATCCGATTGAGCATGCATTTCACTTGCTAAAGACAAAACTGAAGGGAAAATGCCCCAAGAACAAGCAGGAACTGAAGACAGTTGCAGTAGAGGCCTGGCAGAGCATCACCAGGGATGAAACCCAGCGTCTGGTGATGTCTATGTGTTTCAGACTTCAGGCTGTAATTGACTGCAAAGGATTTGCAACCAAGTATTAAAAAGTGAAAGTTTGATTTATGATTATTATTCTGTCCCATTACTTTTGGTCCCTTAACCAGTGGGAGGCACATATGCAAACTTCTGTAATTCCTACACCGTTCACCTGATTTGGATGTAAATGCCCTCAAATTAAAGCTGACAGTTAAAGCATATCTTGTTTGTTTAATTTCAAATCCATTGTGGTGGTGTATAAAGCCTAAAATGTTAGAATTGTGTCGATGTCCCAATATTTATGGACCTGACTGTAGTTGACTGGCTAACACAGGGCACCCAATCTTCTACAGCTTCTGCTCGGAACCTTGACGCACCATCCTCCTCCAGCTCAGCTTCGGCACCTCTCAAGTTACCACTCGCCCGCCTGCCGCCACCACCAACACTAGCACCAACACTAGCAGTTGTGCTTCACTTGATCTGTCAGAGGAGTTATTTACACATCAGTTGGAAGAAATGAGTGATGCGCAACCATTATTGCCAGAGGATGTAGATAACAGGGATATGTCTCAGTCAGGCAGCATTACACACATGGACGCACGGTGTGATGATGTTGTACTCGCTGCTGCTTCCTTTGCTGAGTTGTCAGATACAAGTGAAGCGGTTGATGATGACGATGTATCTGTGGATGATACGTGGGTGCCCGCTCGAAGAGAAGAAGAACAGGGGGAAAGTTCAGATGGGGAGACAGAGAGGAGGAGGAGACGAGTTGGAAGCTTGGGGAGGTCGTCGCAAGGAGCTAGTGGCACAGTCAGACAGCATGCATCGGCACCCGGGGTCAGCCAGACAGCACGCCAATCGACGCATGCTGTTGCCACCACCAGAATGATGTCATTGCAGAGATCAGGAGTGTGGCATTTTTTTGTGTGTCTGCCTCTGACAACAGCGATGCCATTTGTAACCTGTGCCAAAAGAAACTAAGTCGTGGGTAGTCCAAAACCCACCTAGGTACAACTGCTTTGCAAAGGCACATGATCGCACATCACAAACGCCTATGGGATCAACACATGAGTACAAGCAGCACACAAACTCAAAGCCGCCATCCTCCTCCTGGTCCAGCATCTTCAGCCACGTCAACCACTGCTGTCCTCCTTGCCCCCTCTCAACCATCCGCCACTCCGTCTCTCGCCTTGAGCAGTTCCTGCTCATCTGCTCACAGTCAGGTGTCTGTCAAGGACATGTTTTAGCGTAAGAAGCCAATGTCACAAAGTCACCCCCTTGCCCGGCGTCTGACAGCTGGCTTGTCGGAACTCTTAGCCCGACAGATTTTACCATACAAGCTGGTGTAGTCTGAGGCCTTTCAAAAATTTGTAGCTATTGGGACACCGCAGTGGAAGGTACCCGGCCGAAATTTCTTTGCACAAAAGGCAATCCCCAACCTGTACTCGATTGTGCAAAAGGAAGTCATGGCATGTCTAGCACACAGTGTTAGGGCAAGGGTCCATCTGACCACTGATACCTGGTCTGCAAAGCACGGTCAGGGCAGGTATATCACCTACACTGCGCATTGGGTCAACCTGCTGACGGCTGCCAAGCATGTAATGTGTGGCTCTGCAGAGGAGTTGGTGACACCGCCACGACTTGCAGGCAGGCCTGCTGCCACCTCCTCTACTCCTCCTACTCCATCCTCTTCCATAACCTCCTCGGCTGAGTCCTCTTCTGCTGCTGCGTCTTGCACCACATCAACGGCACCCCCCCAGCTCCCCAGGGGCTATTCCACATCTCGGATACGACAGTGTCACGCCGGGGTTGACTTGCCTGAAAGCAGAGAGTCACACCGGACCAGCACTCCTGTCCGCCCTGAACGCACAGGTGGATCAGTGGCTGACTCCGCACCAACTGGAGATCGGCAAAGTGGTGTGTGACAACGGAAGCAATTTGTTGACAGCATTGAATTTGGGCAAGTTGACACATGTGCCGTGCATAGCACATGTGTTGAATATGATTGTACAACGCTTTGTGCATAAGTACCCAGGCTTACAGGACGTCCTCAAGCAGGCCAGGAAGGTGTGTAGCCATTTCAGGCGTTCCTACACGGCCATGGCGCACTTTTCAGATATCCAGCGGCGAAACAACATGCCAGTGAGGCGCTTGATTTGCGACAGCCCGACACGTTGGAATTCAACACTCTTAATGTTTGACCGCCTGCTCCAACAAGAAAAAGCCGTCAACGAGTATTTGTATGACCGGGGTGCTAGGACAGCCTCTGTGGAACTGGGAATTTTTTTGCCACGTTACTGGACGCTCATGCGCAATGCCTGTAGGCTCATGCGTCCTTTTGAGGAGGTGACAAACCTAGTCAGTCGCACCGAAGGCACCATCAGCGACATCATCCCATTTGCTTTCTTCCTGGAGCGTGCCCTGCGAAGAGTGCTAGATCAGGCCGTAGATGAGCGTGAAGAGGAAGAGGAAGAGTTGTGGTCACCATCACCACCAGAAACAGCCTTATTAGCATCGCTTGCTGGACCTGCGGCAACGCTGGAAGAGGAGTGTGAGGAAGAGGAGTCATAGGAGGAATGTGGCTTTGAGGAGGAGGAGGAAGACCAACCACAGCAGGCATCCCAGGGTGCTCGTTGTCACCTATCTGGTACCCGTGGTGTTGTACGTGGCTGGGAGGAAGAACAGACGTGAGATCACTGAGGACGAGGAACGGGACATGAGTAGCTCGGCATCCAACCTTGTGCAAATGGGGTCTTTCATGCTGCCGTGCCTGTTGAGGGACCCTCGTATAAAAAGGCTGAAGGAGAACGACCTGTACTGGGTGGCCATGCTACTAGACCCCCGGTATAAGCAGAAAGTGCCTGAAATGTTACCGAATTACCGCAAGTCGGAAAGGATGCAGCAGTTCCAAAATAAATTTAAAAGTATGCTTTACACAGCATATAAGGGTGATGGCACAGCACAATGGGAATCTAACTGGGGAATAGGTGAAAGTAAACCTCCTACCACGTCCACACCGGCAAGGACAGGACACTTTACAGACGTGATGTTGATGGAGGACATGCAGAGCTTTTTAAGTCCTACGCATCGCCACAGCCCTTCGGGGTCCACCCTCAGAGAATGACTTGACCGACAGGTAGCAGTCTACCTCGCCTTAACTTCAGATATTGACACTCTGAGGAGCGATGAACCCCTTGATTACTGGGTGTGCAGGCTTGACCTGTGGCCTGAGTTATCCCAATTTGCAATAGAACTTCTGGCCTGCCCCTCTTCAAGTGTCCTGTCAGAAAGGACCTTCAGTGCAGCAGGAGGTATTGTCACTGAGAAGAGAAGTTGCCTAGGTCAAAAAAGTCTAGATTACCTCACCTTTATTAAGATGAATGAGGCATGGATCCCGAAGGAACTGACAGTGGGCGATGCATTTGACTAATAAAGGCCTGGTGATGAGATGAGCTGCCTTGGGCTAAAAATGGTCCACACGCTGCTGTATTTTATCTCTGCATGCCGGATGACTTGCGTGACTTATCTGCCACCAACTTGGGTTCAAGCCAAAATGTTTTAGTGCACTTTCTGCCTGCCTGGAAAACATCAATTTTTTGGGCTGCAACAATACCTAATTTTTCAGGCATGTGTACATGCCTAATATTTCTTGCCTCTGGTGCTGCACTGTGGCTGCAAAAACAAAACAAAAAAAAAGGCACATACATGTGTCAATTCCCCTTCGTGATCGTTACCTTGTTGTGCTGAAGGGGCTTGCATATCACAATGAAGCGACCACCTCTATGAGTGTGTTGGCAATGGCAATGTTGGCACACCCCAGATAATAAGGTTGTTGCATCATTGTGAACAGACCAAAAGCGATCGGCTGGATAATTTTGCATAGAAAAAACATTAATTTTCTTTGTGATCATCTAAGGTCATCATTAAAGCCTACTAGGCCAACAATGGGCCCACACTGCAGAATCATTGTTTTCTGGGTCACTTAACTGTCACTAAACTACCTCAGCACGACCATAGGCTTTGAAAAAACCCCATCGCCTGCAATCTCCCAAACGTGCTCACGAGCACAGTCATCACTACACCAAGATTGACGCATAGAGGAATAAAATTTATGTCATGAGTGTGTCAACTATTGACAACTCTTTGCGGTTGTCTAAAATCTATTCCATACACGTCCCCTCATAGGGGACGTAACAGGGATTAAACTGATAGGAATAGTACTACTTAACACACCACTCCTATCTGGTGGCACAGTACATTGCACGGCGCACGTGCAGTGCCCCAAATTGGAACTAGGAGGACCAACCAAGCATCTTTTTCCATCTCCCGGTTCCTAAAATCTATTTCATACACCGGCCCCTGATAGGGGAAGTAACAGGGATTAAACTGATAGGAATAGTACTACTTAACACAACTAATTATAATAATAATAATAATAGGGGACGTAACCGGGATTAAACTGATAGGAATAGTACTACTTAAAACACCACTCATATCTGGTGGCACAGTTCATTACACGGCGCACGTGCAGTGCCCCAAATTGGAAGTAAGAGGACCGACCAAGCATCTTTTTCCATCTCCCGGTTTCTAAAATCTATTCCATACACATCCCCTGATAGGGGACGTAACAGGGATTAAAATGATAGGAATAGTACTACTTAAACACACCACTCATATCTTGTGGCACAGTACATTGCAAGGCGTACGCGCAGTGCCTCAAATTGGAAGTAAGAGGACCGACCAAGCATCTTTTTCAATCTCCCGGTTCCTAAAATCTATTCCATACACCGGCCCCTGATTGAGGACAAAACAGAGATTAACCACCTCAGCTCCCCTAGCTTAAACCCCCTTAATGACCAGACCACTTTTTACAATTCTGCACTACACTACTTTCACGGTTTATTGCGCGGTCATACAACTTACCACCCAAATGAATTTTACCTGCTTTTCTTCTCACTAATAGAGCTTTCATTTGGTGGTATTTCATTGCTGCTGACATTTTTTCTTTTTTTGTTATTAATCGAAATTGACCAAATTTTTTGCAAAAAAATGTCATTTTTCACTTTCAGTTGTAATTTTTTCAAATAAAACTACATTTCTATATAAATTTTTCTCTAAATTTATTGTTCTACATGTCTTTGATAAAAAAAATAATGCAATAAGTGTATATTTATTGGTCTGCGCAAAAGTTATAGCGTTTACAAACTATGGTACAAAAATGTGAATTTCCGCATTTTGAAGCAGCTCTGACTTTCTGAGCACCTGTCATGTTTCCTGAGGTTCTACAATGCCCAGACAGTAGAAACACCCCACAAATGACCCCATTTCGGAAAGTAGACACCCTAAGGTATTCGCTGATGGGCATAGTGAGTTCATGGAAGTTTTAATTTTTTGTCACAAGTTAGCGGAAAATGATTTTTATTTTTATTTTTTATTTTTTCTTACAAAGTCTCATATTCCACTAACTTGTGACAAAAAATTAAATTTTACATGAACTCACCATACCCCTCACGGAATACCTTGGGGTGTCTTCTTTCCAAAATGGGGTCACTTGTGGGGTATTTATACTACCCTTGCATTTTAGGGGCCCTAAAGCGTGAGAAGAAGTCTGGAATTCAAATGTGTAAAAAATGCCCTGTGAAATCGTAAAGATACTCTTTGGAATTTGGGCCCCTTTGCGCACCTAGGCTGCAACAAAGTGTCACACATGGTATAGCCGTACTCAGAAAAAGTAGGGCAATGTGTTTTGGGGTGTATTTTTACATATACCCATGCTGGGTGAGAGAAATATCTCTGTGAAAGTCAACTTTTCCCATTTTTTTATACAAAGTTGTCGTTTTAGAGAGAAATTTCTCTCACCCAGCATGGGTATATGTAAAAAGACACCCCAAAACACATTGCCCAACTTCTCCTGAGTATGGCGATACCACATGTGTGACACTTTTTTGCAGCCTAGGTGCGCAGAAAGGCCCAAATTCTAAAGAGCACCTTTTGGATTTCACAGGGCATTTTTTACGCATTTGGATTCCAAATTACTTCTCACGCTTTAGGTCCCCTAAAATGCTAGGGCAGTATAAATACCCCACAAGTGACCTCATTTTGGAAAGAAGACACCCCAAGGTATTCCGTGAGGAATATGGCGAGTTCCTAGAATATATATTTTTTTGGCACAAGTTAGCGGAAAATTATTATTTATTTTTTTCTTACAAAGTCTCATATCCCACTAACTTGTGACAAAAAATTAAATTTTACATGAACTCGCCATGCCCCTCACGAAATACCTTGGGGTGTCTTCTTTCCAAAATGGGGTCACTTGTGGGGTATTTATACTGCCCTGGTATTTTAGGGGACCTAAAGCGTGAGAAGTAGTTTGAAATCCAAATGCGTAAAAAATGCCCTGTGAAATCCTAAAGGTGCTCTTTAGAATTTGGGCCCCTTTGCGCACCTAGGCTGCAAAAAAAGTGTCACACATGTGGTATCACCGTACTCAGAAGAAGTAGGGCAATGTGTTTTGGGGTTTATTTGTACATATACCCATGCCGGGTGAGAGAAATATCTCTGTAAAAGTCAACTTTTCCCATTTTTTTTATACAAAGTTGTTATTTTAAAGAGATATTTCTCTCACCCAGCATGGGTATAAGTAAAAAGACACCCCAAAACACATTGCCCAACTTCTCCTGAGTACGGCGATACCACATGTGTGACACTTTTTTGCAGCCTAGGTGCGCAAAGGGGCCCAAATTCTAAAGAGCACCTTTTGAATTTCACAGGGCATTTTTTACGCATTTGGATTCCAAATTACTTCTCACGCTTTAGGTCCCCTAAAATGCTAGGGCAGTATAAATACCCCACAAGTGACCTCATTTTGGAAAGAAGACACCCCAAGGTATTCCGTGAGGGGTATGGCGAGTTCCTAGAATATTTTTTTTTTTTGGCACAAGTTAGCAGAAAATGAGTATTTTCATTTTTTTCTTTTTTTTTCTTACAAAGTCTCATATTCCACTAACTTGTGACAAAAAATAAAATTTTACATGAACTCGCCATGCCCCTCATGAAATACCTTGGGGTGTCTTCTTTCTAAAATGGGGTCACTTGTGGGGTATTTATCCTGCCCTGGCATTTTAGGGGACCTAAAGCGTGAAAAGTAGTTTGAAATCCAAATGCGTAAAAAATGTGAGAGAAATATCTCTGTAAAAGACAACTTTTCCCATTTTTTTATTCAAAGTTGTCATTTTACAGAGATATTTCTCTCACCCAGCATGGGCATATGTAAAAAACACCCCAAAACACATTGCCCAACTTCTCCTGAGTACGGCGATACCACATGTGTGACACTTTTTTGCAGCCTAGGTGAGCAAAGGGGCCCAAATTCCAATGAGTACCTTTTAGGAGGGCATTTTTAGACATTTGGATTCCAGACTTATTCTCATGCTTTAGGGCCCCTAAAATTCCAGGGCAGTATAAATACCCCACATGTGACCCCATTTTGTAAAGAAGACACCCCAAGGTATTCCGTGAGAGGCATGGCGAGTTCATAGAATGTTTGTTTTTTTTGGCACAAGTTAGCGGAAATTGTTATTTTTTTTGTTTTTTCTCACAAAGTCTCCCTTTCCGCTAACTTGGGACAAAAAGTTCAATATTTCATGGACTCAATATGCCCCTCAGCGAATACCTTGGGGTGTCTTCTTTCCAAAATGGGGTCATTTGTGGGGTGTTTGTACTGCCCTGGCATTTGAGGGTCTCCGCAATCATTACATGTATGGCCAGCATTAGGAGTTTCTGCTATTCTCCTTATATTGAGCATACGGATAATGAGATTTTCTTTTTCCGTTCAGCCTCTGGGCTGAAATAAAAAATTAACGGCACAGATTTCTTCATCAAAATCTCTGCAAAAAAAAAAAAATGGAGGGGAAAGGCGTCTGCCAGGACATAGGAGCTCCGCCCAACATCCAAACGCACTCAGCCCGTATGCCCTGGCAAACCCAATTTATCCATTCACATCAATTGATGTGGATGAATAAATCATTGCCGGAATTTTTTTTAATTTTTTTTAATTTTTTTTTATATACAAAGTGTTTGCCAAAGCATATGAACACCGCCTCTCAGCTCATAAGCCTCGGCAAACGTATCTTTTTTACTGCAGAGGAGAAATCTTGTCTTGCAGCGCCGCATACACCGACTTTTGTGTAATCTGACAGCAGCGCAATGCTTCTGTCAGAATGCACATCAGTGCTGCAGCTGGTCGATCGGTTGGTCCACCTAAAAGGTAAAAAAAAAAACAGGCCGCAACGCAATCAATTTATTAACATTAACTTTATATAACATTTGAAACAGAACATTAACTTTTATAAACTTTATAGAACTTTTGGAACATTAACTTTTTTGCTTACCTGTGATTTTTTATTTTTTTTTACCTTTATAGGACAAACCTCTCCTTCTCCATGGGACAATGTGCAAAGCGAAAATTGCCCAGAGATGTGGTGAAGTACATTATGCACTTTGTCCCAGGTGAAAGGAGAGGTTTGCAGCAGCTGTGAGTGAAAGGGCCCTAAGACCCCTGTGTGCCTGTCCTGTGTCACGCAATCCCTATACTAATAGTGTACCTGTGTGTGGTACTTCCGGAAACACTCCCCTAAGCATAGGGCAGGGTGGTCAGGGCAGTCAGGACAGAAATAGCGGGTGTCACACCTTATTCCACTCCTGTTACAGACACAACATCTTTTTCGGGGTGGCGCTTGGGTTGAGGTACCAGCAACGACAATGGTGAAATGTCGCTCGTGTAAGACGGCTCACTACACTGGTGGTTGGGGCCACGGAACCTCCTGGATACCGGAGGTTCTCGATGATCTCTTCCTGAAATTTGAGGAAGGATCCTGTTCTCCCAGCCTTACTGTAGAGAACAAAACTATTGTACATAGCCAATTAAATTAAATATACATACACCTTCTTATACCAGCGTCTGGTGCGGCGGGACACTAAATAAGGAGCCAACATCTGGTCATTGAAGTCCACCCCTCCCATGAGCAAATTATAGTCGTGGACCGAGAGGGGCTTTTCAATGACACTGGTTGCTCGTTCAATTTGGATTGTCGTGTCTGCGTGAATGGAGGAGAGCATGTAAATGTCACGCTTGTCTCTCCATTTCACCGCGAGCAGTTCTTCGTTACACAAGACAGCCCTCTCCCCCCTTGCAAGACGGGTGGTAACGAGCCGTTGGGGGAAGCCACGGCGACTAGGTCGTGAAGTGCCACAGCAGCCAATCTGTTCTAGAAACAAATGCCTGAAGAGGGGCACACTTGTGTAGAAATTGTCCACATAAAGGTGGTACCCCTTGCCAAATAAGGGTGACACCAAGTCCCAGACTGTCCCCACTGCTCCCCAGGTAGTCAGGGCAATCGACCGGCTCCAGGGTCTGATCTTTACCCTCATAGACACTAAATTTGTGCCTATAGCCTGTGGCCCTTTATACAATTTGACCCCATACCGGGCGAGCTTGCTTGGGATGTATTGTTTGAAGCCAAGGCGCCCGGTAAAATGTATCAGGGACTCCTCTATGCAGATGTTTTGCTCAGGGGTATAAAAAACTGCAAATTTGGTGTTAAGGTGGTCTATGAGGGGCCGAATTTTGTGGAGCCGGTCAAAAGTTGGGTGGCCTCTGGGACGAGAGGTGCTGTTATCACTAAAGTGCAGGAAACGCAGGATGGTCTCAAATCGTGTCCTGGAAATGGCAGCAGACAACATGGGCATGTGATGAATTGGGTTCATGGACCAATATGACCGCAATTCATGCTTTTTTGTCAGGCCCATGTTGAGGAGAAGGCTCAGAAAAGTTTTAAATTCGGAAACTTGGACGGGTTTCCACCGGAAAGACTGGCCATAAAAGCTTCCCGGGTTGGCGGCTATAAATTGAGTGGCATACCGGTTTGTTTCTGCCACGACTAAGTCCAAGAGCTTCGCAGTGAAGAACAGCTCAAAAAACCCCAGTGCCGATCCGAACTGAGCTGTCTCAACCCGAACTCCAGACTGGGCGGTGAAAGGGGGAACTAAAGGTGCGGCTGAAGTTGGGGGCTGCCAATCAGGGTTTGCCAGCACCTCAGGGACTCTAGGGGCTCTACGGGCCTGTCTGTGTGGTGGCTGCGACGGGGGAACTACTGCACGTGCCACCGTACCAGCTTCAACTGCTCTTCTGGTGCTCGCCACTTCACCATGTTCTACGGCAGTGCTGGTACTAGGTCCAGGATGGGCTGCGCTGCTGGTGTATGCCTCACCACGTAATCCGACAGCGCCAGCCCCACTCTGCTGCCCTTGAAGCGGATCCTGCACAACCTGTGGTCTAGCAACACGGGGCCGGGTACGCCTGGTGGTATCAGGGATCTCAACCTCATCGTCCGAACTTTGGGTCAGACTGCCACTGCTTTCTACAGGTTCGTATTCTGACCTGCTGGATTCGTCAGATGAGGGTTCCCATTCCTCATCCGACTGGGTCAGAAGCCTGTAGGCCTCTTCAGAAGAATACCCCTTACTTGCCATTTGGTCAACTAAATTTAGGGGGTATTCCCTGAGACTACCCAAGAAAGCAAGCCTGTCTTACAAATGGGAGGCTAGCGAAGTACAGGAAGCCGCTGCGATTGATAAAAAATATCAAAACTGATTTTTTTTATCGCTGCAGCGCTTCTGTAGTGAATGTGCAGTGATAAAAAAAATAATCATTTTTTGTCACTGCAGCGGGGCGGGCGTGGGTGAACGCACGTGTGGGCGACCGATCAGGCCTGATCGGTCAAACACTGCATTTTGGGTGGAGGGCGAGCTAAGGTGACACTAATACTATTATAGATCTGACTGTGATCAGTTCTGATCACTTACAGATACTATAAAAGTACCAATGCTGATTAGCGATACGCTAATCAGCGAATCAGTGACTGCAGTGCTGTGGGCTGGGTGCTAACTGATGCTAACTACCTACCAAAGGGACCTAAACTATCCTAAACCTAACAGTCAATACTGGTGGGAAAAAAAAGTGACAGTGGCGGTTAAACTGTTAAGAACAGATTTTT
This sequence comes from Bufo bufo, assembly GCF_905171765.1. Lineage (NCBI taxonomy): Eukaryota > Metazoa > Chordata > Amphibia > Anura > Bufonidae > Bufo > Bufo bufo. The sequence goes on from NC_053396.1 coordinate 82,683,679, forward strand.
TTTTATTTAAAAAAAAGAGGACAGCCTCTGCGGAGCTGGGTATTTTTTGACCGCGTTACTGAACGCTCATGCACAATGGCTGTAGCCTCATGCGTCCTTTTGCGGAGGTGACAAACCTGGTCAGTCAAACCCAAGGCAACATCATCGACCTCATCCCATATGTGTTTTTTCTGGAGCGTGCCCTGAGAAGAGTGCTGGATCAGGCCGTAGATGAAGAGGAAGAGTTGTGGTCATCATCACCACCAGAAGCAGCCTTGTCGTCGTCGATTGCTGGACCTGCGGCAACGCAGAGAGAGGAGTCTGAAGAAGAGGAGTCAGAGGAGGAAGGTAGCTTTGAGGAGGTGGAAGACCAACCACAGCAGGCGTCCCAGGGGGCTTGTTGTCACCTTTCGGGGACCCTTGGTGTTGTACGTGGCTGGGTGGAGGAAGAGACCTTCAATGACGTCAGTGAGGACAAGGAACGGGACATGGCTAGCTAATGGACTGTTTGCGGTTGTTTGCGGTGCGTTAAATGGGGAGTTTGGTCTGTCACTGTGAAGCGTGCGTAACCCTTACACTACCTGATCGATAAAACATCATACCTGATGTTTTAAAGCACGTTATTCCAAAACAATTTAGGAATGTTAGGTGATTTATGCCCTTTATGGATTAAAACCCGACTCTGCGTCAACTACGTAATTTTCCATGGGAGTTTTGCCATGGATCCCCCTCCGGCATGCCACAGTCCAGGTGTTAGTCCCCTTGAAACAACTTTTCCATCACTATTGTGGCCAGAAAGAGTCGTTGTAGGTTTCTAAAATTCGCCTGCCTATTGAAGTTTATGGCGGTTCGCCCGGTTCGCCTGTTCGCGAACATTTGCGAAAATTCGCGTTCTCCATCTCTATTCATGGAACTGACACTTAAAACCCTTTTACACCGCCAACTGACAAGACATTTATTGGGAAAAAATGGTTTATCCCTTATAATTGGCTGCCATTAAGCAGAGGGGAGAGCCACAGTTACATGCAAAACTCATCCTCTCTGAATAGGAATGAGCAGCCATTACTACAATCGTTAGTCCCAGTACAAATGTATTGCTTGCCAGCAGCAGATCCATATTGGGAAACTTCTGTCGGTAAACAATGGTTTCTGGTAATGCATTAAATATAAGATCACTCAACGAATGAGTGTTTGCTTGTACATTTGGTGATCGGCATCACATTTGCACAGGGAGATTATTGGCTACATAAAGCTTTCCTAGGAACACTCCTTCCCAATAATTGCACAGATTCTTGGCCTGTGTTAATGAGCCTTTAATGTATATGTATTTATAGGTTTAAAGAGCATCTGCTATTATGGTCAACCCTAACCAAGAATACTGTCTGGTATGGTCGATTATGGTGGCTAAAATAAGCCCTTTCTCTCTGCTCAGAGAACCGAGGGGCTGGCCTAGCCTCTCAGACCACCGCTGCAACTCTGTCTCTCCCAATTGCCACTTTCCTCCCAGTGAGATTGACAGGGCCAGACATCCTCACTGCTCTGATGCCTGGCCCTGAAATCTTGCGCATGCACCATGGCAATATTATTTTTTTGTAAATTCTTTATTTCTCAAGTTTTTCAATAAAGAAAAAACAGTAACAAACATGTACAGTTTGTAAAGTACAAGCAAGGTACACAGTATAGTTGTAGAAGTACGAATGGACAATCCCCATTCGAGTAGACAAAGAGTGTTTCAGGAAATGCAAGCATATAGTGATAAGAATTCCAGTCAACTGTGCGATTATCACGAATAATATGTATGAATGGATATAAAGTATATGGAGCAATATCACTAAGACTAGACTAGCTGAACTGTCAGATAACAGGAGAAGAAAACTGACATAAAACATAACAGACGGTAGGGTCTGAACTAGATTCTTATTTCTTGGATGTATAATTATATTGAGAAATCATAGCTATATTCAAGGGTAAGAAACCCAATATATCTTTTAATGAGATTAGTCAGGATACCTTTATCTAGTGCATGGGCTCTAATTTGAGACGCCATTGGCAGAGGCATAATCATTCCATTAATGATTGACCTAAAGGAGGGGGGGGGGTCTGATCCTCAAGTTGTATATACGAGAGTGAGTAGATAGGCACTTGAAAGGGAGAAGGAGAGCCCAGAGCTACCCTTAGGCCCTATAAAAGTTCAACCATGGTTGCCAGATTTTTAGAAAGGCCTTCCTGTTACCCCTTTCCCAGCTCACCATTTCTTCCATAAGACAAATTTGGTGTGTTTTATCCAGCCATTCTTTAATGGAAGGGGGTTCTGAGCTTTTCCACTTAGTTGGGATAATGTATTTGGCTGCAGAGATCATATGTGTGGCCAGATTTCTACCTGAAGGTCTGACAACCATAGTAGAACCAGAGCAGGAGTCAGTGAGATATGAGAACTGCAGACTTTGTTGATAGTGTGTTCTACTTCTGTCCAGAATTTTGAAATATTCCTACAGGACCACCAGATGTGGGAGATGGAGCCTCGCTCTTCCTGACATCTCCAGCACTTATCCGTAGGGGAGAGGTGGGCTCTGTATAATAAATCTGGAGTTTTATTCCATCTAGATAGTATTTTGAAAGAATTTTCCTGGATGCGTATACATCTCGAGAATCCATGTGAGTGTTTTAGTATTACTCTAACTTCTTCTTTTGACAAGGAAGTCTGCAGTTCTCCCTCCCATGCTCGCAGGTAAGTAGGCTTCTCACATGAGGAATCCAATATCAATTGAGAATATAGTTTTGAGAGGATTTTAGGGGGGGAATTAGGTAAAAGGGTATAATTTTCAAGCCAAGTGGGATCATTCTGAGTTTTTGCATATAGATTCTTGTATTTTTTGCAGCAAAGTTCGAGATCTAACTCCACTAGCACGGATCTTAAGTGACTGGGTATATGGCTTTGGACCAGTTTTAGGAATTCCGGGAGATTTGAGGTGGTGATCAGGTCAGAAATCTTAAGTTCGGTCAGGAATAACCACGCTCTATGGAAGTCACTTTTGTCTGAATTTAGGAATTAGGGGAGAACAGACAGCGTGGCAATAGGTGGCAATAGGTGATAGTTTGGAAGTAGACATCGACAGGGTCTCAGTTTTTTTACAGTACTGAAGCATACAGCGTGTTAGGGCACTGAGGGGGGGTTTTACTCTTTTGGTGTGTGTGTGAACCCCGAAACGGTGACAAGCGTTGTCGCCTAGTAGGGCTTTTTCCAAATCAATATGTAGGGCCTTATTGTGGGGTCTAGCCAAATCGATCCATCTTTCCAGCTGTATAGCGTGGAGATAAGACTGTAAATCGGGGAGAGACAATCCACCATTATTAATTTTCCTAATTAGTAGAGAGTAAGCTTTTTTATTTGACCAGAGAAAGTTACTAAATAAAATACGTACATCTGATAGGTATCTGTTTGATAGAGGGATGGGTAGGCATCTTAAAATATATAGGATCTGAGGTAGGACATAAGTAGACAGAAGGGGAAGGGGAGTTTAATCGAAGCTAGAAAGGTTTTAATTTTGCTAAATAAAGGGGTGTAATTAAGTCTGAATAGGTGTAGGGGGTTTGCTGGGATCATAATTCCCAGATGTTTAATACCCTCTTTTGGCCATTGGAAGGAAGTGCATGCTCTGATCTCTGAGATATGTTTCTCCGAGGCTGTTATATTAAGTATTTCAGATTTGTCATATTTGACCTTGAAATTAGAAATTTCACCAAAGTCTGAAAATATTTTGATCACCTCTGAGATAGCGTCTTTAGGGTTCGTTATAAAGAGAAGCAGGTCGTGCGCAAAGGCTGCCAGTGAGTGAGTTTTCCCATTCACTTTAAGGCCCATAATAGCCTCAGAATCTCTTAATTTGCACAGTAATATCTCTAGGGATAGAATGAATAATGCTGGAGAGAGAGGGCAGCCCTGCCTTGTCCCATTGGAAATGGGGAAAGGAGGTGAGAGAGAGCCATTAATCAAAACTCTAGCCGAGGGACGTGAATAGAGTGAGAATATGGCTGAGATAAATGAGGGCGGGAAGCCGAAGTGGTGTAGCACACTATCCATGAAAGCCCGGGTAACCCTATCAAATGCTTTTTCAGCATCAGTACCCAAGAGTATTAAGGGGATTTTATGTTTTTTTGCGTAATATATGGCGTGTAGGACCCTGCTAACGTTGTTTTTGCCTTCCCGACCTTTAACAAAGCCTGCTTGTTCTTCACCAATTAGCTTAGGTAGCAACTTTGCTATTCTATGGCTTAGGAGCTTGGCCCATACTTTGATATCCATGTTAAGCAGGGAGATTGGTCTATAGCTGCTACATTTAGTGGGGTCTTTTCCCTCTTTAGGGATAACAGTTATGTGTGCGATTAGTGATTGTGGTGGTAGGGGGTGTCCCTTTAAAAGGAAATTACACAAATCTGTTAGTTGTGGGGCAAGAATGCTTTTAAATTTTTTATAGTAAACTATGGGTAGCCCATCCGGGCCTGGGCATTTTCCTGAGGGGATACTCGTCAATACTTCTAGCACTTCCTTTTCTGTAACTGGGGAAAGTAGTGTGTCTTTTTTCATCTTTACCCAAGTTCGGGACTTTAACCATATCCAGAAAGTTGTTAATTTTGGCGATGGTTTGGCGTGGGTCATTAGGTGTCAAATTATAGAGAGAAGAGTAAAAACTGGCGAATTCTTCTGCTATTGCAGGAGTATTGGTGAGTTGAAGACCCTTATCTGATTTGATGTTGGAGATAAAAGCTTTCTCTCTTTGACCTTTAATCATCTGGGAGAGAAGCTTGGAGCCCCTATCTCCATGGATATAAAATTTGTATTTAGCTGATCTAAGGGCTTTAGCCGATTTGATGTTTAATAGGTACTTCAACTGACTTCTTAGCTTAAGAATATCATTGTAGTTAGTATCCGAAGGATTGCTTTTATTGATGTTTTCCAGGGCAGAGATTTGGTCTAAAATAGAATCTATCATAGCTGATCTTTGCTTGCGCACCCAGGATCCAAGAGAAATAAGTTCCCCTCTAATAAACGCCTTATGGGCCTCCCATGTCATGGTCTTATCTATAGAGGGGGTATTGTTTAGTTCAAAAAAGGTTTTAAGTTTCGCTTCTAATTTACCTCTATCTTTTTCATTTTCTAAAAGGGTTTCATTGAGTCTCCACGACCATTCCCTAGGGGGAAGACCTTTTAGCTGGATCACCAGAGAGACAGGGGCATGGTCAGAGACTGTGATCTGTCCAATAGTGGAGGATTTAAGTGTCTCCAATACATGATTGGATATGAACAAGTAGTCTAGACGTTGATAGGATCTGTGGACAGCTGAAAAAAAAGTATAGTCCCTGTCTCTAGGGTGAGCCAACCTCCAGGCATCCGATATTTGGTGAGTAGATAATGCCTTCCTCAGTTTACGAAGTTGTGCAACAGAATATTTTGGGACACTGGAAGTGGAATCCATAGGGTGGTCGAGTACTAAATTTAAATCCCCTCCCAGGATCAAAATTCCCTCTCTAAAATCTTGTAGGGAACCAAGCATCTTAATTAGCCAAGGTATTTATTTGGTGTTAGGGGCATAAACATTAAGTAAGGTCATTTTATGACCAAAAAGCGTACCTTTTAGGAACAAGTATCTGCTCTCAGGGTCTATGTACTGCGCTTGGGTTTGAAAAGGGACGTTGGCACCTATTCCAATGGAGACGCCTCTAGAGGCCGAAGAGTGGGTACTGTGAAACCATTTTGTATAGTGTCTGGAAGTGAGAACCGGTATATGGTTATGTCTAAAGTGCGTCTCTTGCAAGAACAGTAGGTCTGCCCCCTCTCTCCTGAGCATTTGGAAGACCTGACTTCTCTTTTGGGGAATATTAAGCCCATTTACATTAAGTGTTATTACCTTCAGAGGATCCATAGGAAATGGGTGGTTGCAGAGCAATGGAGGAAGATACATCCCAGTGAAATAAATGTTTCTGGACACCGAACCCGTCTTGAGAAACTATATACAGAACAATAAGTACAGAATCGAGCATGTTAATACTCAAATAAGTCATAACAGAATAGTAACCTCCTGCAAGGGGGGAAATACAGAGAGGTAAAAGGAAGAGAACTTCCTAAGGTAGGGAAGTGGATATACTAAATTATAAAGTGGAGAAGAGAAAGTATGAGGGTTAGAGTGAGGGAGGAGTACTGTGAGATACACAAAGCCTGAGTGAGCCCCTCAGCACCCGCTTTTTAAGACAATCTGGCAGGAGAGGGGGGGAGAAAACAAATAGCACAAGCTTGCATACCAAGGGTTAATCCTCCCTCTCCTGCCAGCGCCAAAGCTGTGGGTTCCCACTCACTTGATAGATGAGATGTTCCATTGATTTCATGGGCATTCCAACCAGTACAGTGAGATGAGGAGAAAACCAGAGAGACAGCCGTTAAATTAAATTAAATTAAAATAAAGTAAAGGAGACCAAGTGCTTAATAACTGATACGCTGCCTTAACTAAGGGAGAAAATAAAAGGACTCTGCACTCCACCATCACCCCCTTACATAGAGCAAGGCAGGTCTTCAAATTAAAAGATAAAAGAAAAATAAGATCTTGTAGGGACAGATAACACTTAGCATTAGAGTGTTATACATTAAGGAGGTGACACCTCATTCCCCCATCACATCTCGATTTAGGTGGCCTAAAGTAAGTGGAAGACGTGATAGGGTTAAGGAGGCGATGGTAGTAGTGAGAGCCCCAGATGCCAACATCAAATAATGGCAGCAAAAATATATGTCATAGAAGATGGACTCAAACATATTGAACCAGGGGCTAGGACTAATACCGCATTACCGGCATTTTACCCCATAAAGAGGGAAATTAAGCAGAATAAAATAATAAACCGTCTTCAAGAGTCCTGAAGTTCTGCTTGGCGCTTCTTTGCCTGAGGGGACTTGAACTTTTTGGCGATCCGCCAGTCTTCTGTTGCAGGTAAGGGTGGCATCTTCAGGTCACCAGCCATAGGCATCCACGAGGGGATATCCAAAGGTTCTATCTGCAGAGCGTCCCACATTTTGGTGGGTTCGTCCGGGTGCCGAATAATAACCTGTTTCTCATTAATAGTAGCACACAGGCCGAATGGAAAGAGCCAGCGCAGGGGGTGCCTTCTCTCTCTTAGGAGATCCGTAAGTGGCTTTAATTGCTTCCTCTTGGCTAGGGTACTCGCTACGAGGTCTTGAAAGAGCTGAATTTTACAACCCTCAAGTATTGTGTCCCCTTTGTGTATGGCAGCAGTTAAGATGGCGGCTGTGTCTACAAAACTGAGTAAGCCGCATATGATATCTCGCGGCGGGGCATCAGGCGGTGGTTTGGGCCTGAGGACCCTGTGGGCTCTCTCTACGATTATTTTCTCTGCCCTTTCTTGGCCAAGTAATGCGGAAAAGATCTGACTGACCGTATTGGGAATGTCATCTCTTTGCACACTTTCCGGAACGCCTCTAATGCGAACGTTCTTTCTTCGGCTCGTGTTCTCCTGGTCCTCCAGGTGCAGGAAGGCTGAATTCATCTGTTCACGGACCTTTGAAACTTTAGCTTGCAGCGCCCGACTGTGTATTGTCAGAGCAGCCTGAGATTCTTCTAAGGCTGCCACTCTGTATCCCGTTTGTTTGAACTCCGTTTTAATAGCTGAGAGTTCCTTCAGAACGGGTTCAAAAGCCAGAGCTAGGGAGGGACTCCTTGAGGAAGGCTCTAGTGATAGGTATTGAGCCTAGTTCGCTGTGTGTCTCCGACATAGTATAGGAACCCTCGTCATCAGAGTCCTCTGTGTAGTTCATTGCGGCGGCTGCCTCCTGCGCCATCTTGGATCTTGCAGCCGGCGAGGACAATTTCTTTTTCAAGTACTTGTCCAGGTCCGATTGTCCTTTGGCATGCTTAGGAGTCATCTGGGTGTCCTTGGACTTCTCTTTGGTAGGTTTTCCCATAGTAAAGCGAGGTGGGAACCCGGTAAAATAGCTATATGTAAGTGCTGCTGTGAGGAGCTCACGGGTCAAGCGGCCATTTCCTGACGTGGCTAGCTCCGCCCCCCACCATGGCAATAGTATTGGTGCATGTGCAGTGAATATATGAGATAAGAGACGACCACATAAGTAAGCTAGGGCATGTGTGAGATTTCAGGGCCAGGTATTGGAGCAGTGACTCCTGTTAGTGTCACTTAGAGGGGGAGTGGCAATGGGGAGAAGAGGAGGAGAAACAGTGCTCTGACGGTCTAGGCCAGTCCTTCCGTGCGCAAATCATCTAATGTGCATAACTAATGGTAAAGATTTTTCTGCAACAGTTTTCTTTTAGTCACCATGATCAATCCTACTAGCAGTATGCCTGGTTTCAGGTCTGGCATCTGTGCCCCTTGTAGGTATTTCCTCATGCTCTGTGTCCCTTTATATAGCACCTCTTTCTCTTTGCCCCTTTATATAGCACCTCTTGCTCTTTGCCCCTTTATACTGTATAGTGCCTCTTGCTCTCTGCTCGCACAGTGTCTCATGCTCCATTCTGTGCCTCATGTTCCATGCCCCCATGCTGTGACTCTTCTGTGTCCTCATACTATGTCTCCATACTGATCCCCCATACTGTGCCTCCATACTGTGCTCCTATATATGCAGTGCACACACTGCATAACACCTTTTCAAAGTTCTACGACATCCGGACATATGGTCCTCACCTCATCTGACGAGGCAAGCATCTTCGGAATGTTGCAGGTGGTATGATGTTGTCACCGCAATGCCTGCAACACAACAAAGCACTGAATTTTTGGGCAGGGAATCAGCGTATTTTATGTCCCACCAGTGTTGAGGTGAATGCTCAATTATATCTACGTTCTGTGGACGCAGATATAATTCAGTGCAGGGGCGTCTGAACACCAGATGAATTGACCCAGTGACCAGGTCCCTGGGAGAGGGGCCATCTGGTGCCCACTTCAGAAGTGAAAGGTAGTAAGGATAGAGTGCCCTGTGCCGCACAGATCGCACACCCCTAAGACCAGCCCTGCCTACTATAATACAGTTAATCATGGTGACAGATGTTCTTGAAATGAATTGCAGGCTTATGATGGCTCATAAACATATTTGTGGCTTTTTATTTATTAACTGGCACAGATTAAATGAGTAAATAAAAAATATATGATTCCTGATTTCACAGATTTAATGTCAGCATTTTCAAAACTTCTTTTCTACTATTTATATGCAAAGCCCCAAACCTCTGTAGCTTCCTGCAATCATATGTGTACTCTCTCTGTAAAATGCTGCATGCAATGGACATTCCACATATAAAATCAGATGCAGATACAGCTTAATCCCTTAGCAAAATATTGGTGCCATTACAAATCTATACAGACAGATCTATAATACAGCTGTGTGCACAAAACTTTCCTTGATAAATTAATATGACCATATGTTCATTTAACCAAGCATCAAAGTTGTATTAATAATCAGCTTCCAATATGTTAAGGAAGTTTTACCTATGTTGTAGTAGTGCAATATACACTAACCTGGTACAGCTGACTCTCTGCAAGGGCAGGTATAGAATTGGAAATAGTTCGTGACGCCAGTGCCAAGTAAACGGTGGCACGCCGTTTGCGGAAAGCAGAAATAAATTGAGGAAACGTGGAATTAAAACAGAACTTCAACTTTAGTAGTTTGCAGGTAGAGACAATATTGGAAACGCAGTTCCTCAGCATACAGTCGATTTTGCAATTCGGTCGATGCAGGCAATTCAGTACAGCAGGGTAATTACAGAGTGTTGAACACAGGATTTGCAGCAAAGGAGCTTGCACTCTAACTCTGTCTGATCCTGGAATGTAGCAATTCTTCACCAAGGCCCATTAACCTAAGTCTGGCTTTATATCCTTGATTATGGCTTAAATAAGTACCTCCTCTGTTTCTCTCAGTACCTCTGGCTCCTCTGATCTTTGCCTCAGTCTCTCCTAGCTTCTGAATGGTTCCTCAGGCCCTTAGGCTAAGATGTTCCTGCTTCTGCATATGGGTATTCAGGAGGGAATCTTCTCCTGAACAGCAGGCTTCAGGCCTGGACTTGTCTCAGACATTGTCTAATCTCCAACTGTAGCTTACTGAAACTAGACTCCGTCTCCCTTGCACTTCCCTGACTGGGCTTTATATAAACTAGGGCTCCCTAGCTCCCTCTATGGACTAGAAGTAGGAATGACACCCCTAGCAGGCCTGTAAGTGCAAGTTTCAGTGACAGGAAAATACACACATTACATTACATTTTATAAAACTGACATATAGCAACTTCCCATAATTAGGAGGGACGACAGCACACCAAGTGACCTTTGGTAGTAACGGGTATTACAACTCCCGTATACTACAGATGCTCCTGGGGGCCAGCCGTAGATACACTGGTTAGGTGGTGAGTGAACACAGGGCAGCTGGGGGGAGCAGTGGGTGAAACTGTCCTATCCCTACGCTCACCCTGACTAGAACCTCAGCCCAGGGACGTCCCCTAAAGGTGGAGACTCCCTGTCCTCGTGCCTGGGCTGACTGCCCTGCGTTTACCCTCCTCTCCAACAATAAAGGTACAAAAAAGCTCCCCAAGAAGTTACAGACGAGATTCAGGGAGAGGGGTTACCCCCAAACGGTCCTTAGGGGTGCATTCCAGAATGCCCTAAGCAGGGAACGCACTGAACTCCTTGTCCCCAAACCCAAGGCGCAGAGTGGACAACAACCGATACGCCTGGTATCTGTGTTTGACTGTGCAAATACGGAAGTAATGTCAGTCCTGAAAAGGTACTGGCCAATTCTCCACATGGACCCTGACCTGAAGGATGTATTGACGAAGCAGCCGAGTGTCACCTATAGGCGGGGGAGGAGCCTAAGAGACCGCCTGGTCCATAGCCATTATACTACACCAAGTGGAGTAGGGACCTGGCTGGACCGGAAGCCTTGCGGCATGTTCAAGTGTGGCTCCTGTAAAGCATGTGCATTTATTTCCACTGCAAAATCAATTATTTGCTCAGTCACTGGTCAAGCCTACCAAATTAGGGATTTTTATAACTGTAGGAGCAAGGGTGCGGTATATATATGCCAGTGCCCTTGTCCTATGGATTATATAGGCAAAACCATAAGTGAGGTCAGGCGGCGGATCTGTGAACATGTGAACGACGTGGTTAAGAAAAAGATCACACCCGCCGCGTCACATGTAATTAACGTCCATGGCGGCGACCCCAGTTGTCTGCGATTTTCGGTCTTTGAAACCATCCCATTGTCACCTAGGGGTGGAGACTGGGACCGGAAAATCCTTCAGAAAGAGTGCGTCTGGATTCACCACTTTAGATCCCAGGCACCACTCGGGATTAATGAGAGACTCACTTTTTCTTGTTTTTTATGACCTGCTGGGGGTGGCTTTATATGTGTATGTTCCCCTTATCCTTCTGTTCAAGAATAACGCCATTTCGGTAATCTTATCAAGGCCAAGATGAAATAATTAGGATACATTCCGTATCCAGACTGCACATTAAACATCTAATGTGCCCTAGGTGTCACCTTTATCGCAGGGAGTACACCCAAGTGAAAAGTATGGTAATGAACATTTACTTATCATCCTTCACACCTAATTCGCCTGCCCCTTACCAACAGATCTGTGTAATTACACAGTTGTACACCAAACGACCGTTGCTGCATATATATCTATGTATGGCGTCGCCTGGCCTGTGGAGCCGTCTCCTTTGACAGAGCATTTTGATGCACTGTGAATGGTACGGCTTACAGACCGGATGTGACGCGATCATGCGTTCCATGGGACCGGATGTGGCCGCTCTTTGCGTTCCACCTGGTACAGGCGGCGCACAGACCGCAAGTGACGCGATTATGCGTTCCACGGGACCGGATGTGGCCGCTTAGTACGTTCCACCTGATTCAGGCGGCGCACCGTGACGGAGGTAACGCCTCTATTCTCTGCAGGGACTGGTGGCTACATGTGTGTGCGGCGCACGGACCGGCAGTGACGCCGGCTGTGGCGCCTCACTTCCGGATATGACCCGCTCGACGTGTTAATCGGCGCCAATCTTGAACAGCTGGTAAGTGGGTATATAGGGAAATGAGAGAGAGTGTGAATGGTAGGAGGAACAGGACGTCACTGGGACGCAGCCTAAATGTAAGTAAGGACCACTTATTGATAGCTGAAAATCAACATCCTGGCATGTAATGTGCTTCATAGTATATGCAAACTTTTTGGTTACAGCTTCTTGGGTGAAGTGTTGGCCCTTATCTTTCTGGGCCCTCTAGCCTCCTGACTGCATAGGATACTAAGTAAGTGCTGATATACAGGAGTTTTAGGATATATTTTATACCTAGCACCCAAATTTATAATGCCTTTATTCTTTACAGGCGGGACATATCAAATTGGTCCCTTGGTCCTATGCTTATCATCATCTGCGTCTCCGGTCCTGTGTCCTCAACTATATCCTAAGTATATTTGATTTATCTTGTTACTGATGACGGTTGTACCTTTGACCGCGAATGCCCCCTGATGAACCTAGTAATAGGGGAAACGCGTAGGGGTTTATGTAAACCAGCCTGGGAACGCACCGTTTTGATGCCCCTGTGCTTGGCTCCTTATGTTTATAGGTGATACCTATCCCGTTCACCTAAAACGTAATTTGGTCTTTTCTTATCCATCGGTGTCCCTTAGGGTAATTTGTTACCAGGGACGCAATATAACACCCGTCAGCTTTCTGGGGAGCTTTTTTGTACCTTTATTGTTGGAGAGGAGGGTAAACGCAGGGCAGTCAGCCCAGGCACGAGGACAGGGAGTCTCCACCTTTAGGGGACGTCCCTGGGCTGAGGTTCTAGTCAGGGTGAGCGTAGGGATAGGACAGTTTCACCCACTGCTCCCCCCAGCTGCCCTGTGTTCACTCACCACCTAACCAGTGTATCTACGGCTGGCCCCCAGGAGCATCTTTTATCTTTTATTATTTTTGTTCGTCTCACTATTTTTCACTGGTGAACCACTACGGTGGTATTATTTTACAATATAATAAGTAAAAGTTATGTTTTAAAGGGATTAATACTGCTGGACATTACTTGATTCTATGATCCTTTCTCATTGATTCATATTGATTTAGCTGGACATTTATTTCTGTGTATACTATGGCCAATTTTTTTATCTGGCACATTATTTACTGATGCTTTAATTAAAGAAGCGCAGGATATCTTCTCTGACAGAGTGATTCCGGGACTTAGCATATCGGCCTCCTGTAAACAGGTCTTTTGGGACCTATACAATAGGTACAAAGAGAATATTAAATCTTGGTGGGAGATACGCTGCCTTGAGAGCTATCTGGAACATAAGATAGTCCCTAAAGGACTTTGTCTCCAAGTGAGACCGGCAGAACGCATTGCGTCACCATCCCTGACAACTAGGTGGGAGGAACAACTAACGTGTAGTTCACTAAGCCTTATGCAAATCCTCCTTGATGAGGAGAAATTGATGTTTGACAAAACATCTGTCAGTCTTCAAGAACAAATTGAAGTTGCCCTCTCTTACAGGGACGACCCCGACTTTTCTAGACGGGAGCCTTCCCTCCAAGTGTCCGTTGAAAGATTCCAAACTGTTATAAAAGAGAGAAAGCGTAGACAGTTTATGCGTGATCTTTCTGAGTTTAGAGAGAACAGTGCCTACACACCACAACCCACCAGTACCGTATCTTTGGTGTCCGAGGTGTCCACATCTGAAGTGGACTCCTCCAACACCGAACCATCGGCTGGGACGTATAGGGGCAGAGGTACTACACAAACTGGGAGAAGGGGTAGACGACGATGGCAGAAGGGCGGTGCCGGCGGGAGGGGTCGCCCAGGGGGGGTAAACTACTCCTCTGGCCCAGCATCTTACTCCTCTGGTCCGTCATCTTATTCAGCCGCTGCTTCATCCAACAGTCTTCCGTCGTCACATCCCCCTTCGTCCTCGTCTGCCTCTTTTTTAGAGAAAAGCCAGGTCTCTTACCATCTGCGGGAGAGGAACAAAACCGACAGGGCTTGAAGGGAGGCTTGCAGGTTATTAACCTAACATCACGGGTACTAAGTACACTTGAACTTGGTGTACTGAGCAAGGGCCTCTCTTTTGTACCAACCACCAATTTCTGCCTGTTCACGTGGATAAAGGACTTGAGTCTGTTTACTAGACGCCTTAAGTGGCATAAATTCTTCAGGGACAATGACAGACAAACTTGTGCCAGACTTGGCCTGAGTGAGGGTGACCTGACCTCACTGCATTCTCTCTGTGAATTGGGAGAGGAGGGTAGCTGGTGTCCAGGACAGGGACCATATACCAACCTTAAGCCAACTAGCAGGAAGATGCCCCCACCCATGAATTATGAGTGTGTGGACATCTTCATGCAGATGGTGACGAATGACCTTGAGAAATTAGAGGGGATGTCTCCCCGCCACTTCAATCTGTCTCGAGCAGAGATGTCAGCACTCACTGCACTTGAGAAAGATAAATCCATTATTATTAAGTCATCTGATAAGGGTGGTAATCTGGTTATCCTTGAACATGCAGCTTACCAGACTATGTGCTTAGACCTCTTGAAAGACAGGGAGGGATACAGGGTATTAGACACGAATCCCTCGGACATTTTCTATGAGGATCTAAAGGTCATCCTGACTGATGCCTTGACAGACAGATCGATTTCGGCGGCCGAATATGATTTTCTTCTTCCAGCTCATTCCACCATAGCTACCTTCTATGGATTACCAAAAATCCACAAGGGTATCACACCCCTTAAGGGACGCCCCATCGTCTCTGGGGTTAACTCCCTAACACAGAATTGCGGCATCTACGTTGATCGCGTGCTGAGGGAGTTCGTCGTGTCTCTACCCTCATATACGAGGGACACGATGGACTTCCTCAGCAAGATTGACGCAATCAATGTTGATCATGACTGTATACTGGCCAGTATAGACGTCGAGACCTTATACAGCTCAATCCCACATAACAAAGGGCTCTTTGCCGCAGAGTATTACTTGAAGACAAGGGATATCCACTGCAGAGCGCATAACATCTTCATCCTCAGGCTCCTGGAGTTCACTCTGACCCACAATTTTTTCCTTTTCAACTCACGGTTCTACCACCAGCTCAGGGGGACGGCAATGGGGAGCCCCTGTGCCCCCACGTATGCCAACCTCTTCCTGGGCTGGTGGGAGGACACATGCGTGTTTCCAGATGCTGTGACTCGGTGGTCCGACAAGATCACCTTCTGGACACGCTTTATAGATGACATTTTCGTGATTTGGAAAGGTGGGTCAGAGGAACTCCGGGAGTTTGTCGGGTCCCTCAACAGCAACGATGTTGGTTTGCGGTTCACCTTCGAGTTCGATCTCTACTCAATTCCTTTCCTTGATGTACGGGTAACCAGGGAGGGAGAAAAACTTATTGCAAATATGTATAGGAAGGACACCGCGACCAACTCGCTGCTGCATTGGGAGAGCCATCACCCGACACCGCTTAAACGCGGTATACCAAGGGGCCAATATTTGAGGACCCGGAGAAATTGCTCTGAGGGTGAAGCGTTCTACACTGAGGCCAAGAAGTTACAGACGAGATTCAGGGAGAGGGGTTACCCCCAAACGGTCCTTGGGGGTGCGTTCCAGAACGCCCTAAGCAGGGAACGCACTGAACTCCTTGTCCCCAAACCCAAGGCGCAGAGTGGACAACAACCGATACGCCTGGTATCTGTGTTTGACTGTGCAAATACGGAAGTAATGTCAGTCCTGAAAAGGTACTGGCCAATTCTCCACATGGACCCTGACCTGAAGGATGTATTGACGAAGCAGCCGAGTGTCACCTATAGGCGGGGGAGGAGCCTAAGAGACCGCCTGGTCCATAGCCATTACAGTTGCAAGAAAAAGTATGTGAACCCTTTGGAATGATATGGATTTCTGCACAAATTGATCATAAA
Organism: Bufo bufo; assembly: GCF_905171765.1. Classification (NCBI taxonomy): domain Eukaryota; kingdom Metazoa; phylum Chordata; class Amphibia; order Anura; family Bufonidae; genus Bufo; species Bufo bufo. The sequence continues at coordinate 82,699,603 of NC_053396.1, forward strand.
ATGTGATCTGATCTTCATCTTAGTTACAACAATAGACAATCACAGTCTGCTTAAACTAATAACACACAAAGATTTTAATGTTACCATGTTTTTATTGAACACACCATGTAAACATTCACAGTGCTGGTGGAAAAAGTATGTGAACCCTTTGATTTAATAACTGGTTAAACCTCCTTTGGCAGCAATAACTTCAACCAAATTTTTCCTGTAGTTGCAGATCAGACGTGCACAACGGTCAGGAGTAATTCTTGACCATTCCTCTTTACAGAACTGTTTCAGTTCAGCAATATACTTGGGATGTCTGGTGTGAATCGCTTTCTTAAGGTCATGCCACAGCATCTCATTCGGGTTGAGGTCAGGACTCTCACTGGGCCACTCCAGAAGGCGTATTTTCTTCTGTTTAAGCCATTCTGTTGTTGATTTACTTCTATGCTTTGGGTCGTTGTCCTGTTGCAACACCCATCTTCTGTTGAGCTTCAGCTGGTGGACAGCTCCCCCAATGTAAAACACGCTACAGTGTTAGGGGTTGAGCCGCTCCTCCAGTATTGCCACTATATTTCTGTGTTTTTGTCTTGTTCTATATGTAGTGTATGTGCCGTTACCTGGCATTCAAACACTCTTTTGCACCTGGTGACCTCCATCACAGGCTCTGATATGGGCGTGGCTTGCAGTCTTGGCTTTGTTCACATTGCACTAGTTGTCCTGCTAGGCGTTTGTGTGGAAGCCTGGCTGCGAGCTGGATTACATCGCCTTCAGACCGTGTTCACACCATAGGTAGCGTAGTGGTAGGACCCTTTGCCATGCTGAGTGACCGTGACGTGGTGCAATGATGGGCTCCGATATTTTCCTGACAGGAATATATTGGCGAAAGTCTCAGCTTTTAATATCTGCATTCATGACTAGCCAGTATAGTCAGTGACATATCCGTTTGGTGCATTTTTTCTGTGATTTATATGATTGTATTTACATCCGCACAATGCTCCGTTTTGTGTAGGATGCTCTTGTGGTGCATGTGGACCGCGCCGACATCCTCCACCGTATGCATTTTTTGCTGGGGATAGTCATTTGCTGCGCTCCACATGCGGTGGGGCTGCTCCCCCAATGTAAAACACGCTACAGTGTTAGGGGTTGAGCCGCTCCTCCAGTATTGCCACTATATTTCTGTGTTTTTGTCTTGTTCTATATGTAGTGTATGTGCCGTTACCTGGCATTCAAACACTCTTTTGCACCTGGTGACCTCCATCACAGGCTCTGATATGGGCGTGGCTTGCAGTCTTGGCTTTGTTCACATTGCACTAGTTGTCCTGCTAGGCGTTTGTGTGGAAGCCTGGCTGCGAGCTGGATTACATCGCCTTCAGACCGTGTTCACACCATAGGTAGCGTAGTGGTAGGACCCTTTGCCATGCTGAGTGACCGTGACGTGGTGCAATGATGGGCTCCGATATTTTCCTGACAGGAATATATTGGCGAAAGTCTCAGCTTTTAATATCTGCATTCATGACTAGCCAGTATAGTCAGTGACATATCCGTTTGGTGCATTTTTTCTGTGATTTATATGATTGTATTTACATCCGCACAATGCTCCGTTTTGTGTAGGATGCTCTTGTGGTGCATGTGGACCGCGCCGACATCCTCCACCGTATGCATTTTTTGCTGGGGATAGTCGTTTGCTGCGCTCCACATGCGGTGGGGCTGCTCCCCCAATGTAAAACACGCTACAGTGTTAGGGGTTGAGCCGCTCCTCCAGTATTGCCACTATATTTCTGTGTTTTTGTCTGGTGGACAGATGGCCTTAAGTTCTACTGCAAAATGTCTTGATAAACTTGGGAATTCATTTTTCATTCGATGATAGCAATCCGTCCAGGCCCTGACGCAGCAAAGCAGCCCCAAACCATGATGCCCCTACCACCATACTTCACAGTTGGTAGGAGGTTTTGATGTTGGTGTGCTGTGCCTCTTTTTCTTCACACATAGTGTTGTGTGTTTCTTCTAAACAACTCAAATTTGGTTTCATCTGTCCACAGAATACTTTGCCAGTACAGCTGTGGAACATCGATGTGCTCTTATGCAAACTGTAAACGTGCAGCAATGTTTTTTTTGGACCGCAGTAGCTTCCTCTGTGGTATCTTCCCATGAAATCCATTCTTGTTTAGTGTTTTACGTATCGTAGATTCGCTAACAGGGATGTTAGCATATGCCAGAGACTTTTGTAAGTCTTTAGCTGAGACTCTAGGAATCTTCTTCACCTCATTGAGAAGTCTGAGCTGTGCTCTTGCAGTTATCTTTACAGGACGGCCACTCCTAGGGAGAGTAGCAGCAGTGCTGAACTTTCTCCATTTATAGACAATTTGTCTTACCGGGGACTGATGAACAGCAAGGCTTTTAGAGATACTTTTATAACCCTTTCCAGCTTTATGCAAGTCAACAATTCTTAATAGTAGGTCTTCTGAGAGCTCTTTTGTGTGAGGCATCATTCACATCAGGCAATGCTTCTTGTGAAAAGCAAACCCAGAACTGGTGTGTGTTTTTTATAGGGCAGGGCAGCTGTAACCAACACCTCCAATCTCATCTCATTGATTGGACTCCAGTTGGCTGACACCTCACTCCAATTAGCTCTTGGAGATGTCATTAGTCTATGGGTTCACATACTTTTTCCACCTGCACTGTGAATGTTTACATGGTGTGTTTAATAAAAATATGGTAACATTTAATTATTTGTGTGTTATTAGTTTAAGCAGACTGTGATTGTCTATTGTTGTGACTTAGATGAAGATCAGATCACATTTTATGACCAATTTGTGCAGAAATCCATATCATTCCAAAGGGTTCACATACTTTTTCTTGCAACTGTATACTGCACCAAGTGGAGTAGGGACCTGGCGGATCCGCCCTCCATTGACTTTCAATGGTGTTAAAGACGGATCCGACTTAGCTATGTTAAAGATAATACAAACAGATCCGTTCTGAACGAATGCAGACGGTTGTATTATCTGAACTGATCTGTCCGTGACGGATCCGCACAAAACGGGAGTGTGAAAGTAGCCTAATTCTGTCTGCCATTTTATCTGCCAGACAGCCTGGTAACTTCACAGCTATATATTTTTTGTGTTTATAGAAATCCAGGGACCAATGAATACCTATTTTCTAGTCAGAATGTTTCCTTCCAAAATATCAGCTAATTGTGATGGGTTAAGAAAGTAAAGACCAAATAATCTATAAGGCTGGGTTCACATCACCTTTTTCCCATCAGTTTATTGTATACAAAAAACGTATTTCTTAAACGGATGCCTCAGACTGATGCAATACAGTGGCATTGGTTCACCATAGAGTTCCATTGTAAAAACAAAAAAAATAATACGCAGGATACAACAACGTGGTATGCTGAGTTTTTGCATCCTTTTTTAAATTTTTTTAACGTATACTTCAAACGGAGGCATAAAACGTGATGTGAACTCAGCCTAAGGAAACATGAGTCTAAAAAGAGTGTTGTCCAGATAAATTTCCTATTTATAAGGGTCCATTCACACGGACCGCACATCGCCGGCATTCTCATAAAAAATGCCTTTCCTTGTCCGCAATTGCGGACAAGAATAGGACATGTTCTATTTTTTTCAGGATCGGAATTTCGGACCCGGAAGTGCGGATCCGCACTTCCGGATCCGGGCAGCACATCGTGCTGCCCCATAGAAATGAATGGGTCTGCAATTCCTTTGCGGAACGAAATTGCAAACGTGTGAATGGACCCTTACATCATGTCTTTTATATCTTGTAAGAACCCTGTGCATTTTTCTTACTAAAAAAGGTAAAATTATTAGACCACAATACAGCACAATGAACAGTTAAATGTACAGTGTGGTTACAGGGCAAGCAATGTAACATTTCTTCATTTCTTAAAATTAGACCCTGAGAGCAGGGAGGGGGATATTTGATGAAAGGGTCTAGATCCAGCACTCAGGGCATTGATTGTTGTGATAAGATGCAATCAAGGTCTGCAGATAAACTTTAAACACCAACAATAGCAGGAAAGGCAGAACTCCCCAGCGCCTGTCTCCATTCCCATCCATTTCCTTTTTGTCTATTTTAAGGAGGAGGGATGGGTAATATCATGTCATTTAGGACTCACATGTCTTTAACTCTTTTTATATCTGGCTTTAGAGCTGGGTCATGATTAGAGATAAGCAAATTTTTTAAAAAATTTTATTCAGTCGGTTTGCCAAATTTTCCAAAAAGATCCGAATTTATTTGTGGCGAATTTCGTAAAAAAGAAAAGAAAAAGGTATTTCCTTGCTCTAGAAAGCCTGTATAATGTTATAGAACACTGTGCCTTAAAGAAACACGCATAATGAATCTGCTGTGGTAGTGAAACAGTACAGTGAGTCTGATGACACGCGTCGCTCTTAGAATCACTGCACACTTCATAGGGCCAAAACTGACCAAATGACTCAAGTGTGAACTCAACCTTATAAAGAACCATGCAGAGGCCCAAGATCCTACTATAGCGTGTAGGAATCGTCTGCTGATTCCACATAGATTTCTACGAAACCTGTTCTATTAAACGCTTATACAAGTAGGGCCCCTCAGACAGAGTGGAGAGGGTGTCAGCAGAAAGTTTGTGTTGATGTCGCTCATTATTTTGCCCTTCCTCTGATCCGTCAGAACAATAATCCCAAAAAAACAGATCCCGTCTGTTGAGCATCTGCCTTCACTCATTCAGCATTTGGTCAGTAATCTATCAGTATTGATAAAGCTTCCCAAAAAAAAAAAACAGGAGTGGATCCAAAACAGAGATAACACGTGAATGGAATATTTGCATATCTTCTGGGTTTTGTACCAACTCCTGCTTTTGGCTACCAAATCATAAGCCAAGTGCAAAATAGGGACCATGTCATACAGGCCTTACAGCTGCTACATAGATAGGATCTGTTGTGCGTCTCATTTTCCTTCCTTCGGACAGATCAGAAAAAGGAACAAATAAATGGTGATGTCATCCAGGCCAAAAAGGCAAAATAGTGGCTCAGTCATGAAGTTGGGAGGGTGGGAACATCATGAGAATTCCAAAGGGTGGCCCAATGACAGAATGGTAAGGTAGCAGCAGCATGAGGGAACTAAAGAGTGTTGAGGTGGCAGCAGCATGAGGAGACCACAGAGTGGTGAAGTGGCAGCAGCATGAGGAGACCACAGAGTGGCCCAATAACATAGTGGTGAGCTGGCAGCAGCATGAGGAGATCACAGAGTGGCCCAGTGACAGAGTGGTGAGGTGGCAGCTTCATGAGGAGACCACAGAGTGGCCCAATGACAGTGTTGAGGTGGCAGCAGCATGAGGAGACCACAGAGTGGCCCAGTGACACAGTGTTGAGGTGGCAGCAACATGAGGAGACCACAGAGTGGCCCAGTGACATAGTGGTGAGCTGGCAGCAGCATGAGGAGACCAAAGAGTGACCCAGTGACTCAGTGTTGAGGTAGCAGCAGCATGAGAAGACCACAGAGGGGCCAAATGACATAATGGTGAGGAGAACAAAAACTGGCCCAGTAACATAGTGGTGAGGTGGGGGGCACTACCAGTACCAGCTGAAATGGTGGGTGGTAGTAGGAACACCTGGCAGCAGGTGTGTGGCATCAGGCGGCTTGGCAGCATCAGAATAGTAGCTGAAGCAGGTAGCCAGAAGACACAGGACTGTAACGGGGCGCCGAAGGCACTCTTGGTCTCCCATCAGCCGCAGACCTGCTGCTTAGCTTCGGGAGGCTCCCTGCTCCTAGGTCTGCCTTGAGCGCCGAGCTGATCACTCGGTGCTCGACTTGTCTGTCTGTCGGTCATGTGACGCTGGCCACGTCACATGACCCTCACTCCCCACTATAAATACAGGCAACCTGCTGGCAACAGGTTGCCTGTGATTTTGGTCCCTTAGGCTGTGTATTATTATTGTTATTTAGCTTACCTTTGGATTTGACCCTTGATCTGCTTCCTGACACCTCTTCTGCCTGCTCCCTGAACCTTGACGCTACCTCTCGGATTTTGACCTCGGCTTGCTTTTGGATTTTGTCTTTGCCTCTTTCTTTGTACTGACGTGACCTCCTGGACTGACCCCGGCTAGTTGAGCCGCCTCGCCCTTCCGTTTTTAGTGGTACCTTGCTTGTTTCACCTCTCTGTCCGCTCGAGTGCTACCTCTCATTGGCTGTCTGCTTCCCTGCTGTCTCTATCTCTCTGCTTGCACTTACTCAGGTCAGGGACTGTCGCCCAGTTGCGCCCCGTCACCTAGGGCGGGTGGTGCAAGTAGACAGGGACAGTGGACCGGGTGGCAGCTCAGGGGGTGCACCTCCGCTCTATCTTTATACCCGTGACACTACCCCGTGACACAGGACTCTTTTGACAAAATTTAGGTGTGGCACAATGGATGATCTAGTCTGATGCATCAGGCACTGGTGTGTGGAAATCCTGGCTGATCCACGCCTGATTCATCTTTACAAAGGTCTGTTTCTCCACATTTTGGGTAGACAGGTGAGTTCTCCTTGGGGTAACTATGACCCCCACCGTACTGATGCCACACTGCTGTCCGTCAGGGCTTGTCCAGGGCAAACTCGGCTAGTTGCGGCCACAAATCAAGTTTGGCTGCCCAGAAGTCCAGGAGATCTTCAATTTGTGGTGGCAGGGTGCACTCCAAGTATGCTACCACCAGCTGGATCAGGTTCTGCTTTATGTCTACGACTGCTGCTGGTGAGTAGTTTCTTCAGTAGACGAGTGAAGAAAACTGCTCATCAGCGACTCTAGATTTAAGTTGCTGCTGATGGAGCTGGTACTGCTCCTGCACCCTCCAGCAGCCCTTTGCAATGGAACGTGAGAGCAGAGGGCCCTGCCGGTCAGACTTGTGTGAGGATGGGTTAAGGCACACATGGTCAGCTGCCAACTGACTACATAGGATGTCTCGATAGTAGTTCAGTTTGTCCCCCTTCTCAGTGGGTGTGAAAAAAAAAGGCCCCTATTTTGGATCGTTAGCGAGGGTCTAACATGGTGGAGAGCCAGTAGTCATCCCTCTGCCGAATGGTGACAATTCGGCTGTCACTAGGCAAGCAGCTGAGCATGCATCTAGCCATTTGCCAATTGACTCGGAGGGACTCCATGCCTCCTTCTCCACTGCATACTGCCACGGTGTGTCTGGGTCATCTGTCTTGTCTTCCTCATCTCCCTGTAGCTCCTCTGGCTGCTCCTGCTCCTCCTCTCATGTCATCTGTGTAGAAACCCCCCCATTTCTCTACACATTGCTTGTGCTCGAATGTCCTCCTCCTCTAGTTCAGCCACCAGAGGGCTCATGTGGCCAAAAGATGTAGTCGCCATGTCTCGTGTTCCCTGGCCAGCGAGATTTAGCAGCATTTGTTCCAGGACAAATCAGTGGAATTAAGTTGTTCATCCCGTAGTCCTGGCAACTGACAAATAAAGTAGCCTCCTCAAAGAACCCGAGCAAATGGCAGGTGTCACACATGACTAAGATAGAAGTTATAGCAAAAAAGCAAGTGGAGATCATATATCCAAAATAGTATCAATTTAATAAATATTAAAATGTAGAAAAAAAGGCAAGATGGAAAACAGTATACAGAGAAGAGAAGGGCAAAATATACACAGCTGAGCTCTCATGTATCTCCACAAGGCAATTCAGCACTTAGTGGGTATCAGGTCAAATACTGTGACTCACGGGCACCCAAAAATTGTGTCGCTGATGGTAAATACCACCCCCTTAGGGGACTGAGTACCGCAATACACAATAGAATATCCCTGGATGTCCGTGCAATACACAGCAATGTCCTAGGCAATTATAGACAAGATATAACTGGCATACTTAGTACAATATATCTGCAGTCTGGTCTATGACACAGTACATATATATAAATAGCCTAGAAAATAACATAGGCCTGATATGGATATGGTATATGGTGAACCATGCACTGGTATTTACCTATACCTAAACGCAGGACGTACCTGAAGACATGATGATAGCCCAGAAGGATAAGTGACCCTAAGCGCAAGACCTCGACGCACGTTTCACTTCAGCGGCCTCCTGACGAATCCGCTGAGGTGAAACGAGCGTCGAGGTCTTGCACTTAGGGTCACTTATCCTTCTGGGCTATCATCATGTCTTCAGGTACGTCCTGCGTTAAGTGTAGGTAAATACCAGTGCATGGTTCACCATATACCATATCCATATCAGGCCTATGTTATTTTCTAGGCTATTTATATATATGTACTGTGTCACAGACCAGACTGCAGATATATTGTACTAAGTATGACAGTTATATCTTGTCACGTTGCTGTGTATTGCACGGACATACAGGGATATTCTATTGTGTATTGCGGTACTCAGTCCCCTAAGGGGGTGGTATTTACCATCAGCGACACAATTTTTGGGTGCCCGTGAGTCACAGTATTTGACCTGATACCCACTAAGTGCTGAATTGCCTTGTGGAGATACATGAGAGCTCAGCTGTGTATATTTTGCCCTTCGCATCTCTGTATACTGTTTTCCATCTTGCCTTTTTTTCTACATTTTAATATTTAATAAATTGATACTATTTTGGATATATGATCTCCACTTGCTTTTTTGCTATGATATTGGATGTTTTTCCAGGTGGAATGTTGTGCTGTCAAGTATAGACAGAGAGGTTTTGTAGGTTTATAAGATAGAAGTTACACAGAGGAGTACTCCTTTCTGCCTGTATCATCAAGAAATTGTTTATGGGTTTTCTCTGTTCATATAATCCATCCAACATATAGAGGTTGGAATTCTAACGGGTGGAAACGTCGCATACCAGCCTTTGTTGGGGGACACCGTTCTGCTGCAGCTCAATGAGGGTGTGCTTTGCAGTGTATGAGTGGCTGAAGTACATGCAAAGTTTCCTGGCTATTTTTTAGGATGACTTGCAGATGGGGTAAAGACTTCATTAACCGCTTTACAAACAGATTAAACATGTATGCCTTGCAGGGCGCATGGCTCAGTCCTTCTTGATGCAGCGCAGACAAATGTTGTTCCCGTTTTCGGTCACCATGGTTCCGATTTTGAGTTGTCTAGGAGAAAGCTAGGATTCAATTTTTTGATAAAAGTCGCAGAACAGTTTCTCCCCTGTGTGACTACTTTGGCCCAGGTAAACTAGGTGCAGAACAGCGTAACACCACCGTGCGCTGTACATGTGGTATGCTGGAGGACCATTTTGAATGGTTCCTGTGGTGGAGGCTGAGGACACGGTGAAGGATGAGGAGGCAGGGGTGGACATTGGCGTGAGAATATGGAGGCAGAAGCGGTGTCACCTGGCCAAGTTACTGGTGTGGCTGGGCAGGAACCACATTAGAAATCGCTCCTAATACCCAGTCTGCACTCTCCCCTATTGGACCTTGTTTGCTTTTTTAGTATAGATAATGCCTCCATATCCTTTCCCTAGACTATAAATAATCTTTTCCTGAACTTCTAAATTATAATTTTTTTCAGCACAATAAAGTCTTTTCAGGAAAAAATTGAATCCAAATTTCCTCACGTTTCGTGGTAACGAATAACATTTTTTCCTAAAATGGCTGCTGCACGTGTAAGGACATGGAGCAAGAAACTCTGGGAACAAGATGTCACAGCCCTATAAATAGCCTCAGCCATCTTGGATTCAGCCATTTTCCAGTGTACTTAGTGCAGGGATAGACGTCAGCAGGCGCTAGGGACAGTGGTAGAAACGACTTTAAAACTTTTATTTTGCTGTATAGAAGTTCATGGAAAGAGAGAAATCATAACACAGTATTGAAGCAGAACAGGGTTCAGTAGAAGAGTTTACAGCCTGGGTAATAGGAACAATCTTATTACACCTTGCTGCACTGACTGGGGATCCAAATTGCCATTATACAGCTCTGTAATTCCAGCAAACCGTTCTTGTTATTGGGGTGCAAGTGCTGTTTGATACAGCCATTAACAGGGTTTAATAAAAGGAAATGTTATTCCATTTTATTTGCCCTTTATGTGGTGCTGTGATATGTTCTAAAGCATTTTTTGTCTTATATTAGTTGGTTAAAAGGACTTATTAGCTGTTGTGTTGTAAAGTGAGAAAATTACAGCCCTTTTTGGTGTGTATTAGTGACAAAAAATATATATATTTGCTGTTCAGCGGTGCAGTTATATGTTCTATAGCCCTTTTTAGCGTGTATTAGTGGAAAAAAATATATATTATTTGCCTTTCTGCAGTCCTGTTATATGTTCTAAAGCCTTCTGTAGTGTGTATTAGTTGGAAAAAAGGGCTTATTAGCTGTTGTGTGGTAAAGTGAGAAAATTACAGCCCTTTTTGACGTGTATTAGTGGCACAAAAATATATATATTATTTGCTGTTCAGCGATGCAGTTATATGTTCTAAAGCCCTTTTTGGCGTGTATTAGTGGCACAAAAAACTATTTGCCGTTGTGTGTTGAAGTGAGAAAATGACACCCCTTTTTGTCGTGTATTAGTGGCAAAAAAATATATATTTGCCGTTTAGAGGTGTAGTTATATGTTGTGAAGCCCTTTTTGGCATGTATTAGTGGCAAAAAAATATATATTATTTGCCGTTTGGCAGTGTAGTTATATGTTCTAAAGCCTTATTTGGCGTGTATTAGTGGCACAAAAAAAAGTATTTGTCTTTGTGTGGTGAAGTGAGAAAATTACAGCCCTTTTTGGCGTCTATTAGTGACAAAAAATATATTTGCTGTTCAGCGGTGCAGTTATATGTTCTATAGCCCTTTTTGGTGTGTATTAGTGGAAAAAAATATATATTATTTGCCGTTCTGCGGTCCTGTTATATGTTCTAAAGCCTTTTGTGGTGTGTATAAGTGGAAAAAAGTAAGGCCCTATTTGCTGTTCAGTGGTGAAGTTATATGTTCAAAAGCTTTTATGTATAAGTGGAAACATGTAAGGACCTATTTGGCCCCCTCTCGCCAAAACCCCTCATGTCGGCCTCCCCTAAACTGGCGTCCCAGTACCGCCTCACTGGAGTATCTGGCTCAGGCCTATTGCACATGGCCTTAGCTGCTTCGGACTGCATGTACAGATCCGCAATACACGGGCGCCGTTCCATGGACATTCCGCATCATGGATGCGGACTTATTCACTTCAATGGGTTCGCAAATCCGGAGATGTGAAATGGTGCGAAACGGAAGCACAGAACGGAACCCTATGGAAGCACTACAGAGTGCTTCCATGGGGTTTTGTCCCGTACTTCTGTTCCGCAAAAAGATAAAACATGTAAAAATCTTTTTGCGGAACGGGCGGATCGAGGACCCATTAAAGTGAATCGGTCCGCGATCCGCTTTGGCTGCCCCACGGTTGGTGTTCGTGCATTGCGGCCCACAATTTGCGGCCCGCAGCACGGACACTTTTAGTCCAGCTGCCTCTCGTTGTGCGCTGCCGTGCTGCCGTCGGAACTCCGCCCCCGTCCCCATTATAGTCAATGGGGACGTAGCAGCAGTCCGGGGGCACATGTGAACTAGCGGCAGGACGGATCCAACAGGCTCTTCACCGGCCGGAACAGCCTGCCGGAGTCCCCTGACGCTAGTGTGAAACTAGCCTTGGCTGAATCCAGAGGCTATTTGCTACACCCATTGGAGCTGGAGAGCCACAGGGCTCTCCTGCCTAACAACAACCGAGTCTGCACTACCACCCATCGCCACTGGATGGCACCAGCTGTAAGTGCAAGCATCAGAAACCCTGTGAGGGTTCCCTTATCAACCTGGGAGAAGAGGAAGAAGAGTCCCACTCCCTGATCTAAGGTTTATGCCAAGCTTGAATACCTAGGAGTCCCAATGAGCTTCAGGAGGGTGTGATACATGGTACTGGCCCCTGTTTATTTTTGATATTTTTTTGCTTTGGCAGCACACATACTAAAGTTGGAATGATACAGAGAAGATTAGCATGGCCCCTGTGCAAGGATGACATACCAATTCATTAAGCATTCTGTATTTTCATTATTGGGCCTATATTTTTGCCACCCTCCTGTGTTGTAGAACCTATGGGACTCCCCTTTCATCCAAGTTGCACCTGTTGTGCCTTTTAATATCCTTTCTCAGTTTTTGGGTCAGTCTTGCCTGAGAGGAAGAGGTGCACTATTTAAAATAAAAGCACCATACTAAAATATCGGAGCTCTTTGTGCCTTTCACCTGTGCTTCAGGGACTCTTCTTTAAGAACTGCAAGATTGGGATTCGTTTTCTGCAATATTTACTAAGTTTGATACCCACTTTCAGGACTCAACCATACCTGAGTGAAGGTGATCTTGGGTTTTGTGTTTCTAGGACTCTAGAGTAGAGCTGTAGACCCAAGGATTTTATTACTCCATTGTAGCTTTCAGGACTCTGGCACACAAAAACCCCACCACTGGGGACTGTTGATTAGTCCAGGATAGCTAGCACCCCTCCTTGGCGCCATCATGAATTGGGCCCCCTCAGGCACTAGCAATATATACCCGTGGTAGTTATGAATGTTAGCCTATGCAATGTACTCTATGTATGTACACTGAATAAAAATATAAATGCAACACTTTTGGTTTTGCTCCCATTTTGCATGACCTGAACTCAAAGATCTGAAACATTTTCTACATACACAAAAGACCCATTACTCTCAAATATTGTTCGCAAATCTGTCTCAATCTGTGTTAGTGAGCACTTCTCCTTTGCCGAGATAATCCATCCCACCTCACAGGTGTGGCATATCAAATTGCATGACAGCATGAATATTGCACAAGTGTGCCTTAGACTGCCCACAATAAAAGATATCTGATGCAGGACTACCAGGTTGAACCACAATGACAGCTCAAGGATGGCCTGGCTTTTACCAAGGGGTTGTTTAGTACCCCAGACCTGGGGATACTACAAATTATATATTGTAATGTATTATGTATTTTACTGTTTGCTTCTGGCTGTAGTTACCAACAGGGACTGGATGGGAAAGGTAGACAAAGAACAGGACTAATCATCCTGTTCCTCCCCTCTTGGTAGGAGTGGGCTAGACCTGCTCCCTGGGGCTCCCAGGGAATTCCTGAGTAACATCGAAGAAGAAGCACATTGCCTGAGCTCCTGTTCCTCTTGCCTAATCTCCAGAGAGAACTACTTCAAAGTCTCAAGTAAATCCTTGAGGATAAAGACTGAACAGATAAAGACCAGAATGAGCAGCTCTAATCGGCATCTATAGACACTGCTGTAAGGTGTGATACTACAGCCAAGTCACCTATCACAAAACAACCACTAGGCCAGTATCACCTAAGTACGGAATTACAGCCATCCAGATTACTTGCTGGTGCCAGAATTGGACTAAAACCCTGCTGCTACTGAAGGTATTTTAAAGTTCTATCTTGCACTTAGTAAAAAAGACTTTGGTACATTTAACTCTGGCCTCATTCTTCAGCACTATATTGTATAACACACTGATTCTCAAAAAGCAATGGTCTGAGAGAGCACACTGTGAAGTAACACTTTAGGGGCACTACCACTCCTATCATCTACATTGGCTCCATAGGAGTTCACTGTACCTGTCCATGTTATTACGAGTTCTGGATTTGGGGGGTACTCTCTCTCCTTGGGGAGAGCACCTTAATCAGCTTGAGGAGACTTATAGGCCATAAATGTTCCTCTGAAATTCTGGAAAGAAAGGGATGCAAATGTGCTCTTAGCAAGCTTTGCCTCTAATGCCGCCAGATGTAAGGTAACTGTCTTATAAGTCAATGTTTGACCTTTCAAATAGGCCCTGAGACATGACTCGGATATTAAATAAGCCATGTCCTCATCTGCAGACAGCTGTTTCAGGGTGATTGCCCCTCATCAGTGAATAGCAGAGAGTACTGACTTAGGCCTTTCACCCAGTTAAGCCAGTACTCTCTGCTGTGCACTGATGGGAGCCAATCACCCCAAAACAGCTGTCTTCAGATGAGGTGCTAGCTTATTTAATACCCAATTCATGTCTCATGCCTATTTAAAAGGTCAAACATTGACTTATAAGATAGCTGCCCTACATCTGGTGGTGTTAGAAACAGAGCTTGCTAGGAGCTCATTTACATGTCTATATAGCATTACATTGCAACCTTTGCATGTAAAATATATGGGCAGTAGTTAGCGGAAATCAGTTCTCAGTTTTGATCATGTTAAACTGTTGTTAGGACTATGTCGGGACTTGGCAGTACAAGCATAGCTTTGTGGAAGCTCAGCTATTGCTGGAACTTCCATAGAAATGAATGGAGTGACTGTGTGCATGCCACCGCCCTCTCTGTTCCTTTTATGGGGCTCCACGGGGTATGGGGTTCCTGTTATTGTGATTGGTGGGAGCCATAGGGGTAGGAGCCCACCAATCTTTTTTTTATTTTTTTTTATGAATATTTATTTTATTTTAGAAACTACAAATTAGTACAAAGTCCAATATTGATCAAGTCAGTATACATAACACAATAATTATAAACATCATTGTGGCAAAGTTGTACCGATCAATATAAGTTTACACCCAATATAGTAATAATTATACTAATAATACCCCCCCCCCATATTGGCTGCCGTCCAATCCATTCAATCAGCTATAAAACAGCATTAAATATACCTAAGAGGTCTTGCGTGACACCCCCTACTTTCTTGCGATATCCTCATATACTCTAATTTGTTGAAGGTATAAACTCCACTCGCTTACCGAGGGCGGGGAGACAGAGCCCCAATACTTAACCAACATAGCTTTGGCGACCATCAGACCCCTCATCCAGATCTGTCTGACCCGAAGGAGCCCACCAATCTAATAGTTATTCCCTATCCTGTGGATAAGGGATATCTTTATATAACCAAAATACTCATTTAACTGATGACTAAGAAGTCATCCACATGAGGTGATAAAAAATCAACAAAAAGTAGAAATTAGTAATCTTTTCCAAATAATGGATTTCTTTCACTATTTTGTACACCTCTGATTATATTCCTGCTCTTTAAAAGAAAACATCTACTACACTTAGTATATTAGGCCTCATATATATAAAATGCTCTTATTATCCATAACAACCAATCAGAATTCAGAATTTTCAGCAATTTCTCCACTGTATTGGCAAACTGAAATGTGGGTTCTGATTTGTTGCCATTAACCAATGAGATTATTTTTATATATGAAGCGGATCATTTTTATTTGATGCAAGAGGGGACATAAAGGGGACATGTTCTCTCACACATGTTGTCAGGGACTCCCAAAAACATTATTAAGGCCTCTTGCATATGACCATATTGTTTTTTTTAGTATTTTACATCCATGTGCATTGTTTTTTGCGGAACGGAACAGCTGGAGCCTGATAGAACAGTACTATCCTTGTCCGTTATGCAGACAATAATAGGACATGTTCTATCTTTGAACAGAACGGAAAAACGGAAATATGGAAACGGAAGGCATACGGAGTACCTTCCGTTATTTTTTTGCGGATACATTGAAATGAATGGTTCTGTATACGAAAAAAAAAAAAAAATGTTTGTGTGCAAGAGGCCTAAGGAGCAGAGGATAGAAACGGAAAAACGTCCTTAGAAGGTGAAAGGTTTCTATAATTTTTTTGCTAGCCTATGTTTGCATTCCTAATTATTGCCCATGTTGATCCTCAAACCTCCAGGTCTAGCTTCTAACCACTGAGGCAAAGTACATGAAGCGCTAAAGGGTATGGAGGTTTTCTATTTGTAGGCAGATAATTATTGTAATATTATCACAGCTAATTCCTGATTCTCTTTCCTGATGCTCCTTAAGGTTTCCGCTGTGATTCCCGAGGGAGGTTTGCTCGCTCTGGTCTGGTTAATATCTTCATTAAGTCTGATTGCTCTTGATTGCTCTCATCATCACGCCACAAAGTCATTTCAAAGAAGGAAGTTAAGAGCCTCTGGGGTACAACACAGAGGAATTAACAAGCAGTCTAACAATGTAAGATGTGTGAAAATCATGGCAACCAAATAGAGCGTCTTCAGAACAGCAATTCTTAGTGTCTCTAAGCATTGTTTGTGTCGGCGGTGGAAGAACAGATACAATGTGACCTCTGCCCATTGATTTCATGTTGTGTAATTCACATACAATTAATCTCCAGTGCAGACGTGATTTTCTGAGGATGTAGCAACTGGAAAATTATACAAATTAATTACAGTATCATTTTATAGCTATATATTTAAGAGCATATTAGTGTTGATTGAGCACCAAAGTGCTCGGGTGCTCGAGTAGAACACTTTGGGATGGTCGGGTGTTCTACAGAGCACCCGAGCACAATGGAAGTCAATGGGAGAACCCGAGCATTAAACCAGGTACCCCCTGCTCTGAAGAGGGGAGAGTGTCTGGTTCATAGGAAAAGGTCAGAATTTAATGGAAACACCACTAAAATGGTTATGGAACAGCATTGGGAGGATGTCTGGATGCATCTTGGACTCCCAGGTCGCTGCTGGGAACGATGCTGTCCGAGTAGTACGCCACTTTTATAGACTGACAATAATACGCACCAAACCGAAGATAAAATCGATTTTAGAGGAAAAATTGTTAGGAAACATTCTTTCCTGTATATTTACTTGTATATAAAGTGCAAGTGCTGCCAAAAATTACAAGGAAGAGGCACTCCGATACAACCTGTACATCACATAAAGGAGGGCCTCATTCACATTGTGGTACAATTGTTCAGGTAGTGGGACTTCTACACTCATAAAGCCTATGCACTAAGGGAAAGGGCTGCCAAAAATGACAAGGAACCGACACTCCAATACACCCTTTATTACACATAAAGGAGGGCATCATACACACCCTTGAAAAATTATAATTGATGGCCTGCTGGTGACCCTCAAAAACATTAGGAGCAAGGGCCTGCTGGTGACCCTCTAAAACATTAGGGGCGAGGGCCTGCTGCTGATCTGACCCTCTAAAAAATTAGAGGTGAAGGTCTGCTGCTGTGCTGACCCTCCAAAACATTAGGGACCAGGGCCTGCTGCTGACCTGACCATCTAAAAAAATTGTGGTTATGGTCTGCTGCTGAGCTGACCATCTAAAACATTAGGGGTGACAGTCTGCTGCTGATCTGATCATCTAAAACATTAGGGGTGAGGGTCTGCTGCTGATCTGATCATCTAAAACATTAGGGGTGAGGGTCTGCTGCTGATCTGACCATCTAAAACATTAGGGGGGAGGGCCTGCTGCTGAGCTGACCATCTAAAAAAATTTGGGGTGAGGGTCTGCTGCTGAACTGACCATCTAAAAAATTAGGGGTGAGGATCTGCTGCTGATCTGACCTACTAAAACATTATGTCACGGATGGTGTACAGGAAACAAGACAATGCAATATCATCAATGACTCACTGGATCCACAACTAAGGAACAAAAGGGAGACCCCTGCATGAGACCTGCCACTCTCCCTGACTGCTCAGCCTATGCGAACACCCCAAAGGTGGATGGGCGCATATCCACGTACCTCGGCTATCTAATACCTGAAGACCCTACAATAGTGAGGGGACACGACCACCGGCTCCCTACACTAGACACGGAGGGAGTCAGGGTCTCCTGAAATCCAGCAGACAGAAAATCACAAATAAAGGAACAGTACTTATCTTGCAGAGGACTGAGAAATAGGAACAGCATGCACACACACTCCAGGAAGTTGTATAAGCCGCACACTACTGCATTATGGGGAGGAACTTAAAGGGAAGCAATCAGTCCAACTGCATGACAGCTAAGATAGACTAACGAGATGAGGAACTGAAACAAAAACAAAGAAACTCAAGGAGGAGGATCTGGAAGGCTCCTGTCAGAGCTTCTCAGCTGTCTGGTTGTGACAGTACCCCTCCCTCTACGAGTGGACTCCGGACACTCAGAGCCCACCTTCTCAGGATGGGACCTATGGAAAGCCCTGATGAGACGAGTGGCCTTAATGTCCGTCACTGGGACCCACATCCTCTCCTCAGGACCATAACCCTCCCAATGAACGAGGTACTGGAGTGAACCGCGGACAAGACGAGAATCCACAATCCTAGAGACCTGAAATTCAAGATTTCCATCAACCATAATCGGAGGAGGAGGCAAAGGCGATGGTACAATAGGTTGAACATAAGGTTTCAATAAGGACTTATGAAAAACATTATGGATCTTCCAAGTCTGAGGAAGATCAAGACGGTAGGCAACAGGATTGATGACAGACAGGATCTTGTAAGGCCCAATAAACCTAGGACCCAACTTCCAGGAGGGAACCTTCAATTTGATATTTTTGGTAGACAACCACACCAGATCACCAACATTCAGGTCCGGACCAGGCACACGTCTCTTATCTGCCACACGCTTATATCTCTCACTCATGCTCTTTAGATTATCCTGAATCTTTTGCCAAATAGATGACAAAGACGAGGAGAATCTGTCCTCATCAGGTAAACCAGAAGACCCCTCTCCCGAGAAAGTCCCAAACTGCGGATGAAACCTATATGCACCAAAAAATGGTGACTTATCCGAGGACTCCTGACGACGGTTATTTAAAAGAACACCAATCCTCCTGATTCTCCGCCACAAAACAGCACAGATATGTCTCCAGATTCTGATTGACGCGCTCTGTCTGGCCATTCGACTGAGGGTGGAAAGCAGAAGAGAATGACAACCGAACCCCCAAGCGAGAACAGAAAGCCTTCCAGAATCTGGAAACAAACTGCGCGCCCCTATCAGAGACTATGTCTGAAGGAATACCATGCAATTTGACAATGTGGTCAATAAATGCCTGCGCCAGCGTCTTAGCATTGGGCAAACCAGGAAAAGGGATGAAATGCACCATTTTGCTAAAACGGTCCACCACCACCAGAATCACAGTCTTCCCCGAGGAACGAGGCAAGTCCGTTATGAAGTCCATGGACAGATGTGTCCAAGGACGGGAAGGAATGGGTAAAGGAAGGAGAGGACCTGATGGCCGTGAATGAGGGACTTTGGCACGAGCATAAGTCTCGCAAGCTGCCACAAAACCCTCAACCGACTTACGAAGCGCAGGCCACCAGAATCTCCGAGCGATGAGATCCAGTGTGGCTCTTGCCCCCGAGTGCCCAGCAAGGACCGTATCATGGTGTTCCTTAAAAATCTTGTGTCTCAAAGCGAGAGGCACAAACAACCTCCCAGGAGGACAAAGATCAGGAGCCTCTGACAGGGCTGCCTGCACCTCTGCCTCCAATTCAGGAAAAAGAGCAGAGACCACCACACCTTCAGCCAAAATGGGACCCGGGTCTTCAAAATTCCCACCTCCCGGAAAACAACGTGACAGGGCATCTGCCTTCACATTCTTAACGCCAGGGCGGAACGTGACAACAAAATTAAACCTTGAAAAGAACCATCTGGCCTGTCTCGGGTTCAGACGCTTGGCTGACTCCAAGTAGGCCAGATTTCTATGGTCAGTAAACACGGTAATAGGGTGTCTGGCTCCCTCTAGCCATTCCTCAAAAGCCAACTTGATGGCCAACAATTCCCTATCTCCCACATCATAATTTCTCTCTGCGGGGGAGAGTTTCTTCGAGAAAAAGCCACACGGTTGCCATTTGGCAGGAGAGGAACCCTGAGACAAGACCGCACCCACCCCTACCTCAGAAGCATCAACCTCAACTATGAAGGGTAATGAAATATCAGGTTGTACCAGGATGGGAGCGGAAGCAAAACTCTCCTTGATATTAGAAAAGGCCTTACGCGCCTCTACCGACCAGGAAGAAAAATCTACCTCCTTTCTGGTCATATCAGTGAGTGGTTTAACAACAGAGGAATAATTCAAAATAAATTTCCTGTAATAATTGGCAAAGCCCAAAAAACACATCAGCGCCTTCTGATTCTCAGGAAGCTCCCACTCAAGCACAGCGCGGACCTTCTCGGGGTCCATGCGAAAACCAGAAGCGGAGAGAAAAAAAAACAGAAATTGAATTTCTGGGACCGCAAACACACATTTTTCCAGTTTCGCGTATAATTTATTCTCCCGCAGGATGAGCAAGACCTGACGTAAGTGTTCCTTATGAGTCTTGAAGTCAGGAGAAAAAATCAAAATGTCATCCAAATACACTAATACAAATTTTCCCATTAAATGATAAAAAATGCTGTTCATGAAATGCTGAAAAACGGCTGGGGCATTCATCAAACCAAAAGGCATAACCAAATTCTCAAAATGGCCCTCAGGGGTATTGAAAGCCGTCTTCCATTCGTCTCCTTCTCTGACCCTGACCAGGTTATATGCCCCTCTTAGGTCTAATTTGGAAAAGATTTAAGCCCCAACAACCTGGTTAAACAGGTCCAGGATCAGAGGAAGCGGATAAGGGTCACGAATAGTGATACTGTTCAGCTCCCTGAAATCCAGACGAGGTCTTAAAGAACCATCTTTTTTCTTAACAAAGAAAAAAACAGCGGCAACAGGTGACTTCGAGGGTCGTATGTGTCCTTTTCTCAGACTCTCAGAGATATAAGCACGCATAGCGACCCTCTCAGGTTGGGAAAGATTGTATAAACGAGATTTAGGCAGCTTGGCGCCTGGGATGAGATTAATAGGGCAATCGTACTCCCTGTGCGGAGGCAAATCCTGAACTCTCAGAGAAGACATCCGAAAATTCAGAGAGGAAAGGTGGTACAGTCTTAGTAGAAACCTCAGAAACAGATGTCATGAGGCAATTCTCTCTGCAAAAGTCACTCCAACCATTTATTTGCCTCGCTTGCCAATCAATGGTGGGGTTATGTTTAGTGAGCCAGGGTAGCCCCAACACTAGAGGAGTAGGCAAACCGCTAAGGACGAAACATGACACATCCTCAACATGAGCATCACTCACAATTAAACGGATATTGTGAACTATGCCCTTTAATGATTCTGAGAAAGTGGAGCGGAATCAATAGCAAAAACAGGAATATCCTTTCCCAAAGTGCATACCTGGAAACCATGAGTTATTGCAAATTGATTATCAATGAGATTTACAGCTGCTCCATTATCCACAAAAATCTCACAAAAAATGCTCTTGCTCTCTAGCGCCACCCTAGCAGGCAGGACAAAACGGGAACTACAAGCAAACGGAAAACCTTCAATTTCCGCCTCAACCCTGCCAATAGTAACAGACGGAACATTTTTAAAAGATTTTTTCCTTTTTGTTTCTTTATTACTCCCAGAAGACTGCCTGAATCTCCTAGAGGGACAAACATTTGCCAAATGATTTATACCTCCACAACAAAAACAAACCCTCCCATGCGGGCTGAATCTTCTATTGTCAGAGGCAATCAACCCCAGCTGCATGGGCTCCTGCTCAGAAAGAGCTGACAGCGACTGAGACCCCTGCGCACAGAATAAGACCGCTGCACTGTCCCGGGACTGAGTATGACAGGAAGGAGAGATCTCTCCTCTCTCTCTAAGACGCCTGTCAATACGAACGGCCTGAGACATAGCAGAATCCAAGGAGGTAGGTCTCTCATGAAAGGCAAATGCATCTTTCAATCCCTCTGAAAGACCATGGCAAAATTGACTTCGGAGTGCAGCATCATTCCAACCAGTATCAGCTGCCCATCTCCGAAATTCTGAGCAGTATATCTCTGCGGATTGTTTACCCTGGCATAACAGACGTAGTCTAGACTCAGCCAGAGCAATACGATCCGGATCATCATATATCTGACCCAGGGCTAAAAAGAATTCATCCACTGAACGGAGGGGCCGTGCCCCCTCCGGCAGCGAAAAGGCCCAGGACTGAGCGTTACCCCTGAGCAGCGATATAATGATCCCCACCCTCCGTTCCTCATCACCAGAGGAATGGGGAAGAAGGCGAAAATGGAGTTTGCAAGCCTCTCTAAAACGCACAAAATACTCACTACCCCCGGAGAACGTATCCGTGAGCGAGATCTTAGGCTCAGAACAAACTCCATGAACGCAAGCTGAACCGGTCACTTGAAACTGAGAAAAAGTCTTACGGAGATCAGCTACCTCCAATGAAAGACCCTGGAAGCGTTCAGCCAAAAATGAAACCGGATCCATGCTTGAGACGGTTTTGGCGGCTTATAATGTCACGGATGGTGTACAGGAAACAAGACAATGCAATATCATCAATGACTCACTGGATCCACAACTAAGGAACAAAAGGGAGACCCCTGCATGAGACCTGCCACTCTCCCTGACTGCTCAGCCTATGCGAACACCCCAGAGGTGGATGGGCGCATATCCACGTACCTCGGCTATCTAATACCTGAAGACCCTACAATAGTGAGGGGACACGACCACCGGCTCCCTACACTAGACACGGAGGGAGTCAGGGCCTCCTGAAATCCAGCAGACAGAAAATCACAAATAAAGGAACAGTACTTATCTTGCAGAGGACTGAGAAATAGGAACAGCATGCACACACACTCCAGGAAGTTGTATAAGCCGCACACTACTGCATTATGGGGCGGAACTTAAAGGGAAGCAATCAGTCCAACTACATGACAGCTGAGATAGACTAACGAGATGAGGAACTGAAACCAAAACAAAGAAACTCAAGGAGGAGGATCTGGAAGGCTCCTGTCAGAGCTTCTCAGCTGTCTGGTTGTGACACATTAGGGGTGAGGGTCTGCTGCTGATCTGACCATCTAAAACATTAGGGGCGAGGGCCTGCTGCTGAGCTGACCATCTAAAACATTAGGGGTAAGGGTCTGCTGCTGAGCTGACTAGCGAAAAAAAATAGGGTCTTCTGCTGATCTGACCATCTAAAACATTAGGGGTGAGGGTCTGCTGCTGAGCTGACCCTCTAAAACATTTTGGGGCGAGGGACTGCTAATGAGCTGACCATCTAAAACATTATGGGTGAGGGCCTGCTGTTGACCCTCTAAAACATTAGGGGTGAGGGTCTCCTGCTGATCTGACCCTCTAAAACATTAGGAGCAAGGGCAGCCTAATAACCATGTTGATATGATGGAGGAGGAGGACGAGAAAAGGAAGATTGAACCATATACCCTTTTTTATGGTGGAAGGGGTGCATGGGAATACAGTGTATTCAATACACCATAAAAGCCACATTTAAAGTGCCTTTATGTTCAGCTGCTTTCTTTTGGTGGGGCAATCCAGGCCTTGTTCATTTTGATAAGAGTCAACCTGTCAGCATTTTAGGAAAACATGATTCGTTATCACGAAGTGCCAGAAAATAAGGATTTGTTGGGAATTTAAATTTTCCTAAACTGTGGACCGAATTAGGCCTCTTTCACACTTGCGTTGTTGGGATCCGGCATGCACTTCCGTTGCCGGAGGTGCCCGCCGAATCCGGAAAAACGCAAGTGTACTGAAAGCATTTGAAGACGGAACCGTCTTCCAAATGCTTTCAGTGTTACTATGGCACCCAGGACGCTATTAAAGTCCTGGTTGCCATAGTAGGAGCGGGGATCGGGGGAGCGGTATACTTACAGTCCGTGCGGCTCCCGGGGCGCTCCAGAATGATGTCAGAGCGCCCCATGCGCATGGATGACGTGATCCATGCGATCACATGATCCATGCGCTTGGGGCGCCCTGACGTCACTCTGGAGCGCCCGGGGAGCCGCACGGACGGTAAGGATACTGCTCCCCCGCTCCCCGCTGCACTTTACCATGGCTGTCAGACTTTAGCGTCCCGGCAGCCATGGTAACCATTCAGAAAAAGCTAAATGTCGGCTCCGGCAATGCGCCGAAACGACGTTTAGCTTAAGGCCGGATCCGGATCAATGCCTTCCAATGGGCATTAATTCTGGATCCGGCCTTGCGGCAAGTGTTCCGGATTTTTGGCCGGAGCAAAAAGCGCAGCATGCTGCGGTATTTTCTCCGGCCAAAAAACGTTCCGTTCCGGAACTGAAGACATCCTGATGCATCCTGAACGGATTTCTCTCCATTCAGAATGCATTAGGATAATCCTGATCAGGATTCTTCCGGCATAGAGCCCCGACGACGGAACTCTATGCCGGAAGACAATAACGCAGGTGTGAAAGAGCCCTTAGCTGTAACACAAGTTTTGTGATGGAAGAGACTAAGGGTACTTTCACACTAGCGTTTTTCTTTTCCGGCGCTGAGTTCCGTCCTAGGGGCTCAAATCCGGAAAAGAACTGATCAGTTTTATCCTAATGCACTCTGAATGGAGAGTAATCCGTTCAGGATGCATCAGGATGTCTTCAGTTCAGTCTTTTTGACTGATCAGGCTTTTCAGAAAACCGTAACATGTTGTATTTTTACCTCCGGCCAAAAATCCTGAACACTTTGACTGAACGCCGGATCCGGTCTTTTTCCCATTGACTTGCATTAACGCCGTGTGTTCAGTCAAACCGGATCCAGCTTTTACA
Organism: Bufo bufo; assembly: GCF_905171765.1. Classification (NCBI taxonomy): domain Eukaryota; kingdom Metazoa; phylum Chordata; class Amphibia; order Anura; family Bufonidae; genus Bufo; species Bufo bufo. The sequence goes on from NC_053396.1 coordinate 82,723,861, forward strand.
TGTTAAACCCGAAAAATGTGAAAAAAAAGTTAAAGTCCATAAATGGCGGATCCGTTTTTTCCAATGCATTTTTTCATTGTGATCAAAATCCTGATCAGGATTCAAATGTAATCAGTTTTCACACGTTTTTCCGGATCCGGCGGGCAGTTCCGGTGTCGGAATTGAACGCCGGATTTAAACAACGCTAGTGTGAAAGTAGCCTAAAAGATTTATAGAGTGGTTACATAATACACTTAGGGGGAGATTTATAAAAGGGGTTATGCAATAGTAAAAATACCCCTCACAATGCCCTCCTATAGAGGTTACTTACCCGGTCCCCGACACCCACGTCCCTCTGGATCCTTGCACAACAACCGTTGCATCTCTTCATCGTTTGGATCAAAACATCCGGCGATGCAGGGAGGGGAGGGGAGGGGTAGATCAGCCAATAGCACGCCGTGACAGTGACCAGTGTCCCTAGAATCACGGGTGATGCTAGTCAGGCTGGTTACCATGGTAGCCTGCTATTCGCGACCCGCCCTTCCCCCCCAATGCTGGGAGATGCAGCGGTGTGCGAGCAAGGATCCAGAGGGACACGGGTGCCGGGGACTGGGTGTCATCTATAGGAGGGGCCTGGGCATAATGAGGGGTATTTGTACTATTTGTACTATTTGATAACCCCTTAAAAGACCAGCATATTACACGCCGGTCTTATCTCTTAAAAATTGATGTTTATTTATTCATGCCCATGCGCCAAAACAGAAATCTACACCTGAAAGGAGGTATAATCTATACCAGTATCCTTTGGCCCTACACCACTGCTACAGTACTTTGTAAAGTGCCAAGAGGTGCATAAAACCCCAAGAAAGTTACACAATTTTGCACAAGTACAGAGTGTGCCAAATGTTGCAATTCGTTTTGTACCCCCTTTAGTAATTGTTCTTAGTTACAGTGACAGTCTTTTATTCCACCAGTACCTAGATTTTTTGCTGCTAAAATAAACAAGTATAGTCCACATTAGCATGAGGAAATTTAGCTTCATGGCAAATCAAATTTTTCCTGAAATTGGTATTGAAATCAATTCGTTTGACTTCGATTTGCTCAACACTAATTGGTATACTAAATCACCATCAGGAGACGAACACCAGAAATCATTCACTGCAGTATCTACATGTAAACTTTTCAGAATATTTCCTTGTAGGATTTTTACTATACTGTACATTGTAGTACAGACTCGCTTTAAGGGATTCTAAGGGCATTTTCCCTAATTAGCATTTGTTACTAACCTGTGGAGGGAAGATGTTTTACATGATTGCCTAATAGTCAATGCAGCTGAACAGGAAAAGAAGTGGCCACACCCGGTTGGGACCTGGGTGAAGAGCCTGCAACATGCAAGAACGCAGAGGAGATGGCGGCATCAGTGGAGCAAGGAGGGTAAGTACTATGTAAAACATCTTCCCGCCACATGTTACAATTAGGGAAAATGCACGGAGATCCACTTTAATAATATATGTTGCCTTTTATAGGTATTTCTTTCCTTAAATAATATTGCAATTGACATTTGTTTCAAAGTATCCAAATGGTTAAACTTTGTGTCTAATCAAAGCACACGTTCATATAACGGATAGCGTCCTGTGCAGCCATAAAAATAAATATTCTGTGAGGTACTGATTCTTATTGAGAGGATCCAGCTGAGTTATGGAGTCTTATTGGCAATGCTCAGTGGTTAAAAGCTACCCTGTACCCTTTATGTCAATGTCTGACCCATAAAAAATCCTTGAAACATGACTAGTCAAGTTATCAACAGGTCTGTAATTTAGGCTTGTAGGGACTAAGGGGGTCATTTACTATGCTTAAATATGTCTAAATTAGGAGTATTTCAGGCGCTGATAGAGGACTAACGGTTAGTTGCTCTGCTCTCTGCGACTTCTCCTTGTTAATGCCAGGCCTAAAATTGTGGAAATGGTGTGGACAGGGAAGGGGATTGGCCGGCAGGCCCGTCTCATTCACCATTTTCTACTCCTGTTTTAGGCGTAGAAAAAGGTCTAAATGTAAGACCGCTCAGAAGCTGTCTTACATTTAGAACTGGGACTGGATGCGCCGAAGTTATGGAGAGGCCTGTGTCTCTTCATAACTTCGGCAGATCCACCACCAATTTTAGGGCTTTATTAAGACCGACGTATAAAACGCCGGTCTAAATAAATGTGCCCCTAAATGTTGCTGTTTCTCAGGGACTGTGAATGTAGAAATTTTCATATTCATAAATGCTTACATTAAAAGTCTTTCAGCTCCAAGGGAGGGTTTTGTGGCAGAATTGGTGGAAATTTGGTATCTGGTGCTATAGCGTAGGATTTCTGCAGTTTTAGCAGCAGACACCTAGGGGTAATTTCTATGATTGACATCTGAGGCGGCCCGAACACTGCACTAAGGGGAGCTGTTTGTTTCTAGTGATAGCCTCAGTCCCTCTGAGGGATCCAAGGCTATCACAACAGTAGTTCCTATGGAGGCCTGTAGGTGGCAGTGCTTGATAAGAACATAAAGCAATTCCCATAGACTGCCATGTTAATTCTTTGTAGTCTATGTGAGAAGCGATCTAACAATTGTTTGTTAAAGTTCCCTAAGGAGACTTAAAATATGTGTAAAAAAGTAAAAAAAAATTAAATCTAAATAAATATTTAAAAACTCACTCTCCCCCATAATAAAAACAAATAAACAATTAAATAAAGATAATTTTCACCACCGTGTCCCAAAATGCCCCAACTGTTAAAATATAGTGTTGGGCGCAAATATTCGAATAGCAAATTTGCAAAGATTTAGAATATAGTGCTATATACTCGTATTCACGAATATTCTAGATTTTTTTTCAGCAGTAACCTCCCTTCTTGCTTGTGGGCCAATGAGAAGGCTGCAATGTCTTTGTCTGACCTTAGCATCATCCCTAGCAACCAATAGGAAAGTTGCCTACTCCTTTACTATATAAGAACCTCCCCAGCAGCCATTTTCTGTAGTTTTATGGAGTTCTGAGAGAGACAGCAGTGTCATTGCTGTGCTCTGTGCTTTACTATTTAATTACTTTAGATAGTTAGTTACTTTATATATATAATACAGATAGTTAGTGGGAGATAGTCAGTGTAGGTTAGATAGTGATATAGTGTAGCTGATAGGCCCATACATACATGCTACATACATAGTGCTGTGATGTCACAAGTTCACAACATTACTTAGTGCACCAATCAGTAATATGTAGTCAGACCTGCTAAAATGTGAAGTTGCACGTAGTGCGAAAAAATATGCGCATCATTAATTGCCAATTTGCGCAATCTCGAATATATTGAAGCACTCTGCATATAACGCTATTATAATGTTCTGCCGTGCCAACCATTTACTCCAGCCTCAGGAAACTTTTAGAAGCTTTAAAAATATAGCAACAGTGACCCACGCCTGTATTGCGCACGCAATACGCGCATATTACATTGCTGATTTTTGCAATCAAGAAAATAATCTCGAATTCTCGAATTCACAAATATATGACGAATATTTGCCCAAATATTTGCAAAATATTGCTAATTCGAATATTGCCCCTGCCTCTCATCATTATTAAAATATACAAAACTTATTTATCCCGCTAGGTGAACTCCGTGACCTAAAAAAGTAAAAATTAAATATTGAATAAAAAGCTATGAAAATGTCATACACACTCCAAAATGGTATCAATAAAAAGTACAGATTTCCCCACAAAAAAGTAGACATACAGTCCTTAGACATACAGTAACTATAAAAACATTATGGAGAACAAGGTGATTCAAAGGCAAAAACTGTTTTATGTTTTTATTGTTTTCAGTTTTAAAACACAATACATTTTATATAAATGTGATTTTGCCGTAATCGTAATGACCCAGAGAATGAAGGTACCAGGTTAGTTTTACTGCTTGGGATATGCTGCAGAAACGAAAGCCATAAAACTATGATTTGTTAAATGAATGGGATTGGAGTCATCTGAGATCCCAGTAATTGTGGCTGGATATCAGTTGTATTACATACAGTCACCCACCTTGTATGGAGAGAGCTTAACTTGTGAACCTATTCCTTAAAGGGGTTGTCCGGGTTCAGAGCTGAACCCAGACATAAGCCCCCCTTCACTCATTTACCATGTATAAGTGGAGCATTGGATCATTTCTGGCTCCCCTTGCCTTGCACTGCATCGCTCACGACAAGGGCTTTTTCTTTACTACCAGTCATGTACCAGGCTTCACATTGGTATTTTGATGGAGATTTCTGCCTAGCAGTGAGCCTAGTGATGTCACCGGCACAAATGAGTCTTTTACAGGCTAAGGCAGGGCTAAAGATTAGTGCTGGTGACATCACTGGGATCACTGCTAGGCAGAAGCCTCCGCCTAGCATACTGATAAAAAAGCCAGGTACGTCACTGGCAGTAAACAAACTGCTATATAGAGTGAAGGGGAGCTTATGTCCAAGTTCAGCTCCAAACCTGGACAACGCCTTTAAATCTCTTGCATGCAAATGGCATACAGTTATGTTTTGCATTAAGGAGTTAAACTTTGCAGAACTTCACCTCATGACAGTAAGCATGACACAATCTCTTAGTGATCCAATCAAAACAGGGAAGATTTACTAATCCTGCCTAATAGACAGTGCAAACTTAGACAGTCAATCTAAAAATCCAGATTTATCATAGTGTCTGATGCTGGATGATACATCTGGTGTAGATATACACTCACCTAAAGAATTATTAGGAACACCTGTTCTATTTATCATTAATGCAATTATCTAGTCAACCAATCACATGGCAGTTGCTTCAATGCATTTAGGGGGGTGGTCCTGGTCAAGACAATCTCCTGAACTCCAAACTGAATGTCAGAATGGGAAAGAAAGGTGATTTAAGCAATTTTGAGCGTGGCATGGTTGTTGGTGCCAGACAGGCCGGTCTGAGTATTTCACAATCTGCTCAGTTACTGGGATTTTCACGCACAACCATTTCTAGGGTTTACAAAGAATGGTGTGAAAAGGGAAAAACATCCAGTATGCGGCAGTCCTGTGGGCAAAAATGCCTTGTGGATGCTAGAGGTCAGAGGAGAATGGGCCGACTGATTCAAGCTGATAGAAGAGCAACGTTGACGGAAATAACCACTCGTTACAACCGAGGTATGCAGCAAAGCATTTGTGAAGCCACAACACGCACAACCTTGAGGCGGATGGGCTACAACAGCAGAAGACCCCACCGGGTACCACTTATCTCCACTACAAATAGGAAAAAGAGGCTACAATTTGCACAAGCTCACCAAAATTGGACTGTTGAAGACTGGAAAAATGTTGCCTGGTCTGATGAGTCTCGATTTCTGTTGAGACATTCAAATGGTAGAGTCCGAATTTGGCGGAGAACATGTATCCATCCTCTGATGGCTACTTCCAGCAGGATAATGCACCATGTCACAAAGCTCAAATCATTTCAAATTGGTTTCTTGAACATGACAATGAGTTCACTGTACTAAAATGGCCCCCACAGTCACCAGATCTCAACCCAATAGAGCATTTTTGGGATGTGGTGGAACGGGAGCTTCGTGCCCTGGATGTGCATCCCTCGAATCTCCATCAACTGCAAGATGCTATCCTATCAATATGGGCCAACATTTCTAAAGAATGCTATCAGCACCTTGTTGAATCAATGCCACGTAGAATTAAGGCAGTTCTGAAGGCAAAAGGGGGTCCAACACCGTATTAGTATGGTGTTCCTAATAATTCTTTTGGTAAGTGTAGACTGTGTAGTCTAACTTCATAACATCTAGTGGTTAGCTTGCTTTGCTACAGGATTTTTTCCCCAGCATTTTGACACAAATGTGGCATCTTTAAGCACATAGCCATGCCCCCTTGGTGTATAAGCCGCAGTGGATTGATCTTTTTTATTCATTGGTTCATAAATATGTTTATAATGAGATTCACAAAATTGTGCCAAAAATGTGCTAAATTTTGGCAGTGTGTATGCCAGAATTCATGCGGATGCACAATACTAAAAGTGGCACAGTGTTATTACACTGAACTGTCAAGTATAGAAACCTAAACCTAAATTATATCACAAAAAGAAAAACTTTGCTTTGACTGTAATTAACTTATAGAGAACATGTATATTTTTACATTGTTCTTTTTCATTACTGCTTTTTATAGGATTTTTATTAGTTAAATAAGTCAACTCTTCAAAACACTTGTCAGACTCAGCACCTTTCCACTTGTTCACATCCTCTGTAGATAACCTGCTGATTATGCTTCAGCCCCTCCTATATATAGTCCCATATAAATAACAATATTTCCCTCCCTCCGCCATAGAGTCCCATGTAAATATCATCACACCATCTCTCCAGTCCCCTCCAATATGCAGTCCCATGTAAATAACATCCCTCTCTAGCTACAGCACCCTCCAAAATACAGTCCCATGTAAATGACATCACCTCCTCCCCAGCCGCCTTCAACATACAGTCCCAAGTAAACAATATCACCCCCTCCCCAGCTGCCTCCAACATGCAATCCTATGTAAACATCATCACCTCAACATTCAGTCCCATGTAAATACCAATATTCCCTCCCACCAGCCACCTTCAACATACATCCCCATATAAATAACATCGCCCCCTCAACATTCAGTCCCATGTAAATAACATCAATCCCTCCCACAGCTGCCATCAACATACAGCCCCATATAAATATAATAACCGCCTCCCCCAGCCCCCTCTGACATACAGTCCCATGTAAATAACACCACTCCTTCCCACAGCCGCCTTCAACATACAGCCCCGTGTAAATAACATCACCCTGCCCCAGCCCCATCCAACATTCAGTCCCATGTAAATAACATCACTGCCTTCCACAGCTGCCATCAGCATACAGTCTCATGTAAATAACATTACTGCCTCCCCAGCCCCTCCAACACACAGTTCCATGTAAATAACACCCCTCCCTTCAGCCCTAACATACAGTCCCAGTTAAATAACCACAACTCCCAGCATTGCTTTGCCTCTCCTTTTACTTACCTCTCCTCCTATAGCAGACCTCACCACAGCTTCCTCTCCCAGGACTTCTTCTCTTCACTGCCATCCTCTGCTGCACTGGTCACATGATGGTGACATCATCGCAGATCCTTCTCAACCACTGCCTGCTGGTCACATGACCTGTGATGTCACCACAGGTCCTTTAGCTCTTCCAGTATATTAGATTCAATTGTATTTCGGTCCTGGGGATGGCAATACAGCTGTATCTAGCTGGCAGGCAGGACATTCAGGGCCTGGTACAAAACATCAGGGGCCCAGGCCCTAAATGTTTTAACCTAGCAAACACCCCTGCCATACAGCATTAAAACTAGGTTTTTAGAAAAGTGACTTTGGGTGTAGCATCTGAAGCTCGCTTTGCTCATCCCTATTGCTAAGCATTATGGCTTCCTCATTCCGCATGTTGGAGGACTCCAAAGTCTGAAGCCCTTACCAATGATATCTAACACATCTCGCCTTTAACATAAAGTAGATAAAAGGTAAAGGTGCCTTCTATGCCTTCCATTTCTATTTGCTCCAATTCATTTAACACATCAGAGTTTCAGTCAGTGCAACTGCTGTCTTTTTTCTTTCTGTCGTTACTAAGCCTCATTTCATCTCCACTCCATCCCCCACTTGTGGTCTGCTTATCCAGCCCTGAGATGGATGTTAAATGTGAGGTTTGTTCCATAAAATTAATGTCCTCGGTGTTGACCCTCAGAGGGAGTTACATGTGATTGAATGCAGATGCTGCAGTGTACACAGTCAATAGGTTAATTATCTGTAAAGGAAATAATTATGCATCAATTAAAGAGTAATTCTCTTATAATGGGATCATGTCCTGTGCATAAAAATACTTTGGAGCCTGTTAGGTTCCTTACAAGTATGATCAGCTGCTTGTGTGGAGTCATATTTATGTGATTTTATCTTCATCATTATGTATACCTCGTGTCATTTCCATCATATTTGAAAATGGCAGAATGTAACTCCAAGTGTCAATTATCTTCTACCGTTACAATGCTTTTGTGTTCACGATCTGCAAAGAGAAGGGGGTTAGTCAGCACGTCTCAATGCACAGGTGCAAGCTGCCATGGCTAAAAACATAGAGGAAAAAAAGACAATGCAACAGCACCCTGCATACCAGATAAAGTACAATAATGCCATAGTCACAAAAAATATTATAGTGCTAATGCTACGCTTATTTATAAAGTGAGATGCTTGGCAAATGCATTTTGTACAAAACCATCTGAGCCTGTCTGCCAAGCTTCAAGGCGATCTCTGTAAGATGGGTCCTAACACTAAATACTACCTGTTATGCGCCATAATGGCTGCTATAAAGTTCAGGAAGTGTTGGATCCACATGCATGCTGGGTCAACTCTTTTACCATTTTTGGTGCCATAATGGCCTCCATTACTTACAAGGGATGCAGGTACCAACATGCATGCCGAGCCCACTCCATACCTTTCCTTGTGCCAGACAGCTTCCAATGAATGTTGTGAGAGATCGCCTTGACGTTCGGCAGATGGGCTCAGATGGTTTTGTACAAAATGCATTTGCCAAGCATCTCACTTTATAAATAAGCGTAGCATTAGCACTATAGCATTTTTTGTGACTAGGGCATTATTGTACTTTATCTAGTATGCAGGATGCTGTTGCATTGTCTTTTTTTCTCTATGTTTTTAGCCATGGCAGCGTGCACATGCGCACTGGGAGGTGCTGACTAACCCCCGTTTTTGCAGATTTACTATGCTGGAGATGTGGCACTTCAGCGAGTCGTGCACTCCTGATTAGCCTGTCTGCCCCATAGGCTGATTTGAATTAGTTTCAGTATAAAGCTGTAGCCTGCTCTCACTACATTCATTGGAAGCTGTCTGGCACAAGGAAAGGTATGGAGTGGGCTCAGCATGCATGTTGGTACCTGCATCCCTTGTCAGTAATGGAGGCCATTATGGCACCAAAAATGGTAAAAGGCAGAGTGGACCCAGCATGCATGTGGATCCAACACTCCCTGAACTTTATGGTGGCCATTATGACGCATAACAGGTAGTATTTAGTGTTAGCACCCATCTTACAGGGATCGCCTTGACGTTCGGTAGACGGGCTCAGATGGTTTTGTACAAAATGCATTGGCCAAGCATCTCACTTTATAAATAAGCGTAGCATTAGCACTATAATATTTTTTGTGACTATGGCATTATTGTACTTTATCTGGTATGCAGGGTGCTGTTGCATTGTCTTTTTTTCTCTTTGTGTACACGATGCCTTGTAAACTGAAAACTGTCTTTTAAGAGATTAAAAGTAACTGTTATGTAGCAGTGGTGTAAGGGTTACAAATATATTTGAGGACTATCCTTGAAAACAGTTTTTTCTATTTAGCTATAAATAGTAAACTATAGAAAGAAGTTTAAAATGTATGCACAGTGTCAGAGAGATATGAGGTTTTGTGTAATAAAGTAAAAGTACAGAAGTTTTATATACACACAATAATGTTTCATTAAGAGTTACAAATGAAAAAGGTACTGTAGTACCCTTTCAGATACTGTTATGACTAGAGATGAGTGATTCAATTCTAACCTATTTAGATTTGTCACAAATAAAATAAAAAATCTTCTGTTAAACAAATTCGAAGCTCTAGTTATCCGTTTCAGTCGAATCGCGCAAAATGGCATCTGCCATTTAACCTTTAAAGTGCATGTACACTAAAAAGGCAAACCGATGATGGAAGATCACATGAGCCCAGGCGGGCCCCAGCCAGCGGGCTCTCCTGCAAGCTTTTCAGACAGCCTGACAGACAATCAGGATGGGCGATATTGACTGGTCTATCAGGCGCTGTTCTAGCTATGAAGCACAGACACCATTGTGAACTCAGCCACTGATGTGAGACACCAATTACAGATATGAGCCAGCCATCTTATGGTCCTGTCAGGAGAGGTGACAGGCCCGCTTTAAGGACAGCATAGGGGCAGTTTATGTTCTGTGAGTCTTACAGTGAGGGCAGCTGCTGCAGCTGTTATTAACTGTCTTGCACTCACTGTACAAAGATCATTTAAAGATACAATATTCTTTTTTTTTCTCCGACTAAGCCAACCTTTCCCCCAAAAAAAACCTATTGCAAAGCTTCTACTGTTCATAAGTATTTTATAGGCAAATTCCCATTATCACCAGCAGCATATATTTTGCTGAATACGTTGCACAATTAGGCCTTTTTCTTTCCAAAAACCTGCTGTCTATAAATGTGCATATAAATTTATATTAGTGCATAAATAGCAGTGTACAGTGTGTTTGTAGCAAGTGTCTGTATTTCTTGCAAAGAAAAACAGTTGCAATTTTTCAACAGTTTATAAATGTGCAGTTTAGCATATATTAGTGTGTTAAAACCTTTTTACAGTGTCGTCATAACAGGGGATATATAACTAGACCTCTATTGCTTACCTCAAAATACAAAACCATTTATAAGTGTGCAATTTAAGTCATTTTAGTGCATCAAAACCAGTTTATTGCGTGTTCATAGCAAGAGACAATTCATTGGGCTTGTATTTATTACCCAGAAAAGTTGCAATTTTGCTAATAAGTGCCAATTTATAGTGTATTTTCAGCCATAGCAAGTTTAAATGTGCCTGTATTTCTTACCCCAAAAAACTGCTGAAATTTTGGTAACCTTTAAAAATTAGTTTACCACACCTGTGACTTGTCATTGCTTAAACACGACTTATAATAAAATATCTGGTAAATGACAGAGTGGAAAATGAAAGACCATGCCTCGTCATCTGAGACTGGGAAAGTGGGTGGCTGTAGCAGTGCAAACAGCAGTAGCAGCACAGTCAGCACCACCCATCCGGCCAATAGCAGTAATAGTAACAGTAGTAGTACCAGCAGGACACAATTTTCCCTCGCTTCCGGTAGGCAAAAGATTACTATTATGGACAAAGAGGAAGACATTGTGAACGGGATGGATCACTCATTCTCTCAATCAAAGGAGGATGATGTTGATGTCACTACTGTCTGAAACCGTATCTTGGAGCCAGGGTTCAGCGCATTCCTCCTGCTCCTCCACCTTGTGCCCCAGATAATCTTTTTACTTGCATCACTTCTGTTTGCACTGCCCGCTCCTAGTGTCTTTTTTTCTAAGAAGTAGTGCCACTTGTAGCCACAGCAGTTGCGAGAGGGTCTGTGGTAACCAAGTTGACATTGGCACTTGGGGCAAATATAGAAGAGGGAATCAGAAACAGGAAGCAAGGTGCGCATGAAGACATATCACAGTGTGATAAAAAAGGTGGGGAGGATGAAGACTAAAATGAAGATTGTTTGTAGGACAGGACCTGTGAGCCAGATCAAGATGATGAGAAGGAGGTAACATCTGAGGAAGCGGGTGGTGGCTGAAGCAACAGTATTCTCACTCTTCCTCCCTCCTATCATATGTGTAAACTGAAGCATTGCCATGCGGCTTTAGAGCTGATCGGCCTGGATGAGTGTAGCCACACTTGATAAATAGACATCCCGCTGGCTGTCTCCCTGCCAACTCCAAGTAGGCAAGGTGGTCAGCAACAATTACAGGAACATCATGGTTGTGCTGCATTAGGGGCAAATAAGACATGGTCCCTGTATAACGCATGTGATAAACTTTGTCGTACAGCACCTTTTGAAAAAATAAAGTGCCTTGCAGAGGGTTCTGGCCATGTTGAATAGACTGTCCTCCTATTTCTGCCATCCAGTAGCAAGGAACGCCCTCCTGGACTTGCGGAAACAGAAGGTTCTGCCATTGCACTGCTTGATCTACGACATACCACCTTGCATATGCTGAGTGTCTGTACAAGCATCAGACAGCAATGAATGATTTTGTAATGCTCCAGACCACCTCAGCAGGAAGCATGTTATTTTGAGGTCAGGCAGCGGTAGCTCATCAGTCACTCATCTGTCACGTACTCAGGCCCTTCGACGAGGCCACTAGATTTGTCTTGGGAAAACTTTGGCATCAACAATGTCATCCATATTTATCTTAGAGCAAACACTGATTCAGCCAGGGACAGTGAAAGAACAGTTTGTGCATCTTGCTAGCCACTCTTTAGCCCATGTGGATCAACAGAGAAAAAGTCCTATGAAGGAGTAAATGGAGGATGAGGAGTTGCCATTGGAGGAGGAGGAGAATAAGGAGTCACTTGTGCAGGGGAATGAGGCTGATGGCGATGAATGACAATCACAACACTGGCCATGTGGGGGCAGAGCAGGAAAGAACTGGGTCCTCTGGCATGCTGGCAAGAATAGCAAGTTGTAAGCTTGCCTGCTTATGTACTGATAGGTGTATCATTCACATGAAGCAATCTAATGATTACTGGATAGCCATGCTTTTAGAGCCTCTCTTATCAATGCAGAATGGGGGAATGTTTTCGTCCTTCCAAAAAGGTCAGAGTCCAAATTGCTTTACTATCAGGATACACTGTATACGCAGCTGCCGAACAGATGCCTTCTGTCCACTTGTCCAACCAGGAAACCACTCTCTGCCCCACCGTTGAATCACCCACCCCCTGCTGTCTCCATAACCACAAGCTTCAGAAGCCTCGGCAGCAGCCAGTTCAATATCATCAGCATAATGGGACAATTTTTTATGTGCTTCTCCAGGCTGGTGCAAATCATCAAATGGACACATAGCACCAAAACACCCAGGTTCAGTCCTACCTGGACTCTGGCCTTTCTCTGTGGCCTACTATGTTCCCTGACCCCATAGACTTCAGGGCAGCCAGATTGGTCCAGTATGCTCTCTCTCTGTATTGTCTTGTTCAGCGTCCAATGTCATCTCAGAGAGGGTTTCCACCCAAACAGACAAAGTTGTCCTCATCCAGTGTACAAAATGTCACCGTTGACAAAAGGAATGAGGCATAGTTCTGTGAGGATTATAATACACCTCCAGCTGAGGCCAATTAATAGATTTTCTCTTGTTGACAACACCTCATCATGCCTCTGCCTCTGTCTACCTGCCTACCATCATGTTCTGTTCCATATGCTGCTGCTGCCATCATACTACTGCCACTTTCTGCCTGACTACCATCATGTTCTGTACCCTATGACTGCTACTGCTGCCATTATGCCACTACTAGTGTCTGCCTGCCTACCACCATGTTCTGTGGCCACAGCTGCCACCATCACCGCAGCTGCGACTCCCAGCTGCTAATCTCACTATTGCCACTTCCATTATCCCTACTGCCACTACCATTACTGCTACACAGCCACCACTGCAACTATGACTACCCTAAAGCAGCAGCACACACATTTAATGACTTGTCTGTTCCATCTTGTGCTGATTCTTTTCATATTCACACTGTAATACTGCTGCTCCCAAATAAAAGGGAGATTTTTGCCAGGCTTATTTACTTTCAGAAGAAGCCACTGTTTCTTCTGATAATTAACACTTGTGTGCATATAAATGCGAGCATTCTGCCCTAGCACATAATTTTTAAATGCATGTGCAGTTGCAGCACAAGCCACTATTTCTTATTGCATTAATGTGTATATGTATAAACAGAGGTAGTAATTTGCCAATGTTAAGGCATAATTTTTGGAGGCTTGGTCCAGTAAGTCACAGTTTGTTCCCCCCATAACACCGTGTGTTTAACCTCCTCCCGACCGCCTAACGCAGGGATGCGTCCTGCGGGCGGTCGGTTTGTTCCTCCTAGACGCATCGGCGCGTCATCTCGCGATACACGAGATTTCCTGTGAACGCGCGCACACAGGAGCGCGCGTTCACAGGATCGGAAGGTAAACGAGCTGATCTACTGCCTGCCAGCGGCGATCATTCACTGGCAGGCTGTAGATGCAATTTTTTTAACCCCTGAAAGGTATATCAGACGATGTTTTGTTAACAGCGTCTGATATACCTGCTACCTGGTCCTCTGGTGGTCCCTTTTGCTTGGATCGACCACCAGAGGACACAGGTAGCTCTGTAAAGTAGCACCAATCACCACACTACACTACACCCCCCTGTCACTTATTAACCCCTGATCACCCCATATAGACTCCCTGATCACCCCCCTGTCATTGATCACCCCCATGTAAGGCTCCATTCAGATGTCCGTATGTGTTTTGCGGATCCACGGATGCGCAAAACACGGACACCGCGGATCCGTAACGGACACCGGCAATGTGCTTTCCACATTTTACGGATCCGCACATTGCCAGAACTATATAGAAAATGCCTTTTCTTGTCCGCAATTGCGGACAAGAATAGGACATGTTCTATAGGCTCTACAAAAAACGCAGTGTTCGCCCGATCAGGCCTGATCTTGTGCGCACACTTGCGTTCAGTCCGCCCCTCCACAGTGACAGAAATATATTTTTTTCTGATCACTGCAAAAACACCGTAAAATCGCTGGGGAGCTATAAAGATCACTTTTGAGGGGCATGGCGAGTTCATAGAAGATTTTTTTTTGGCACAAGTTAGCGGAAATTTTTTATATATTTTTTTCTTTTTTTTTTTCTTACAAAGGCCCATATTCCACTAACTTGTGACAAAAAATAAAATCTCACATGAACTCACCATGCCCCTCATGGAATCCAAATGCATAAAATTTTTTAGACATTTATATTCCAGACTTCTTCTCACGCTTTAGGGCCCCTAAAATGACAGGGCAGTATAAATATGTGACCCCATTTTGGAAAGAAGACACCCCAAGGTATTTTGTGAGGGGCATGGCGAGTTCATGTAAAATTTTATTTTTTGTCACAAGTTAGTGGAATATGAGACTTTGTAAGAGAAAAAATAATAAAAAATCATTTTCCGCTAACTTGTGCCAAAAAATAAAAAATTCTAGGAACTCACCATGCCCCTCACGGAATACCTTGGGGTGTCTTCTTTCCAAAATAGGGTCACTTGTGGGGTATTTATACTGCCCTGGTATTTTAGGGGCCCTAAAGCGTGAGAAGTATTTTGGAATCCAAATGCGTAAAAAATGCCCTGTGAAATCCTAAAAGTACTCGTTGGAATTTGGGCCCCTTTGCGCACTTAGGCTGCAAAAAAGTGTCACACATGTGGTATCGCCGTACTCAGGAGAAGTAGGGCAATGTGTTTTGGGGTGTATTTTTACATATATCCATACTGTGTGTGAGAAATATCTCTGTAAATGACAACTTTTTAATTTTTTTTATACAAAGTGGTCAATTTACAGAGATATTTCTCTCACCCAGCATGGGTATATGTAAAAATACACCCCAAAGTACATTGCCCTACTTCTCCTGAGTACAGCGATACCACATGTGTGACACTTTTTTGCAGCCTAGGTGCGTAAAGGGGCCGAAAGTCCGATGAGTACCTTTAGGCTTTACAGGGTTGCTCACAATTTAGCCCCGCCCAAAATGCCAGAACAGTAAACACACCCCACAAATGACCCTATTTTGAAAAGTAGACACCCCAAGGTATTCGCTGAGGGGCATATTGAGTCCATGAAAGATTGAACTTTTTGTCACAAGTTAGCGGAAAGGGAGACTTTGTGAGAAAAAAATAATAATAATCTATTTCCGCTAACTTGTGCCAAAAAAAAAAAAAACTTCTATGAACTCGCCATGCCCCTCACGGAATACCTTGGGGTGTCTTCTTTCCAAAATGGGGTCACATGTGGGGTATTTATACTGCCCTGGCATTTTAGGGGCCCTAAAGCGTGAGAAGAAGTCTGGAATCCAAATGCCTAAATATGCCCTCCTAAAAAATACTCATTGGAATTTGGGCCCCTTTGCGCACCTAGGCTGCAAAAAAGTGTCACACATGTGGTATCGCCGTACTCAGGAAAAGTAGGGCAAAGCGTTATGGGGTGTATTTTTACATATACCCATGCTGGGTGAGAGAAAAGTTGTCTTTTACAGAGATATTTATCTCACACAGTATGGATATATGTAAAAATACACCCCAAAACACATTGCCCTACTTCTCCTGAGTACTGCGATACCACATGTGTGACACTTTTTTGCAGCCTAGGTGTGCAAAAGGGCCCAAATTCCAATGAGAATCTTTACGATTTCACAGGGCATTTTTTACGCATTTGGATTCCAAACTACTTCTCATGCTTGAGGTCCCCTAAAATGCCAGGGCAGTATAAATAACCCACAAGTGACCCCATTTTGGAAAGAAGACACCCCAAGGTATTTCGTGAGGGGTATGGTGAGTTCATGTAAAATTTTATTTTTTGCCACAAGTTAGTGGAATATCAGACTTTGTAAGGAAAAAAAAATAATAATAATAATTTTCCGCTAACTTCTGACAAAAAATAAAAACTTCCATGAACTCACTATGCCCATCAGTGAATACCTTAGGGTGTCTACTTTCCAAAATGGGGTCATTTGTGGGGTGTTTCTACTGTCTGGGCATTGTAGAACCTTTAGGAAACATGACAGGTGCTCAGAAAGTCAAAGTGCGTAAATTCAAATTTTTGCACTATAGTTTGTAAACGCTATAACTTTTACCCAAACCAATAAATATACACTTATTGCATTTTTTTTTTATCAAAGACATGTAGAACAATAAATTTAGAGAAAAAATTATATAGAAATGTAGTTATATTGGAAAAATTTTACAACAGAAAGTGAAAAATGTCATTTTTTTGCAAAAATTTCGGTCAATTAATATCAAAAAAGTAAAAATGTCAGCAGCAATGAAATACCACCAAATGAAAGCTCTATTAGTGAGAAGAAATGGAGGTAAAATTCATTTGGGTGGTAAGTTGTATGACCGAGCAATAAACCGTGAAAGTAGTGTAGTGCAGAATTGTAAAAAGTGGTCTGGTCATTAAGGGGGTTTAAGCTAGGGGAACTGAGGTGGTTAAACACCATCTGCCCCCAATAAGGGACCATTTTAAGAAGGTTCCTAATATGAAAAATCATAACATATGCAATAGTGCAGTGTGTTTTTAAACACTATGTTTGTTAACATCATCATCCATGTGTTTACACATAGAGATATGGGTAAACCTGAAACTTGGCGACCCGAAATTCAGGTGTCTCTTGCGCTTTGCAGTCCATACTTCATTACACAGCTGATTATGGGAGTATGGATTCCCCTTGCTGCCGCGCTGAGCATTGTACAGGCAAGGGCATATATCACTGCTCCTTCCTGTATGAGTGCTGCTGTGCTAATGCCTGGCATAGATGGACCATGTCAGGCTTTGGTATAGAAGCAAGAGCGATGTACTATGGAGCTCCTGCCCTGCGCTCACTCTGCTCCACTAATAGTATTCACCAATGTGGTATGCAGGCTATTAGCAGAGCAGAGTAGAGCAAGCACCGAGCAGGAGCTCCATATAGTACTGTGCTCCTACTTCCTCTGCCCACTCTGCCCACTCTGCTACAGCCTGACATAGTCCACCTAATCAAGGAGAAAAATCTTTGGCAATTGCAAAATAAAATTCACATGCTTTATTTAATCCATGTTTAAAGACAATACATTCAGTATTTGATCACCTGAAACGCGTTGGTTAAGATGCTACCTGGTTCGTATTTTTACATGGATAAAGTAAAGAATACACCTATGTATTTTATTTTGCAAATGATGAAGATTTTTCTCCTTGGAAGTTAAAAGTGACACAAGCCGACATAGACCTTCAGAGCACCCTAACTATATGCCAGTGGAGAGAGTACTATTTGTTTGAGATGTGCACTAATTCTCCAATGTTTGTTCTATTGTTAGATATAGCCCATCTATGCAGGCTTTAGGAAAATAGTGCTGGTTCAGGCAGGAGCAGCATTTTATGAGTGATGAGCGGCAGGTGCCATATTCGATTTCAACGAAATTCGCGAATATTCGATAGAATATTCGTTTTATATTCGTCGAAATCTAATATTCGTCATTATTCTAGTTATCCCGATTATTATGCGATTTAAATAATCGCGTATTGCGATTTTAACTTAAGGCTACTTTCCTATTGGTTTGATATCTAGAATTAGCGAAGATGACGAATATGACAAAATGTATTCGTCATATTCCTGAAAAACGAAAATAACGAAGTATTCTAGATCTTCGTTTTAGCTACCTATTCGTCAACTTCGCTAATTCTAGCAATCAAATAGGAAAGTTGACTATAGAGACAGCTAAGTTTAATTCGCTATGCGATTATATTACTTTGCTTTTCTTTAAAAAAATTGAATAGTTAAATACTTAATTATTATAATGATTCTATTTATAAAAAAAAAAAAAAGCAAAGTAATATAATCGCATAGCGAATTAAAGGGCTTCTGTCAGCCCACTAAACCGTTTTTTTTTTTTTTTGCTTAATAATAACCCCTACACTGCGATTTATCCATACATAAGTAAAATAATAATTTTGGTTCAGTAGAACTTGCTAAAACCCTATTTTTATAATATGTAAATTACCTTGCTACCAGCAAGTAGGGCGGCTACTTTCTAGTAGCAGCCGCATCCTCTGGTAGCAGCCGCCTGCGCCGATGACGTCACATCTACACCCGACGCAGGCGCATTGAGGATGAAGCGGCCGAGTGAGTGGCCGCCTCTCAGTGCGCCTGCTCCGATTGAAGATAGGTACGGCCGCGGCGCAGGCGCCAGATATTGAATGAAAACAGGCAGGGCCAGCGGAGAAAGATCCCGTCCGCTGGCCCTGTCAATCAACAAGCGGAGGGGGCGTCATTACGATGGGAGGATGCGGCTGCTACCAGCAAGTAGCCGCCCTACTTGCTGGTAGCAAGGTAATTTACATATTATAAAAATAGGGTTTTAGCAAATTCTACTGAACCAAAATTATTATTTTACTTATGTATGGATAAATCGCAGTGTAGGGGTTATTATTAAGCAAAAAAAAAAATAATATGGTTTAGTGGGCTGACAGAAGCCCTTTAAACACAGCTGTCTCTATAGTCAACCTTCCTATTTGATTGCTAGAATTAGCGAAGTTGACGAATAGGTAGCTAAAACGAAGATGGAGAATACTTCGTTATCTTCGTTTTAAGGAATCTGACGAATACATTCGTCATATTCGCTAATTCTGCCAAGCCAACCATAGTAAACCAGGTCCAAGTTGAAATAGCAATTCGATTAATTCAAGTTATAATAATAAAATGTTAATTTCAACTTAGCACTGCTATATTCCATATTCGTTAATTCTAGCCTTATATGGAATATAGCAGTGCTAAGTTGAAATCGAAATTTGATTATTATAACTTGAATTAATCGCTATCTCGATAATACGTAATTTACATAATCGTGAGCGTGCATCTGTACGTGCGTGCGTGTCTTTGGATCGCAAGGAGAGTGGAGAGAGACAGTTTCTACTGTACAGACGATACGACAAAGGGGCAGCCACTGTTCAAGTCACTTGGAAGGTGCGGCCACTGTTCAAGTCACTCTTAAAGGACGGCCACTGTTCAAGTCACTCTTAAAGGGGCAGCTATTGTTCTAGTCACTACTGTTAAAGGGGAGGTTTTTGTCCAAATCACTTTTAAAGGGGAGGCCGTTGTCCAAGTCACTCTTAATGGTGAAGCCACTGTTCTTGTCACTGGTACAGGGGAGGCTGTTGTCAAAGTCACTGTTAAAGGGGAGGGCACTGTTCAACTCACTCTTAAAGGGGCAGCCACTGTTCAAGTCACTTGAAAGGTGCGGCCACTGTTCAAGTAACTCTTAAAGGGGCGGCCACTGTTCAAGTCACTCTTAAAGGGGAAGCTACTGTTCTAGTCACTGTTAAAGGGGAGGTCTTTGTCAAAGTCACTTTTAAAGGGGAGGCCGTTGTCCAAGTCACTCTTAAAGGTGAAGCCACTGTTCTTGTCACTGGTACAGGGGAGACTGTTGTCAAAGTCACTGTTAAAGTGGAGGGCACTGTTCAACTCACTCTTAAAGGAGCAGCCACTGTTCAAGTCACTTGAAAGGTGCGGCCACTGTTCAAGTAACTCTTAAAGGGGCGGCCACTGTTCAAGTCACTCCTAAAGGGGCAGCTACTGTTCTAGTCACTCTTAAAGGGGAGGTCTTTGTCAAAGTCACTTTTAAAGGTGAGGCCGTTGTCCAAGTCACTCTTAAAGGTGAAGCCACTGTTCTTGTCACTGGTACGGGGAGGCTGTTTTCAAAGTCACTGTTAAAGGGGAGGGCACTGTTCAACTCACTCTTAAAGGGGCAGCCACTGTTCAAGTCACTTGAAAGGTGCGGCCACTGTTCAAGTAACTCTTAAAGGGGTGGCCACTGTTCAAGTCACTCTTAAAGAGGCAGCTACTGTTCTAGTCACTGTTAAAGGGGAGGTCTTTGTCAAAGTCACTGTTAAAGGGGAGTGCACTGTTCAACTTACTCTTAAAGGGGCAGCCACTGTTCAAGTCACTGGAAAGGTGCGGCCACTGCTCAAGTAACTCTTAAAGGGGCGGTCACTGTTCAAGTCACTCTTAAAGGGGCAGCTGTTGTCAAAGTCAATCTTAAAGGGGCGCCCACTGTTACTAGTCACTCTTAAAGGGGCAGCCACTGTTCAAGTCACTGTTAAAAGGGCGGACTCTGTCAAGGTCACTGTTAAATGGGAGGCCATTGTTGAAAGTCAATGTTAAAGTGGCGTCCACTGTGGACTTTAATTCTTATATTTTCTTTGAATAAAAATGTTTTTATTTTTACTTTACTTTCATATAGTTCCATAGGGAACTATATAAATATCTACTGTTTTACCATTTTCATATTAAATTTAATTTTTTATGGTTGAGATGACTATAATTACTAATAATTGTATTTTACAACTTTTGGATTACATCATTTAATTGTTATCTGGCAGACTCTCTTGGACAAAGGTTATGATGACCTTTGTTGCCGGGCAGAAAAGCAGGCCATTTTACGCCGAATCGCCAACGTTCTGTGGATGAAAAATGGGAAGCGCCATTCCAAAGAGGCTTATTTAAAAAAATGGTCGGACCTTAAACGGCATCGCATGGATCTTACAAAAGAGGTCAGAGACAAAAACTGTCCAGGTACGATGCTTGCATTAATTTTCTATCATCCACCTATTGTTATTTATGTGTTCAGTTATGCAAATAAGTATTTCTATCCCTTTACAACTGATTACTTACTTCAGTGGTGTTGAACCGATGGAACGGGTGCTAGAGGCGGCACTCAGAGCCCCCTCTGTGGGCCACATACCCTTGAAAATGTGTAAGGCATACTAATCGGCTTTAGACATTTCCTACCATACAGCTTCGCAGGCACACTATTAACAGCACAGTCAGCATATTGAATGTAGGCAGGCTGTTACAGCAAAATGATAGTTGTGTGGAAGACAGACTATACTGGTATTCTGGTACAATGGTAATGTTGGAAATTTGCAATAAATAATTTTGTTGGTTTTCTCTTCGGCCTAAAAGTTCTCCAGCACAGATTTAGTAAATGCTGGGACACGTAGCTGATTATCCCTTTAAAATATATACATACACTCACAGCGAGATACAGATATATGATGTAAACCCTTATCCAATGTCAAAACAGTTGACTTGGTCCACCTCTTTTCAATAACCCTGCAACAGTACCTTGCGAACCAATACCCCCTTCTACCTCATCCTAGCTATGAACGTACTCAACTGTAAACCATATGAAATACTTCATTCATAGTTTCATCTAACACCAAATCATGTGAAATCAAACATAGGGGTAATCATTATGCCATCCAGATCCCACCATAGATTCATTTGTGTACCGTTACCTTTTTTTTTTTTTTGCTTTGCTTGTTTATCTTGGTATTTCTGAAAAATTTGGTCATTACAGGGCCTCCTCTTCCCTAAGCGCTCTAATAAGAAGGTGGTGGTGGAAGAGGAGATGACGGAGGATGAGGAGGATGAGGAGCAGGCAGGACCATCAGGGCATCAGGCCCATAGCCCACCTGAGGCAGAGGAGGTGACGGTCCAGGAGGAGGAGGAGGAAGAAGACGAGGTGGTGACCACCCCCCGCCAGGAGGTTAAATATATTCTGTTGATGTTTTAATTAAAAAAATGTCCCCACACACATACAGGTGTCAGTTTAGTCTTTACCACAGGAAGATTTTATTCAAGAAATCAATTATAAACAAGTTCAAGTTCAACCTCTAATTGTTATTCAGACTTCAGATATTGCATAACCTAAAGTCCCACACTTTGCATTCACTCCAAGAAGTGTAGCAAAAATATTAGTATATCACCACTCTTTAGGGTCTGTCAGAGACCATGCTCATTTATCTGCAGGTTCAGTTTTCACATATCCTGTGCACACTTGAAAAGAACAGCATTTTTAATCCAAACTTTATTAAAAAGGCTTGATGGAGTACGGGAGTTACCTGTGAAACTATATCTGTCTGGGCACTCAGTCCAAAAACCCGGACCCTAATTAAATCCACGTAAAAAGTTTTTTTTACAGCTAGCTGATGTTACTGGTGTACTGATTTCCGTAAAGTATCTGAATGAGGCATACTGTTTAATATTGAATGCAACGAGCATCCAATATATAACAATTTTCTTAGACTAAAAAATAAAGTGCACAAAACCATATTAATAATTATCCAAAAAAATGGTGTAAAAACTATGAAACTGTCAACAAAGAACTTACAACACACAACAGTAATATAAAACATGAACACTATAAAGTAATTAATCTACAAAAAAAGCATTAACTTAACTACTAAGTCCATAACCCTAAAGTCTAAAGAACTATTATTAGTCCTAACTAAACCAATATATAATGGATTAACATAGTAACATAGTACATAAGGCTGAAAAAAAGACATCTGTCCATCCAGTTCGGCCTGTTATCCTGCAAGTTGATCCAGAGGAAGGCAAAAAAGAACCTTGTGAGGTAGAAGCCAATTTTCACCACTTTAGGGGAATAAAAAATTATTTCCCGATTCCAATCAGGCAATAACAATAATTACATGGATCAACGACCCCTCTCTAGTAGCTATAGCCTGTAATATTATTACACTCCAGAAATACATCCAAGCCCCTCTTGAACTCTTTTAATAAACTCACCATCACCACCTCCTCAGGCAGAGAGTTCCATAGTCTCACTGCTCTTACCGCAAAGAATCCTCTTCTATGTTTGTGTACAAACCTTCTTTCCTCCAGACGCAGAGGGTGTCCCCTTGTCACAGTCCTGGTGATAAATAGATGATGGGATAGATCTCTGTACTGAACCCTGATATATTTATACATAGTAATTAGATCTCTCCTCAGTCGTCTTTTTTCTGAAGTGAATAACCCTAATGTTGATAATCTTTCAGGGTGCTGTAGTTGCTCCATTCCAGTTATTACTTTAGTTGCCCTCCTCTGGACCCTCTCCAGCTCTGCTATGTCTGCCTTGTTCACAGGAGCCCAGAACTGTACACAGTCCTCCATGTGTGGTCTGACTAGCGATTTGTAAAGTGGTAGGACTATGTTCTTATCACGGGCATCTATGCCCCTTTTGATGCAACCCATTATCTTATTGGCCTTGGCAGTAGCTGCCTGACACTGGTTTTTGCAGCTTAGTTTGCTGTTTATTAAAATTCCTAGGTCCTTTTCCATGTCAGTGTTAACGAGTATTTTACCATTTAGTATGTACGGGTGACTTGCATTATTCCTTCCCATGTGCATAACTTTACATTTGTAAGTGTTAAACCTCATCTGCCACTTATCTACCAAGCCTTGAATCTATCCAGATCCCTCTGTAGCAGTATATTATACTCTGTAGTGTGTATATATATATATATATATATATATATATATATATACACAGTATACTGTCCTCTTCATTGTTAATTACTTTACACAGTTTATTTTCATCTGCAAAAATTGATACTTTACTATGCAAGCCTTCTACAAGATCATTAATAAATATATTGAAGAGAATAGGGCCCAATACTGACCCCTGAGGTACTCCACTAGTGACAGTGATCCAATCTGAGTGTGTACTGTTAATAACCACCCTCTGTTTTCTATCATTGAGCCAGTTACTTACCCACATACAGACATTTTATGCCAGTCCGAGCATTCTCATTTTATATACTAACCTTTTATGTGGTACAGTGTCAAATGCTTTGGAGAAGTCCAGATATACAATATCCATTGATTCACCGCTAATAAAGTCTAGAACTTACCTCCTCATAGAAACTGATTCAATTAGTTTGGCATGACCGATCCCTCATGAAGCCATGCTGATATGGCGTTATTTGCTTATTTCCGTTGAGATGCTCTAAGATAGCATCTCTCAGAAAAACTTCAAACAGTTTACCCACAAGAGATGTTAAACTTACCGGCCTATAGTTTCCAGGCTCTGTTTTTAGACCCTTTTTGAATATTGGCACCACATTTGCCATGCGCCAATCCTGTGGGACATTCCCTGTCAGTATAGAGTCTGCAAATATCAGAAATAAGGGTCTGGCTATGACATTACTTAATTCCCTTAGGATACGGGGGTGTATGCCATCTGGTCCTGGTAATTTTTCTATTTTAATCTTTTTAAGTCGAAGATGTACTTCTTCCTGGGTCAGACAGGACTTTATCTGCTTTATACACCAAACAATGATTGTCTTTTAAAGTACATTTAAAATTTATATTTCCTTTACTTTTACAGCGATAAACAACTTTATGATAGACATGTAAAATGTGCAGTGGGAGCAGTGCGACCGAATGAAAAAGTTGAGGGCGCTGCACATGAGAAGGATGAGGGAGCAGAAGCTCCAATACTCCCATGAGATGACCCTAGCAGAGGAGGCCAACCAAAAGGCCATGGATGGACTGCTCAAAAAGCTCCAAAAATAAAAAAATTGCCTTAATTTATTTATTTTTTTTCATTTGTTTTTTAGGGCTTCGGTTATTTATGTTCTTAATTTTTTCTTTTATTTAACCCCTTAAGGACATAGGACGTACCGGTACGCCCTATTTCCCGAGTCCTTAAGGACCAAGGACGTACCGGTACGTCCTAAATTAAAATCTGGGGCGCTCCAGGGGTTAATCGGAACGGGATTTCGGCTGAAATCATTCAGCCGGCATCCCGTAACAATGCAGGGGGGGGTCATTTGACCCCCCCGTATCGGCGATCGCAGCAAACCACAGGTCAATTCAGACCTGCGGTTTGCTGCGCTTTTTGCAGTTTCTGATCCCCGCGGGCCCTGACCGCGGGAATCAGAAACTTTAGAGTGGCTAAAATCGATATTTTTCACCCCCCCCCCTGCACCCCTGCACGATTTTATGCCGGCGGGTGGTGCGGGGGGGGTGTCGCAGGCGGTGGGGGCGTTGTGGGAGGCGGGCGGTGCGGCAGGCGGGATCGCGATCCCCTGCCCGCCTCCCCATGAACGATCGTTGGCTTCTAGTGGGTTATACCAGGGTGCCAGCACATTGCTGGCACCCTGGTATAAACGGCTGACATCTGTGCAGATGTCAGCCGTTTAACCCTTTCCATACCGCGGTCCGTACGGACCGCTGTATGGAAAAAGTTAACTGTCATCGGTCAGGGAGCTCCCTCCCTCTCCATCGGGGGGCTGCTGTGCCTTTGCAGCCCCCCGATGGAGAGGGAGAGAGCCCCCCGACAGCCCCCAGAGAGCCCCCCTCAGCTCGTGCTTACCCTTCCCCGTCTGCGAAGTTCTGAGCAGACGGGGAAGGTTCCCATGGCAACAGGACGCCTGCTCAGGCGTCCTGCTGTCCATGGTGCTGAACAGATCTGTGCTAAAAGCATAGATCTGTTCAGTGTAAGTAAAATACAGTACAGAACAATATATATTGTACTGTACTGTATTATACAGACATCAGACCCACTGGATCTTCAAGAACCAAGTGGGTCTGGGTCACAAAAATGTAAAAAGAAGTGAAAAAAGTTAAGATAAAAAAAACAACATTTATCACTGAATAAAAATTAAAAAAATAAAATACACTACACATATTAGGTATCGCCGCGTCCGTAACGACCTGATCTATAAAACGGTCATGTTACTTTCCCCGCACGGTGAACGCCATAAAAATAAAAAAATAAAAACTATGAGAAAATTGAAATTTTGCCAACCTTACTTCCCAAAAAAGGTAATAAAAGTGATCAAAAAAGTTGCATGTACGCCAAAATAGTACCAATCAAACCGTCATCTCATCCCGCAAAAAATGAGACCCTACCCAAGATAATCGCCCAAAAACTGAAAAAACTATGGCTCTTAGACTATGGAAACACTAAAACATGATTTTCTTTGTTTCAAAAATGAAATCATTGTGTAAAACTTACATAAATAAAAAAAAAGTATACATATTAGGTATCGCCGCGTCCATATCGACCGGCTCTATAAAAATATCACATGACCTAACCCCTCAGGTGACCACCGTAACGAAATAAAAACAAAAACAGTGTAAAAAAAGCCATTTTTTGCCATCTTACGTCACAAAAAGTGTAATAGCGAGCGATCAAAAAGTCATATGCACCCCAAAATAGTGCCAATCAAACCGTCATCTCATCCCGCAAAAAATGAGACCCTACTCAAGATAATCGCCCAAAAACTGAAAAAACTATGGCTCTTAGACTATGGAGACACTAAAACATTTTTTTGGTTTTAAAAATGAAGTTATTGTATAAAACTTACATAAATAAAAAAAATAGTATACATATTAGGTATCGCCGCGTCCGTGACAACCTGCTCTATAAAATTACCACATGATAAAACCTGTCAGATGAATGTTGTAAATAACAAAAAAAAAAAAACTTGCCAAAAAAGCTATTTCTTGTTACCTTGCTGCACAAAAAGTGTAATATAGAGCAACCAAAAATCATATGTACCCTAAACTAGTACCAACAAAACTGCCACCCTATCCCGTAGTTTATAAAATGGAGTCACTTTTTTGGAGTTTCTACTCTAGGGGTGCATCAGGGGGGCTTCAAATGGGACATGGTGTCAAAAAACCAGTCCAGCAAAATCTGCCTTCCAAAAACCGTATGGCATTCCTTTCCTTCTGCGCCCTGCCGTGTGCCCGTACAGCGGTTTACGACCACATATGGGGTGTTTCTGTAAACTACAGAATAAGGGCCATAAATAATGAGTTTTGTTTGGCTGTTAACCCTTGCTTTGTAACTGGAAAAAAAATATTAAAATGGAAAATCTGCCAAAAATGTAAAATTTTGAAATTGTGTCTCTATTTTCCATTAAATCTTGTGCAACACCTAAAGGGTTAACAAAGTTTGTAAAATCAGTTTTGAATAGCTTGAGGGGTGTAGTTTCTTAGATGGGGTCACTTTTATGGAATTTCTAATCTAGGGGTGCATCAGGGGGGCTTCAAATGGGACAAGGTGTCAAAAAACCAGTCCAGCAAAACCTGCCTTCCAAAAACCAAACGGCTCACCTTTCACTCTACGCCCCGCTGTGTGGCCATACAGTAGTTTACGGCCACATATGGGGTGTTTCTGTAAACAGCAGAGTCAGGGCAATAAAGATACAGTCTTGTTTGGCTGTTAACCCTTGCTCTGTTAGTGGAAAAAATGGGTTAAAATTGAAAATTAGGCAAAAAAATGAAATTCTCAAATTTCATCCCCATTTGCCAATAACTCTTGTGCAACACCTAAAGGGTTAATGACGTATGTAAAATCAGTTTTGAATACCTTGAGGGGTGTAGTTTCTTAGAGAGGGTCACTTTTAGGGAGTTTCTCCTCTAGGGGTGCATCAGGGGGCTTAAAATGGGACATGGTGTCAAAAAACCAGTCCATAAAAACCAGCCTTCCAAAAACCATACGGCGCACCTTTCACTCTACGCCCCGCTGTGTGGCCGTACAGTAGTTTACGGCCACATATTGGGTGTTTCTGTAAACGGCAGAGTCAGGGCAATAAAGATACAATCTTGTTTGGCTGTTAACCCTTGCTTTGTTAGTGGAAAAAATGGGTTAAAATTAAAAATTAGACAAAAAAATGAAATTCTCAAATTTCCTCCCCATTTGCCAATAACTCTTGTGCAACACCTAAAGGGTTAACAATGTATGCAAAATCAGTTTTGAATACCTTGAGGGGTGTAGTTTCTTAGATGGGGTCATTTTTGGGTGGTTTCTATTATGTAAGCTTCGCAAAGTGACTTCAGACCTGAACTGGTCCCTAAAAATTGAGTTTTTGTAAATTTCTGAAAAATTTCAAGATTTGCTTCTAAACTTCTAAGCCTTGTAACATCCCCTAAAAATAAAATATCATTCCCAAAACAATTCAAACATGAAGTAGACATATGGGGAATGTAAAGTCATCACAATTTTTGGGGGTATTACTATGTATTACAGAAGTAGAGGAAACTGAAACTTTGAAATTTGCAAATTTTTCCAAATTTTGGGTAAATTAGGTATTTTTTTGTGCAAAAAAAATAATTTTTTTGACTTCATTTTACCAGTGTCATGAAGTACAATATGTGACGAAAAAACAATCTCAGAACGGCCTGGATAAGTCAAAGCGTTTTAAAGTTATCAGCACTTAAAGTGACACTGGTCAGATTTGCAAAAAATGGCCTGGTCCTTAAGGTGAAAATGAGCCCGGTCCTTAAGGGGTTAAAGATTGTTTTATAAAACTTTATTGTTCTATAAAATTTGTTGTGTTTTTTTTTATTGTAACCAATGGGGTTACAGTACGGACAATTTAGTCTGGGCCAAAGTAATAATTCATTATCATTACATACAGCAGCCGCCGTTATATGGAAACAGGGTAATAGACATGGCGCCGCTTATGGTCGCACCACTTATTCACTATGACTATTTTTTTGTGCCGGTGGTCATGTGTGTGCCACAATTCAAACCGAATACTGCGGACTGTGGCGCTCTTAGCAGCATGCGTGACGGGACCAGGTCCAATCATAGACCTTGTACAACAGGCACACATGTAATGCAAAACTTTGAAAATAGAAGTATTAGTACTACAAGTATTAGTACTTAATGTGATCATGTCATGA
The DNA here is from genome assembly GCF_905171765.1 of Bufo bufo. Classification (NCBI taxonomy): domain Eukaryota; kingdom Metazoa; phylum Chordata; class Amphibia; order Anura; family Bufonidae; genus Bufo; species Bufo bufo. The sequence goes on from NC_053396.1 coordinate 82,752,709, forward strand.
AAATGTAAAAAAAAAATTATGGCTATAAATGGAAAAAATTTGATTTTAGGTTACCGTTATAACATTACATTGTATTTAAATTGTTCAACTGGATCAACACAGCCTTGTTAGCAAGGGTGTACCTCCTTAATATATATCAACAAAAGAGAACCGGTACTAAATGATACCCAATAAAATAAATCTTTATTATGACATAAAAACATACAAACAAATACACATTGTAGAGACCATATAGAGTGCCTGCAGAGGCAGTACACACTGACACCGCTACCAGCTGATACTTGATCACTAATAAGCCCTCAATCTCAGTGGGGGGACGCTGTGTGTAATATGTCTAAATCAGCATATAATATAAAAGCTGTCTCTAGCTATAAACACAGTAACTTATAGCTGTGAATACACCTGGCATAGATATATAAAGGGCATAGATGACATCATATATTCTGACCTGTACAATGTAAACAATTCAGCATATCACAATGGTGCCATACAACAAGGCTACAATATATGCATCAAAGCGGTCAAAATCTCCTTCTTACCCGATATCTAGTGGTGTGTGTGTGGGCTGTCTCTGTCTGGCGTAGTCCTCGACGCACGTTTCGCTAATGCTTCATCAGAAGGATTTACTATGACTATTTTTTTGTGCAGGTGGTCATGTGTGTGCCACAATTCAAACCGAATACTGCGGACTGTGGCGCTCTTAGCAGCATGCGTGATGGGACCAGGTCCAATCATAGACCTTGTACAACAGGCACACATGTAATGCAAAACTTTGAAAATAGAAGTATTAGTACTACAAGTATTAGTACTTAATGTGATCATGTCATGAAAATGTAAAAAAAAATATGGCTATAAATGGAAAAAAATTGATTTTAGGTTACCGTTATAACATTACATTGTATTTAAATTGCATGTGTGTGGGGTATGAGCAATGGGGTATTGGCCAATGGCCATCTAAGGAGAAGTGTATCTGTGTAGTGAGGTGACGGTACGGTATGGGGTGTACAGCTGGTTCGCCTCTACGTGGTGCACCCTGGGTTATGGTAAATGGCCCAAATTCCTTTTAGGAGGGCATTTTTAGACATTTGGATCCCAGACTTCTTCTCACGCTTTAGGACCCCTAAAATGCCAGGGCAGTATAAATACCCCACATGTGACCCCATTTTGGAAAGAAGACACCCCAAGGTATTCAATGAGGGGCATGGCGAGTTCATCGAATTTTTTTTTTTTGGCACAAGTTAGCGGAAATTGTTTTTTAATATTTTTTTCTCACAAAGTCTCCCTTTCCGCTAACTTGGGACAAAAATTTCAATCTTTCATGGACTCAATATGCCCCTCACGGAATACCTTGGGGTGTCTTCATTCCGAAATGGGGTCACATGTGGGGTATTTATACTGCCCTGGCATTCTAGGGGCCCTAAAGCGTGAGAAGAAGTCTGGAATATAAATGTCTAAAAATTTTTACGCATTTGGATTCCGTGAGATTTTATTTTTTTACACAAGTTAGTGGAATATGAGACTTTGTAAGAAAAAAATAATAATTTCCGCTAACTTGGGCCAAAAAAATGTCTGAATGGAGCCTTACAGGGGGGTGATCAATGACAGGGGGGTAAAAAATGACAGGGGGGTGATCAGGGAGTCTATATGGGGTGATCACCCCCCCTTTCATTAATCACCCCCCTGTCATTGATCACCCCCCTATAAGGCTCCATTCAGATATCCGTATGTGTTTCGCGGATCCGATCCATGTATCCGTGGATCCGTAAAAAACATACGGACATCTGAATGCAGCCTTACAGGGGGGTGATCAATGACAGGGGGGTGAAAAATGACAGGGGGGTGATCAGGGAGTCTATATGGGGTGATCACCCCCCTGTCATTGATCACCCCCCTATAAGGCTCCATTCAGATATCCGTATGTGTTTTGCGGATCCGATCCGTGGATCCGTAAAAAACATACGGACATCTGAATGCAGCCTTACAGGGGGGTGATCAATGACAGGGGGGTGAAAAATGACAGGGGGGTGATCAGGGAGTCTATATGGGGAGATCACCCCCCTGTCATTGATCACCTCCCTATAAGGCTCCATTCAGATGTCCGTATGTGTTTTACGGATCCGATCCATGTATCCGTGGATCCGTAAAAAACATACAGACATCTGAATGCAGCCTTACAGGGGGGTGATCAATGACAGGGGGGTGATCAGGGAGTCTATATGGGGTGATCACCCCCCTGTAAGGCTCCATTCAGACGTCTGTATGTGTTTTGCGGATCCGATCCATGTATCCGTGGATCCGTAAAAAACATACGGACGTCTGAATGGAGCCTTACAGGGGAGTGATCAATGACTGGGGGGTGATCAGGGAGTCTATATGGGGTGATCACCCCCGTCATTGATCACCCCACTGTAAGGCTCCATTCAGATGTCCGTACGTGTTTTGCGGATCCGATCCATCTATCAGTGGATCCGTAAAAATCATACGGACCTCTGAATGGAGCCTTACAGGGGGGTGATCAATGACAGGGGGGGTGATCAATGACAGGGGGGGTGATCAATGACAGGGGGTGATCAGGGAGTCTATATAGGGTGATCAGGGGTGATCAGTGGTTGAAAAGGGGTTAATAAGTGACAGGGGGGGTGTAGTGTAGTGTAGTGGTGTTTGGTGCTACTTTACTGAGCTGCCTGTGTCCTCTGGTGGTCGATCCAAACAAAAGGGACCACCAGAGGACCAGGTAGCAGGTATATTAGACGCTGTTATCAAAGCAGCGTCTAATATACCTGTTAGGTGCTAAAAAAATCACATCTCCAGCCTGCCAGCGAACGATCGCCGCTGGCAGGCTGGAGATCCACTCGCTTACCTTCCGTTCCTGTGAGCGCGCGCTCACAGGAAATCTCGGCTGTCGCGAGAGGACGCGTATATGCGTCCACCCAGACGAGCAGGACCGCCGCCAGGACGCAATCCTGCGTACGGCGGTCCTGAAGAGGTTAAGGACCCATGACGTATCGGTACGGCATGGGTCCCGAGTCCTTAAGGACCCATGAGTACCGGTACGTCATGAGTTTAAAATAAGATTGCGGCGCCCCGGGGGTTAATCCGAACGGGATGCCGGCTGAAATCATTCAGCCGGCATCCTGTCACAATGCGGTTTGCTGCGCTTTTAGCCGATTCTGATCCCCGCGGTCTCTGACCGCGGGGATCAAACTTTAAAATGCCCGAAATAAAGTTTAATTAACCCCCATTGCACCCCTGAATGATATTATGTGGGTGGGTGGTGCAGGGGAAGTGTCGCAGGCGGTGCGGGAGGTGCGGGAGGCGGGCGGTGCGGCAGGCGGGATCACGATCCCCCGCCCGCCTCCCCTTGAATAATCGTTGGTGGACAGTGGTTATACCAGGGTGTCAGCACATTGCTGACACCCTGGTATAAACGGCTGACATCGGTGATGCGATGTCAGCCGTTTAACCCTTTCCATACAGCGGTCCTTTGCAGCCCCCCGATGGAAGAGGGAGAGAGCCCCCAGACAGCCCCGTCTTTCCCCATCCCCGTCTGCGCAGTTGTGGCTACAACTGAGCAGATGGGGAAGGTTCCCATGGCAACAGGACGCCTTCTCAGGCATCCTGCTGTCCATGGTGCTGAACAGATCTATGCTAAAGGCATAGATCTGTTCAGACAAAGTGTAAGTAAAATACAGTACAGTAACCTATATAGTGTACTGTACTGTATTATACAGACATCAGACCCACTGGATCTTCAAGAACCAAGTGGGTCTGTAATGACCGGCGTCACGCACAGGGAGGGAAAAGGGAAAGCCCTGCCCAAGGAAGAGGGAAAGGTGGTGACCCCTGACTCACCTTGTGGCTGGCACCTGACTGCCCTGACGTCCCTAGACGGGTTCCTCACCCGTGCGGCGATCACGTGCCTAAACCCTGGCTTTCCCTAAAATGAGCCCTAGATAGTGAACGGGCCGGTGGGATCGCTAGTCCGCACCACAAACACTAAGAGGGAAACACCAGGGAGAGGACAGACAATACAGACAAACACATACACCGAGGTGGGCGACCACAGCAGACCACAAAGGTCCAACAGGAATCCGGAGGGTAGCGTTCTGGATCAACAACCAGAGAACGCAGCAAAACAGCTCCAGAGGGTCAGAATAGATGTCCAGGCAGGAAGCTCTATATCTGGCAACCAGAGAAGTGTGAGAGGGGAATATAAGGAGGTTGGGAGTGCTGGACAAGGAACAGCTGAGGAGAAGGAGCTACGGATCCCTGAGTGAGCCAAAAGGGTTTGCAAAGCAAACCCAGAAAGCTACCATAAGAAAACAGCCCTATCTTACATAGAGTGCGCAGCCAACCGCTGCGACTTCCTGACCCCGGGTATAACAGAGTCAGGCGTGGTTCTTGACACCCTCGTGACAGTACCCCCCTCTCTCTGAGGGGCCTCAGGACACTCAGGACCAGGTCACTCAGGATGAGAGGCATGAAAAACCCGAACTAGCCTGTCGGCGTTTACCTCAGACGCAGGAACCCACATTCTTTCCTCGGGACCGTAACCTCTCCAATGCACCAGATATTGAAGAGAGCGACAGACCCGACGAGAATTAACAATTTTGGATATCTGAAATTCTAGATTACCATCCACAACAACAGGAGGGGGTGGCAGCGGTGAAGGTTCTAGAGGTGGAACATATTTTTGGAGTAACGACTTATGAAAGACATTATGGATTTTAAAAGTCTGAGGTAACTCCAGGCGAAAAGCCACGGGGTTGATGATGGCTACAATTTTGTAAGGACCAATGACCCAGTTTCCAAGAGGGAACCTTCAATTTAATATTCCTAGTAGACAACCACACATCGTCATTCACTCCTAGGTACGGACCTGGCGACCGTCTCTTATCAGCCATGCATTTGTATTTACCTCCCATATTTTTCAAGTTAGCTTGCACCTTCTGCCATACCGATGAAAGAGATGACAAAAACCGTTCCTCTTCGGGAACCCCAGAAGACCCCTCCTCTTTGAAAGTACAGAATTGGGGATGAAAACCATATGCACCAAGAAATGGTGACTTGCCAGTGGATTCCTGACGACGATTATTTATGGCAAACTCAGCTAACGGTAAATATGATGACCACAACTCTTGGTTTTCAGACACAAAACATCTTAGATATGTCTCCAGGTTTTGGTTGGTACGCTCAGTCTGTCCATTCGACTGAGGATGGAAAGCTGAGGAAAAGGACAAGTGTACCCCCAAATGGGAACAAAAAGCTTTCCAAAATTTAGAAAATAAACTGGGTACCCCGATCCGAAACAACATCGGAGGGGACCCTGTGAAGCTTCACGATTTCACTGACGAATACCTGAGCAAGAGTCTTAGCACTAGGTAGTGCGGGTAACGCAATGAAGTGTACCATTTTGCTAAACCTGTCCACTACTACCAAAATAACTGTTTTACCCGCAGACAAAGGTAAGTCAGTGATAAAATCCATTGACAGATGTGTCCATGGTCTATTGGGAATGACGAGTGGTAATAGAGACCCTGCAGGACGTGTATGTGAAACTTTTGCGCGCGCACAGGTAGAACAAGAAGACACAAAATCCAATACATCCTGACGTAACCTTGGCCACCAAAAACGACGAGACGATAGCTCCAAGGTTGCTTTACTACCCGGGTGCCCAGCAAGTGCCGAATTATGATGTTCCTTTAATAATTCGAAACGCAGGTTTGACGGTACAAACAATTTCTCTGAGGGGCAAGAGACCGGGGCGTCCCCCTGGGCCTCTAACACCTTCCCCTCCAGAACAGAGTGTACCGCAGAAACAACCACTCCTCTTTGAAGAATGGGCACCGGATCACTCACATTACCCCCTCCAGGGAAACAACGAGATAGTGCATCAGCCTTGGTATTCTTTGCCCCAGGACGATAGGTAATCACAAAGTTAAACCTGGTAAAAAATAGCGACCACCTAGCTTGTCTAGGAATGAGACGCTTAGCTGATTCGAGGTACAGAAGATTTTTGTGGTCCGTAATCACAGTGACAGGGTGGACTCCCCCCTCTAAAAAGTGACGCCATTCTTCAAACGCTAGTTTAATAGCTAATAGTTCCCTATTGCCAATATCGTAGTTCTTTTCTGCTGCAGATAGTTTTTTAGTAAAGAAAGCACAATGACGCCATTTGCCAGGAGACGGACCCTGAGACAGCACCGCCCCCACTCCCACCTCTGACGCATCGACTTCAACAATAAAAGGCTGAGAGACATCAGGTTGGACTAGTACAGGTGCTGAGGTAAACCTCTCTTTTAGAGAGGAAAAAGCAACTTTAACGGCGTCAGACCATTTAGAAAAATCAGTCCCCTTCCTAGTCATGTCAGTAAGGGGTTTTACAATAAGTGAATAATTTTTAATGAATTTCCTATAGAAATTCGCGAAGCCCAGGAACCGTTGCAGTGCTTTGAGGTTCTCAGGAAGATCCCAATCTAAAATTGCCTGGATCTTCCTAGGATCCATACTGAAACCTGAAGCAGATAAAAAATAACCTAGGAATTGTATCTCCTGAACGGCGAAGACACATTTTTCAATTTTAGCATATAATTTATTCGTCCGTAGGACCTGCAGTACTTGTCTGACATGCACCTCATGTGTTCTCAGATCAGACAAATAAATAAAAATATCATCTAGGTATATTACCACAAACCTGTCGATTAGATGACTAAAAATGTCATTACCAAAATGTTGACGGCAGGAGCATTGGTCAGACCGAAAGGCATAACTAGATTTTCATAATGCCCCTCAGGGGTGTTAAAAGCTGTCTTCCACTCATCCCCCTCCTTAATACGAATCAGATTGTAGGCCCCCCTAAGATCAAGTTTGGAGAACCACCTAGCACCCGCAATCTGGTTAAACAGGTCAGGAATGAGAGGAAGAGGGTATGGTTATTGGATTTAATTCGCGAAAATCTAGGCAAGGACGCAGGCCCCCATCTTTCTTTTTAACAAAGAAAAACCCTGCAGCCACGGGTGAAGAAGAGGGTCTTGTGTGTCCCTTAGCCAAGCTCTCGGAGATATAATCTTTCATGGCTTGTCTCTCTGGACCTGAAAGATTATATAACCTGGTCTTGAGTAATTTTGCGCTGGGAATAAGGTTAACCGGGCAATCATAAGGACGATGAGGTGGTAACTTCTGACAACCCTTTTCAGAAAAAACGTCCTCAAAATCCGAAATAAATGTAGGTAGGGTAGTTATGGAGGCGACTAAGCAATTGCTATTTAAGCAATTTTCTCTGCACTGCTCACTCCACTCCAATATCTCCCTGGCCTGCCAATCCACCACTGGATTGTGCGCTACCAACCAGGGAAGACCCAGCACTACCGGAGTGGGAAGCCCCTCCAGAACATAACATGAAAGCATCTCGTTATGGTGGTCCCCTACCCGAAGGTGTAAATTATGAACAATGTGGGTGAGGTTTCTCTGAGGCAGAGGAGCAGAATCAATAGCGAATATGGGAATAGGTCTCTGTAGCGTACAGAGAGACAAACCCATAGTGCGGGCAAAATGGGCATCTATCAAATTTACTCCTGCTCCCCTGTCTAGAAAGAAAGAAATAGTCTCCGTCTTATCACCAAAAACAATAACCGCTGGCAACACAAATTGCGATGTACGTATGGAGGAAACGTATACCCCCCGGCTGACATCCTCCACACAGCCTGGGGTTAGTAGTTTTCCGACGGTCTTTTGTTTCTGAGGAAAGAAGGACAGACATTAATGAAATGACCCCTCTCCCCACAAAAAAAAACAAACCCCACGCCTACGGCGAGCCTCAGGAGGACGGACCTGACGAGTAGTTCCTCCTAGCTGCATAGGCTCGTCTAAGTCCATACAGACTAACTGCTGCTTGGGAGGGGTTACCAATGGCTCCGGTTTTTTCAACCTGTCCCTAAGGCGTCTATCTATTCGGATAGAAAGGGACATAACCGCATCAAGGGAAAAGGGGGTCTCATATAATGCAAGCGCATCCTTAACCGTTTCGGATAACCCAGAGCAGAACTGACTCCTGAAAGCCGGGTCGTTCCATTGGGTAGCCGTAGCCCACCTACGGAAGTCAGAGCAATACTCCTCTACCGGCCGCTCTCCTTGTAGGAGTCTCCGTAATCTTGATTCAGCCAGTTCGACGCGGTCAGGGTCGTCATATATGAGACCCAAGGCCCCGAAAAACTCATCCACTGACCGAAGAGCCTGGGAATCAGTGGGTAAAGAGAACGCCCAGAACTGCGGGTCCCCCTGCAGCAGGGAAATAACAACACCCACCCGCTGTTCTTCATTACCAGAGGAGTAAGGGCACAGTTTAAAATATAATTTACAGGCCTCACGGAATGTCAAAAACTTGTCACTCCCCCCAGAAAATCTGTGTGGGAGAGGGACCTTGGGTTCCGCAACAACCTGGTTACCAGTAGCAACCGCTGGGCTTGCGGTCAGTTGTAATTGCTGCTGTTGCTGGAGGACCGACGCCTTCAATCCTGCCACCTCCAAAGACAGGCCATGAAATTGTTTGAACAGAGCAGCAATTTGATCCATACTGGATTCTAAGTAGGTAAAAAAAAAATATATATATATATTTTTTTACCTACACAAAATAAGGGCCAGATATAATGTAATGACCGGCGTCACGCACAGGGAGGGAAAAGGCAAAGCCCTGCCAAAGGGAGAGGGAAAGGTGGTGACCCCTGACTCACCTTGTGGCTGGCACCTGACTGCCCTGACGTCCCTAGACGGGTTCCTCACCCATGCGGCGATCACGTGCCTAAACCCTGGCTTTCCCTAAAATGAGCCCTAGATAGTGAACGGGCTGGTGGGATCGCTAGTCCGCACCACTGACACTAAGAGGGAAACACCAGGGAGAGGACAGACAATACAGACAAACACATACACCCAGGTGGGCGACCACAGCAGACCACAAAGGTCCAACAGGGATCCGGAGGGTAGCGTTCTGGACCAACAACCAGAGAACGCAGCAACACAGCTCCAGAGGGTCAGAATAGATGTCCAGGCAGGAAGCTCTATATCTGGCAACCAGAGAAGTGTGAGAGGGGAATATAAGAAGGTTGGGAGGGGGGACAAAAGCCCACACTGTTTACATACAATTACACAATTCAAATGTTTTATTTTTATACCTTTTTAGAAGTGAGTGACAGACTAGGACAGGTGTCAGGACTCAGAGTCAGGACTGTCTTGGTCAGGTTGAAAAAACTGCTGCACAGGGCACAGTGGGCACTGGGCTGGGCACTACATGGGCAGGCTCAGGCTGCTGGAGCTGGACTGGAGAGGAGAAGAAGAAAGATGTCAGCGCAGAATCAGTCTTCATGTCATAGCAGAGAATCAGGCTTCACGTCACCCACCACTGGAACAGGCCACTGTCACATATTTAGGCCCCGGCACCCAGACAGAGGAGAGAGGTCCCGTAACAGAGAATCTGGCCTTATGTCAGCACAGAATCTGTCTTCATGTCATAGCAGAGAATCAGGCTTCACGTCACCCACCACTGGAACAGGCCACTGTCACACATTTAGGCCCCGGCACCCAGACAGAGGAGAGAGGTCCCGTAACAGAGAATCTGGCCTTATGTCAGCGCAGAATCAGTCTTCATGTCATAGCAGAGAATCAGGCTTCACGTCACCCTAGGGTTGCCACCTTTTCTTCAAGCCAAACCCGAACAGAAGGGAGGAAGGGCCCCCTTCCAGGCCCCGCCTCCAGTCACGCCCATGTCCCGCCTCCAACCATGTCCCGTCTCCACCCCTGGTCGCTGTCGCACCACGATCGTTACGCCCCTGATCCCACGCCTGCGCCGTCCCTTTAGTATTCGGCGCAGGCGCAGGATTTACGGGACGAAGAGGAGAACTCGGACGTCAATCAACTGCACATGGGCATGCCACTGCCAAAGGGTGAATAGACGGAGCCTCTAGGTGCTGCAGGAACGTCCTCATAGCACCTAGAGGCTCATTAGCATATTATAAGTCTTTATTTTAAGAGAACGGCGGCCGGCAGGGAGTTATGTACTGCTGACATCAGCACATCGCTAATGTCAGTCAGCTACATAACATAAAGTTTTTTCTGATGATTGACAGATTCAGAAACACCCCACTAAACTTTTTTTTTTTGGCTTCTTATAATCCCTATACTGCGATATATGAATACATAATGTTATTAGTCATTTTGGTTCAGTAGATAATGAATAAAACTGACTTTTATAATATGTAAATTACCTGTCTACCAGCAAGTAGGGCGGTTACTTGCTGGTAGCAGCAGCATTCTCCCATCATAATGACGCCCCCTCCGCATGTTGATTGACAGGGCCAGCGAACGGGATCTTTCTCTGCTGGCCCTGTCTGCTATCAAGATCTCGCGCCTGCGCCGTAACGGTATTCAGTGGCGCAGGCGCACTGAGAGGAGGACGCTCGCTCGGCCGCTCCTTCCTCAATGCGCCTACACCGATGACGTCACATCTACACCCTACGCAGGCGCATTGAGGAAGAAGCGGCCGAGCGTCCTCCTATCAGTGCGCCTGCGCCGACTGAAGACCGTTACGGCGCAGGCGGGAGATCTTGATAGCAGACAGGGCCATCCAGAGGACGATCGCGTTCGCTGGCCCTGTCAATCAACATGCGGAGGGGGCGTCTTTATGATAGGAGAATGCGGCTGCTACCAGCAAGTAGCCGCCCTACTTGCTGGTAGACAGGTAATTTACATATTATAAAAGTCAGTTTTATTCATTATCTACTGAACCAAAATGACTAATCCCATTATGTATTCATATATCGCAGTATAGGGATTATAAGAAGCCAAAAAAAAGTTTAGTGGGGGGACAAAAGCCCACACTGTTTACATACAATTACACAATTCAAATGTTTTATTTTTATACCTTTTTAGAAGTGAGTGACAGACTAGGACAGGTGTCAGGACTCAGAGTCAGGACTGTCTTGGTCAGGTTGAAAAAACTGCTGCACAGGGCACAGTGGGCACTGGGCTGGGCACTACATGGGCAGGCTCAGGCTGCTGGAGCTGGACTGGAGAGGAGAAGAAGAAAGATTTCTCTCACGGAGCTCCCTCTGCCTCTCTCTCTGATGTCATTACTTCCTGTGGACTTGACTTCCTTATCAGAGAGAGGGAGGGAGGAACTGGGAGGCAGAGGAGGAGCGAGGAGGAGCCTGAACAGTGAGTGAACACAGCGCTGCCTGGCATCACTGTAGTGTGTAGACTGGAGGAGGAAGGAGGAGGGAGGAGGGGAGGCTCGGGAGCGCTGTGCTCAGCTGATCACCCGGAGTGACAGCTTAAATATGAGATCGGAGTCTCGGTCGGACCACACTGCAGTTTGAATGAATAATCCTGTGCCCGGGTCTAAGAAAGGCTTGTACCCGGGCACAGGATTACAAACCTGGACTGTCCGGGTCAATCCCGGACGGGTGGCAACCCTACGTCACCCACCACTGGAACAGGCCACTGTCACATATTTAGGCCCCGGCACCCAGACAGAGGAGAGAGGTCCCGTAACAGAGAATCTGGCCTTATGTCAGCACAGAATCTGTCTTCATGTCATAGCAGAGAATCAGGCTTCACGTTGTAGTGTACGGGGACTGTAATACCCGTCACTACCAAAGTGTCACTTGGTGTGCTGTCGTCCCTCCTTAGTTATGGAGAAGTTGGTATATGTCAGTTTTATAAAATGTCATGTAATGCAATGCTATGTGTTTCCCTGTTGCTGTGACACTTGCATGTACAGGCCTGCTAGGGGTGTCATTCCAGCTTCTAGTCACTAGAGGGAGCTAGGGAGCCCTAGTCTATATAAGGCCCAGTCAGGGAAGGGAAAGGGAGACGGAGTCTAGTGTCTGTAATCTACAGTTGGAGATTAGACAATGTCAGAGACCAGTCCAGGCCGGAAGCCTGCTGTCCAGGAGAAGATTCCCTCCCGAATTCCCATATGCAGAAACAGGAATATCTTAGCTAAAGAGCCTGAGGAAGGAAGCAGCAGAGAGAGACAGAGGCAAACTGCAGAGAAGCAAGAGGTACTAAAAATAACAGAGGAGGTACTTTCTAAAGCTATAGCCAAGGATATAAAGCCAGAACTAGGTTATTGGGCCTTGGTGAAGAATTGCTATATTCCAGGATCAGACAGAAATAGAGTGCAAGCTCCTGTACTGCAAGTCCTGTGTTCAACACTCTGTAATCACCTTGCTAAATCTGTAATTGCCTGCATCAACCGTATTGCAAAATCGACTGTATGCCAAGGAACTGCGATTCCAATATTGTCTCTGCATGAAAACTACTAAAGTTGGAGTTCTGTTTTAATACCACGTGTTCCTCAATTTATTCCTGCTATCCGCAAACGGCGTGCCACCGTTTAATTGGCACTGGCGTCACGAACAATTTCTATCATCACCTGCCTATGCAGAGAGTCAGCCGTCTCAGGTTAGTGTCATTGCACTACTACACCCAGAAACTCTATTACACACAACTTGAGTACGCTGCACCTCTCTTTTGGCGTCACGAACAGGATTCGCACGCTTTCCAGTGCAAGAAGCGTGAACTTTGTGCCTTATACAGTTGCCCTGTGACCAAAGTGACAAATTACCTGTTTATTGAAAGTGGACTTTGTGGACTGAAAATCGCACCCAAAGTGTACCCAAAACTTCTAAAAAGCGCTGTGCAGTGTTGCGCTACCCAGAGAAAGAAAATCGCCGCATTGGAGTGTGGTTTTGTGGACTTTTTACAATCCTGCTTGCTGTCAGTGAATAGACAGCGTTTATACCCAAAGATGGCTGCTGGGCTTGCTGAATTTACTGCTGCGTCACCTTCATCCCGAAAAGGCGGGAAAAATTGGCGCCTTTCCGAGAAAAGAGCGGGAAGGAGTTCAAGGTCAGGCGCCACTGCTTATCTGGATATTTGCATGTCTGCCAGCATGGACACCGCCTTCCATATACTGGAATACCTGGGGGGCGGCCTCCCAGTGCAGTGGGAGGAGCTGGCTGCTGTAATTGACGCGACCCTATCGCTCTCCTCAGAGGGATCGAGCATGTTGGAAAGTGAGCATCATTGTACTGCAATGTCTACGCCTAAAATACCGCAAGTGCCTGATGTTGGTGTAGAGCCAGAGGAGGCTCCACCGGCCTACTCTCCGGGACCGGAGACACCCACCTGCCGCCCAAGGGAGAAAGAACCAGAACCCTACTATGGCTCGTGGAGAGACTTTTTTCAGCCCTCGTTCAAGTGGTCATCACTTATGGCGGAGATCCGGGAGGCCGCTATAAAGCGGAATACGAAGACCAAAATCGTTTATGAAGAATTGACTAAAACAATCCATGAAAAGCATGCTAACACCCAACCCCGCCTGGAAAGGAGAAAGGGAGTGGTGCTGTCATTCGACAAAACCCGTGGCTACGGGTTCATCCAGGACTATCTAACTGGCAGAGACCTCTATGTGAATCGAAGGTCTGTCAAAAGAGACTACCTCCCTTCTTATCAGCACAGCCTCCGTGAGGGAGAGGAAGTGGAGTACACCCCTGCCGAGAGCCTGCGAGGCCCTTATGCCACTGCCGTGACCCGTCCCAAACGAGCACCTGAGGACTGGGAGGCAGAAGAAGGAGAAGACTACTCTGGCTGCGAGCGGGAACCTGAACGCTCTCCAGAGCCGGCCCATCACGCCTTTCAGGAGCGGAGCTCCTTCATTGGGCCTAACGTCTTCTGGCAGCCAACCGTGTTGGAGAAATGGGTGAGCCCCTATCCTTCCCCCGAGCTGCCTCGTCGGGAGAAGACCATACAAGATATGGAAAACTTGAAAGGACTTCATGCTACCTTGGAGAACATCCGGAGGGGTCGGAGACCAGACGCATCGCCAGAACCTGCAGAGGCCGAGTCCGCGCCATCGGTGACTGTACCGGCGGCGCCAGCAGATGACAGCGACTCCGACACAGAGAGCATCGGTGAGCAGATTGTCCGGCTGGAGGAGAAGTTGCGGGAGCTGCGCAAGATCGCGACCGCCAGGATCCAGACGCCGCCAAAGAAGGACGAGGTAAGGGTGCCTGTCACCACCCGTAGACCACCTTCTGCTGCCACCGCTCCGTCAGTGCCCCAAAGGAGACCCCCGGTTGCTGTGAATAGCCGCGCAGAGCCCACCGGACCGCTTGAGGCGGCGGTAACCACGCCATTCCATCCCACAATCCTTATGCCGGGACCGGTACGGTCCACCCAAGGGTTTACCCCTAGGCCCATGGGGCCAATACCTATTAGGGGCCCCTTCACCCTACAGCTGCCCCCCAATACAGTTATGTGGGCCCATCCTCCTGTAGAGGACTACTACAGGCCGTACTTGCCAGCAGAGCCAAGTGGTTATGATATGCCACTGTGAATCAGCCTGCTAGGCCTTTGATTTATTTCACTGCAGAAGTTTGATGTTAACCCTTCCAGGACAGGAGTCCTATGTTTCTGGTCCTTTGTTGCGGCTGCCAGTTTGTCCACGGCTCAGTGGTAGGTGTTGACCACTGAAATCACAAAGTCAGCAAGGCCACGTTTGTTTCCAGGACCTCCTGCCTGCTTTTGCTACCCCACGCCAAGTTGTGCCTGTTCCTTTAGTTGCACCTTTTACCCTTCACCCCCTTTTCAGGTTGATCAGGGGTCTTACAGCACTTGTTTTTGCTGTCCTTTTATTGTGCAACTTCATACTAAGGAACCGTGCCCGGAGACAGACTCAAAAGAACCTGAGCCTCTGAGATTTTTGCTCTTTTAAAAAGGAAATGTGCCCAGAGATGGACTCCACCGCATGAGAGCCTCTGTGATTTAATAGAAAAATAACCTGGGTACGGACTCATGTTTGTTCTTTGAGCCTCCAAGAACTTTTATACTGTTTTATCTATTTTGCTGTTCTATCATGGACTTATTCATTGTAATGGACTATCCTGGTTATAATGTTACGCTGTGCCAGGTCAGCGCCCCCGTTCCATTCATTATCCTGAGAGAAGAGAACGACGCCCCTTGTCACTACCCTTCATCTTTGCCAATTGGACCTGATGTAAATGTAAATGCAGATGAATTACATGTATGTATGCCTGCATGTCTCTATTTTCTATTTCAGGTAGAGATTCTAGTTGGGCGACCCATGATGGAGTACGAGGTCGTACTCAGCTTAAAGCAGTGGGGTATGTAGTGTACGGGGACTGTAATACCCGTCACTACCAAAGTGTCACTTGGTGTGCTGTCGTCCCTCCTTAGTTATGGAGAAGTTGGTATATGTCAGTTTTATAAAATGTCATGTAATGCAATGCTATGTGTTTCCCTGTTGCTGTGACACTTGCATGTACAGGCCTGCTAGGGGTGTCATTCCAGCTTCTAGTCACTAGAGGGAGCTAGGGAGCCCTAGTCTATATAAGGCCCAGTCAGGGAAGGGAAAGGGAGACGGAGTCTAGTGTCTGTAATCTACAGTTGGAGATTAGACAATGTCAGAGACCAGTCCAGGCCGGAAGCCTGCTGTCCAGGAGAAGATTCCCTCCTGAATTCCCATATGCAGAAACAGGAATATCTTAGCTAAAGAGCCTGAGGAAGGAAGCAGCAGAGAGAGACAGAGGCAAACTGCAGAGAAGCAAGAGGTACTAAAAATAACAGAGGAGGTACTTTCTAAAGCTATAGCCAAGGATATAAAGCCAGAACTAGGTTATTGGGCCTTGGTGAAGAATTGCTATATTCCAGGATCAGACAGAAATAGAGTGCAAGCTCCTGTACTGCAAGTCCTGTGTTCAACACTCTGTAATCACCTTGCTAAATCTGTAATTGCCTGCATCAACCGTATTGCAAAATCGACTGTATGCCAAGGAACTGCGATTCCAATATTGTCTCTGCATGAAAACTACTAAAGTTGGAGTTCTGTTTTAATACCACGTGTTCCTCAATTTATTCCTGCTATCCGCAAACGGCGTGCCACCGTTTAATTGGCACTGGCGTCACGAACAATTTCTATCATCACCTGCCTATGCAGAGAGTCAGCCGTCTCAGGTTAGTGTCATTGCACTACTACACCCAGAAACTCTATTACACACAACTTGAGTACGCTGCACCTCTCTTTTGGCGTCACGAACAGGATTCGCACGCTTTCCAGTGCAAGAAGCGTGAACTTTGTGCCTTATACAGTTGCCCTGTGACCAAAGTGACAAATTACCTGTTTATTGAAAGTGGACTTTGTGGACTGAAAATCGCACCCAAAGTGTACCCAAAACTTCTAAAAAGCGCTGTGCAGTGTTGCGCTACCCAGAGAAAGAAAATCGCCGCATTGGAGTGTGGTTTTGTGGACTTTTTACAATCCTGCTTGCTGTCAGTGAATAGACAGCGTTTATACCCAAAGATGGCTGCTGGGCTTGCTGAATTTACTGCTGCGTCACCTTCATCCCGAAAAGGCGGGAAAAAATTGGCGCCTTTCCGAGAAAAGAGCGGGAAGGAGTTCAAGGTCAGGCGCCACTGCTTATCTGGATATTTGCATGTCTGCCAGCATGGACACCGCCTTCCATATACTGGAATACCTGGGGGGCGGCCCTCCCAGTGCAGTGGGAGGAGCTGGCTGCTGTAATTGACGCGACCCTATCGCTCTCCTCAGAGGGATCGAGCATGTTGGAAAGTGAGCATCATTGTACTGCAATGTCTACGCCTAAAATACCGCAAGTGCCTGATGTTGGTGTAGAGCCAGAGGAGGCTCCACCGGCCTACTCTCCGGGACCGGAGACACCCGCCTGCCGCCCAAGGGAGAAAGAACCAGAGCCCTACTATGGCTCGTGGAGAGACTTTTTTCAGCCCTCGTTCAAGTGGTCATCACTTATGGCGGAGATCCGGGAGGCCGCTATAAAGCGGAATACGAAGACCAAAATCGTTTATGAAGAATTGACTAAAACAATCCATGAAAAGCATGCTAACACCCAACCCCGCCTGGAAAGGAGAAAGGGAGTGGTGCTGTCATTCGACAAAACCCGTGGCTACGGGTTCATCCAGGACTATCTAACTGGCAGAGACCTCTATGTGAATCGAAGGTCTGTCAAAAGAGACTACCTCCCTTCTTATCAGCACAGCCTCCGTGAGGGAGAGGAAGTGGAGTACACCCCTGCCGAGAGCCTGCGAGGCCCTTATGCCACTGCCGTGACCCGTCCCAAACGAGCACCTGAGGACTGGGAGGCAGAAGAAGGAGAAGACTACTCTGGCTGCGAGCGGGAACCTGAACGCTCTCCAGAGCCGGCCCATCACGCCTTTCAGGAGCGGAGCTCCTTCATTGGGCCTAACGTCTTCTGGCAGCCAACCGTGTTGGAGAAATGGGTGAGCCCCTATCCTTCCCCCGAGCTGCCTCGTCGGGAGAAGACCATACAAGATATGGAAAACTTGAAAGGACTTCATGCTACCTTGGAGAACATCCGGAGGGGTCGGAGACCAGACGCATCGCCAGAACCTGCAGAGGCCGAGTCCGCGCCATCGGTGACTGTACCTGCGCCGGCGGCGCCAGCAGATGACAGCGACTCCGACACAGAGAGCATCGGTGAGCAGATTGTCCGGCTGGAGGAGAAGTTGCGGGAGCTGCGCAAGATCGCGACCGCCAGGATCCAGACGCCGCCAAAGAAGGACGAGGTAAGGGTGCCTGTCACCACCCGTAGACCACCTTCTGCTGCCACCGCTCCGTCAGTGCCCCAAAGGAGACCCCCGGTTGCTGTGAATAGCCGCGCAGAGCCCACCGGACCGCTTGAGGCGGCGGTAACCACGCCATTCCATCCCACAATCCTTATGCCGGGACCGGTACGGTCCACCCAAGGGTTTACCCCTAGGCCCATGGGGCCAATACCTATTAGGGGCCCCTTCACCCTACAGCTGCCCCCCAATACAGTTAAGTGGGCCCATCCTCCTGTAGAGGACTACTACAGGCCGTACTTGCCAGCAGAGCCAAGTGGTTATGATATGCCACTGTGAATCAGCCTGCTAGGCCTTTGATTTATTTCACTGCAGAAGTTTGATGTTAACCCTTCCAGGACAGGAGTCCTATGTTTCTGGTCCTTTGTTGCGGCTGCCAGTTTGTCCACGGCTCAGTGGTAGGTGTTGACCACTGAAATCACAAAGTCAGCAAGGCCACGTTTGTTTCCAGGACCTCCTGCCTGCTTTTGCTACCCCACGCCAAGTTGTGCCTGTTCCTTTAGTTGCACCTTTTACCCTTCACCCCCTTTTCAGGTTGATCAGGGGTCTTACAGCACTTGTTTTTGCTGTCCTTTTATTGTGCAACTTCATACTAAGGAACCGTGCCCGGAGACAGACTCAAAAAAACCTGAGCCTCTGAGATTTTTGCTCTTTTAAAAAGGAAATGTGCCCAGAGATGGACTCCACCGCATGAGAGCCTCTGTGATTTAATAGAAAAATAACCTGGGTACGGACTCATGTTTGTTCTTTGAGCCTCCAATAACTTTTATACTGTTTTATCTATTTTGCTGTTCTATCATGGACTTATTCATTGTAATGGACTATCCTGGTTATAATGTTACGCTGTGCCAGGTCAGCGCCCCCGTTCCATTCATTATCCTGAGAGAAGAGAACGACGCCCCTTGTCACTACCCTTCATCTTTGCCAATTGGACCTGATGTAAATGTAAATGCAGATGAATTACATGTATGTATGCCTGCATGTCTCTATTTTCTATTTCAGGTAGAGATTCCAGTTGGGCGACCCATGATGGAGTACGAGGTCGTACTCAGCTTAAAGCAGTGGGGTATGTAGTGTACGGGGACTGTAATACCCGTCACTACCAAAGTGTCACTTGGTGTGCTGTCGTCCCTCCTTAGTTATGGAGAAGTTGGTATATGTCAGTTTTATAAAATGTCATGTAATGCAATGCTATGTGTTTCCCTGTTGCTGTGACACTTGCATGTACAGGCCTTCTAGGGGTGTCATTCCAGCTTCTAGTCACTAGAGGGAGCTAGGGAGCCCTAGTCTATATAAGGCCCAGTCAGGGAAGGGAAAGGGAGACGGAGTCTAGTGTCTGTAATCTACAGTTGGAGATTAGACAATGTCAGAGACCAGTCCAGGCCGGAAGCCTGCTGTCCAGGAGAAGATTCCCTCCTGAATTCCCATATGCAGAAACAGGAATATCTTAGCTAAAGAGCCTGAGGAAGGAAGCAGCAGAGAGAGACAGAGGCAAACTGCAGAGAAGCAAGAGGTACTAAAAATAACAGAGGAGGTACTTTCTAAAGCTATAGCCAAGGATATAAAGCCAGAACTAGGTTATTGGGCCTTGGTGAAGAATTGCTATATTCCAGGATCAGACAGAAATAGAGTGCAAGCTCCTGTACTGCAAGTCCTGTGTTCAACACTCTGTAATCACCTTGCTAAATCTGTAATTGCCTGCATCAACCGTATTGCAAAATCGACTGTATGCAAGGAACTGCGATTCCAATATTGTCTCTGCATGAAAACTACTAAAGTTGGAGTTCTGTTTTAATACCACGTGTTCCTCAATTTATTCCTGCTATCCGCAAACGGCGTGCCACCGTTTAATTGGCACTGGCGTCACGAACAATTTCTATCATCACCTGCCTATGCAGAGAGTCAGCCGTCTCAGGTTAGTGTCATTGCACTACTACACCCAGAAACTCTATTACACACAACTTGAGTACGCTGCACCTCTCTTTTGGCGTCACGAACAGGATTCGCACGCTTTCCAGTGCAAAAAGCGTGAACTTTGTGCCTTATACAGTTGCCCTGTGACCAAAGTGACAAATTACCTGTTTATTGAAAGTGGACTTTGTGGACTGAAAATCGCACCCAAAGTGTACCCAAAACTTCTAAAAAGCGCTGTGCAGTGTTGCGCTACCCAGAGAAAGAAAATCGCCGCATTGGAGTGTGGTTTTGTGGACTTTTTACAATCCTGCTTGCTGTCAGTGAATAGACAGCGTTTATACCCAAAGATGGCTGCTGGGCTTGCTGAATTTACTGCTGCGTCACCTTCATCCCGAAAAGGCGGGAAAAATTGGCGCCTTTCCGAGAAAAGAGCGGGAAGGAGTTCAAGGTCAGGCGCCACTGCTTATCTGGATATTTGCATGTCTGCCAGCATGGACACCGCCTTCCATATACTGGAATACCTGGGGGGCGGCCTCCCAGTGCAGTGGGAGGAGCTGGCTGCTGTAATTGACGCGACCCTATCGCTCTCCTCAGAGGGATCGAGCATGTTGGAAAGTGAGCATCATTGTACTGCAATGTCTACGCCTAAAATACCGCAAGTGCCTGATGTTGGTGTAGAGCCAGAGGAGGCTCCACCGGCCTACTCTCCGGGACCGGAGACACCCGCCTGCCGCCCAAGGGAGAAAGAACCAGAGCCCTACTATGGCTCGTGGAGAGACTTTTTTCAGCCCTCGTTCAAGTGGTCATCACTTATGGCGGAGATCCGGGAGGCCGCTATAAAGCGGAATACGAAGACCAAAATCGTTTATGAAGAATTGACTAAAACAATCCATGAAAAGCATGCTAACACCCAACCCCGCCTGGAAAGGAGAAAGGGAGTGGTGCTGTCATTCGACAAAACCCGTGGCTACGGGTTCATCCAGGACTATCTAACTGGCAGAGACCTCTATGTGAATCGAAGGTCTGTCAAAAGAGACTACCTCCCTTCTTATCAGCACAGCCTCCGTGAGGGAGAGGAAGTGGAGTACACCCCTGCCGAGAGCCTGCGAGGCCCTTATGCCACTGCCGTGACCCGTCCCAAACGAGCACCTGAGGACTGGGAGGCAGAAGAAGGAGAAGACTACTCTGGCTGCGAGCGGGAACCTGAACGCTCTCCAGAGCCGGCCCATCACGCCTTTCAGGAGCGGAGCTCCTTCATTGGGCCTAACGTCTTCTGGCAGCCAACCGTGTTGGAGAAATGGGTGAGCCCCTATCCTTCCCCCGAGCTGCCTCGTCGGGAGAAGACCATACAAGATATGGAAAACTTGAAAGGACTTCATGCTACCTTGGAGAACATCCGGAGGGGTCGGAGACCAGACGCATCGCCAGAACCTGCAGAGGCCGAGTCCGCGCCATCGGTGACTGTACCTGCGCCGGCGGCGCCAGCAGATGACAGCGACTCCGACACAGAGAGCATCGGTGAGCAGATTGTCCGGCTGGAGGAGAAGTTGCGGGAGCTGCGCAAGATCGCGACCGCCAGGATCCAGACGCCGCCAAAGAAGGACGAGGTAAGGGTGCCTGTCACCACCCGTAGACCACCTTCTGCTGCCACCGCTCCGTCAGTGCCCCAAAGGAGACCCACGGTTGCTGTGAATAGCCGCGCAGAGCCCACCGGACCGCTTGAGGCGGCGGTAACCACGCCATTCCATCCCACAATCCTTATGCCGGGACCGGTACGGTCCACCCAAGGGTTTACCCCTAGGCCCATGGGGCCAATACCTATTAGGGGCCCCTTCACCCTACAGCTGCCCCCCAATACAGTTATGTGGGCCCATCCTCCTGTAGAGGACTACTACAGGCCGTACTTGCCAGCAGAGCCAAGTGGTTATGATATGCCACTGTGAATCAGCCTGCTAGGCCTTTGATTTATTTCACTGCAGAAGTTTGATGTTAACCCTTCCAGGACAGGAGTCCTATGTTTCTGGTCCTTTGTTGCGGCTGCCAGTTTGTCCACGGCTCAGTGGTAGGTGTTGACCACTGAAATCACAAAGTCAGCAAGGCCACGTTTGTTTCCAGGACCTCCTGCCTGCTTTTGCTACCCCACGCCAAGTTGTGCCTGTTCCTTTAGTTGCACCTTTTACCCTTCACCCCCTTTTCAGGTTGATCAGGGGTCTTACAGCACTTGTTTTTGCTGTCCTTTTATTGTGCAACTTCATACTAAGGAACCGTGCCCGGAGACAGACTCAAAAGAACCTGAGCCTCTGAGATTTTTGCTCTTTTAAAAAGGAAATGTGCCCAGAGATGGACTCCACCGCATGAGAGCCTCTGTGATTTAATAGAAAAATAACCTGGGTACGGACTCATGTTTGTTCTTTGAGCCTCCAAGAACTTTTATACTGTTTTATCTATTTTGCTGTTCTATCATGGACTTATTCATTGTAATGGACTATCCTGGTTATAATGTTACGCTGTGCCAGGTCAGCGCCCCCGTTCCATTCATTATCCTGAGAGAAGAGAACGACGCCCCTTGTCACTACCCTTCATCTTTGCCAATTGGACCTGATGTAAATGTAAATGCAGATGAATTACATGTATGTATGCCTGCATGTCTCTATTTTCTATTTCAGGTAGAGATTCTAGTTGGGCGACCCATGATGGAGTACGAGGTCGTACTCAGCTTAAAGCAGTGGGGTATGTAGTGTACGGGGACTGTAATACCCGTCACTACCAAAGTGTCACTTGGTGTGCTGTCGTCCCTCCTTAGTTATGGAGAAGTTGGTATATGTCAGTTTTATAAAATGTCATGTAATGCAATGCTATGTGTTTCCCTGTTGCTGTGACACTTGCATGTACAGGCCTGCTAGGGGTGTCATTCCAGCTTCTAGTCACTAGAGGGAGCTAGGGAGCCCTAGTCTATATAAGGCCCAGTCAGGGAAGGGAAAGGGAGACGGAGTCTAGTGTCTGTAATCTACAGTTGGAGATTAGACAATGTCAGAGACCAGTCCAGGCCGGAAGCCTGCTGTCCAGGAGAAGATTCCCTCCTGAATTCCCATATGCAGAAACAGGAATATCTTAGCTAAAGAGCCTGAGGAAGGAAGCAGCAGAGAGAGACAGAGGCAAACTGCAGAGAAGCAAGAGGTACTAAAAATAACAGAGGAGGTACTTTCTAAAGCTATAGCCAAGGATATAAAGCCAGAACTAGGTTATTGGGCCTTGGTGAAGAATTGCTATATTCCAGGATCAGACAGAAATAGAGTGCAAGCTCCTGTACTGCAAGTCCTGTGTTCAACACTCTGTAATCACCTTGCTAAATCTGTAATTGCCTGCATCAACCGTATTGCAAAATCGACTGTATGCCAAGGAACTGCGATTCCAATATTGTCTCTGCATGAAAACTACTAAAGTTGGAGTTCTGTTTTAATACCACGTGTTCCTCAATTTATTCCTGCTATCCGCAAACGGCGTGCCACCGTTTAATTGGCACTGGCGTCATTAACAATTTCTATCATCACCTGCCTATGCAGAGAGTCAGCCGTCTCAGGTTAGTGTCATTGCACTACTACACCCAGAAACTCTATTACACACAACTTGAGTACGCTGCAACGTCACCCACCACTGGAACAGGCCACTGTCACAGATTTAGGCCCAGGCACCCCGACAGAGGAGAGAGGTCCCGTAACAGAGAATCTAACCTTATGTCAGCGCAGAATCAGTCTTCATGTCATAGCAGAGAATCAGGCATCACGTCACCCACCACTGGAACAGGCCACTGTCACATATTTAGGCCCAGGCACCCAGGCAGAGGAGAGAGGTCCCGTAACAGAGAATCTGGCCTTATGTCAGCGCAGAATCAGTCTTCATGTAATATCAGAGAATCAGGCTTCACGTCACCCACCACTGGAACAGGCCACTGTCACATATTTAGGCCCCGGCACCCAGACAGAGGAGAGAGGTTCCGTAACAGAGAATCTGGCCTTTTGTCAGCACAGAATCTGTCTTCATGTCATAGCAGAGAATCAGGCTTCACGTCACCCACCACTGGAACAGGCCACTGTCACATATTTAGGCCCAGGCACCCAGGCAGAGGAGAGAGGTCCCGTAACAGAGAATCTGGCCTTATGTCAGCGCAGAATCAGTCTTCATGTCATAGCAGAGAATCAGGCTTCACGTCACCCACCACTGGAACAGGCCACTGTCACACATTTAGCCCAGGCATCCAGGCAGAGGAGAGAGGTCCCGTACAGAGAATCTGGCCTTATGTCAGCACAGAATCAGTCTTCATGTCATAGCAGAGAATCAGGCTTCACGTCACTCACCACTGGAACAGGCCACTGTCACATATTTAGGGCCAAGGCACCCAGGCAGAGGGAGAGAGGTCCCGTAACAGAGAATCTGGCCTTATGTCAGCGCAGAATCAGTCTTCATGTCATAGCAGAGAATCAGGCTTCACGTCACCCACCACTGGAACAGGCCACTGTCACACATTTAGGCCCCGGCACCCAAGCAGAGGAGAGAGGTCCCGTAACAGAGAATCTGGACTTATGTCAGCGCAGAATCTGTCTTCATGTCATAGCAGAGAATCAGGCTTCACATCACCCACCACTGGAACAGGCCACTGTCACATATTTAGGCCCAGGCACCCAGACAGAGGAGAGAGGTTTTCGTAACAGAGAATCTGCCCTTATGTCAGCACAGAATCTGTCTTCATGTCATAGCAGAGAATCAGGCTTCACGTTACCCACCACTGGAACAGGCCACTGTCACACATTTAGGCCCAGGCACCCAGGCAGAGGAGAGAGGTCCCGTAACAGAGAATCTGGCCTTATGTCAGCACAGAATAAGTCTTTATGTCATAGCAGAGAATCAGGCTTCACGTCACCCACCACTGGAACAGGCCACTGTCACACATTTAGGCCCCGGCACCCAGGCAGAGGAGAGAGGTCCCGTAACAGAGAATCTGGCCTTATATCAGCACAGAATCTGTATTCATGTCATAGCAGAGAATCAGGCTTCACGTCACCCACCACTGGAACAGGCCACTGTCACACATTTAGGCCCCGGCACCCAGACAGAGGAGAGGTTCATTCAACTTTGGGTTGCCCCGCAATATAATGGTAAATGAAAATAAAAATAGGATTGAATGAGGAAGTGCCCTGAGTAGAATAATATATTGTTAAGGGGAGGTAGTTAATATCTAATCTGCACAAGGGATGGACAGGTCCTGTGGGATCCATGCCTGGTTCATTTTTATGAACGTCAGCTTGTCCACATTGGATGTAGACAGGCGGCTGCGTTTGTCTGTAATGACGCCCCCTGCCGTGCTGAATACACGTTCAGACAAAACGCTGGCCGCCGGGCAGGTCAGCACCTCCAAGGCATAAAAGGCTAGCTCTGGCCACGTGGACAATTTGGAGACCCAGAAGTTGAATGGGGCCGAACCATCAGTCAGTATGTGGAGGGGTGTGCACAGGTACTGTTCCACCATGTTAGTGAAATGTTGCCTCCTGCTAACACGTTCCGTATCAGGTGGTGGTGCAATTAGCTGTGGCGTGGTGACAAAACTTTTCCACATCTCTGCCATGCTAACCCTGCCCTCAGAGGAGCTGGCCGTGACACAGCTGCGTTGGCGACCTCTTGCTCCTCCTCTGCCTTCGCCTTGGGCTTCCACTGGTTCCCCTGTGACATTTGGGAATGCTCTCAGTAGCGCGTCTACCAACGTGCGCTTGTACTCGCGCATCTTCCTATCACGCTCCAGTGTAGGAAGTAAGGTGGGCACATTGTCTTTGTACCGAGGATCCAGCAGGGTGGCAAACCCAGTAGTCCGCACACGTTAAAATGTGGCAACTCTGCTGTCGTTGCGCAGGCACTGCAGCATGTAGTCGCTCATGTGTGCCAGGCTGCCCAGAGGTAAGGACAAGCTGTCCTCTGTGGAGGCGTATCGTCCATCGTCCTGTGTTTCCCCCCGGCCACGCACCAGTGATGGGCCCGAGCTGCTTTGGGTGCCACCCCGCTGTGAACATGCTTCATCCTCATCCTCCTCCACCTCCTCCTCATCCTCGTCCTCCTCGTCCTCCAGTAGTGGGCCCTGTCTGGCCACATTTGTACCTGGCCTCTGGTGTTGCAAAAAACCTCCCTCTGAGTCACTTCGAAGAGACTGGCCTGAAAGTGCTAAAAATGACCCCTCTTCCTCCTCTTCCTCCTGGGCCACCTCCTCTTCCATCATCGCCCTAAGTGTTTTCTCAAGGAGACATAGAAGTGGTATTGTAACGCTGATAACGGCGTCATCGCCACTGGCCATGTTGGTGGAGTTCTCGAAACAGCGCAACAGGGCGCACAGGTCTCGCATGGAGGCCCAGTCATTGGTGGTGAAGTGGTGCTGTTCCGCAGTGCGACTGACCCGTGCGTG
This sequence comes from Bufo bufo, assembly GCF_905171765.1. Classification (NCBI taxonomy): domain Eukaryota; kingdom Metazoa; phylum Chordata; class Amphibia; order Anura; family Bufonidae; genus Bufo; species Bufo bufo. The sequence goes on from NC_053396.1 coordinate 82,778,762, forward strand.
CTGCAGCTGAAACTCCACTATGGCCTGCTGCTGCTCGCACAGTCTGTCCAGCATGTGCAAGGTGGAGTTCCACCTGGTGGGCACGTCGCATATGAGGCGGTGAGCGGGACGGCCGAAGTTACGCTGTAGCGCAGACAGGCGTGCAGCAGCAGGGTGTGAACGCCGGAAGCGCGAACAGACGGCCCGCACTTTATGCAGCAGCTCTGACATGTCGGGGTAGTTGCGAATGAACTTCTGCACCACCAAATTCAGCACATGCGCCAGGCAAGGGATGTGCGTCAAACCGGCTAGTCCCAGAGCTGCAACGAGATTTCGCCCATTATCGCACACCACCAGGCCGGGCTTGAGGCTCACCGGCAGCAACCACTCGTCGGTCTGTTGTTCTATACCCCGCCACAACTCCTGTGCGGTGTGGGGCCTGTCCCCCAAACATATGAGTTTCAGAACGGCCTGCTGACGTTTACCCCGGGCTGTGCTGAAGTTGGTGGTGAAGGTGTGCGGCTGACTGGATGAGCAGGTGGAAGAAGAGGAGGAGGAAGCTGAGTAGGAGGAGGAGGAGACAGGAGGTAAAGAATGTTGCCCTGTGATCCTTGGCGGCGGAAGGACGTGCGCCAAACAGCTCTCCGCCTGGGGCCCAGCCGCCACTACATTTACCCAGTGTGCAGTTAGGGAGATATAGCGTCCCTGGCCGTGCTTACTGGTTCACGTATCTGTGGTTAGGTAGACCTTGCCACAGATGGCGTTGCGCAGTGCACACTTGATTTTATCGGACACTTGGTTGTGCAGGGAAGGCACGGCTCTCTTGGAGAAGTAGTGCCGGCTGGGAACAACATACTGTGGGACAGCAAGCGACATGAGCTGTTTGAAGCTGTCTGTGTCCACCAGCCTAAATGACAGCATTTCTTAGGCCAGTAGTTTAGAAATGCTGGCATTCAGGGCCAGGGATCGAGGGTGGCTATGTGGGAATTTACGCTTTCTCTCAAATGTTTGTGAGATGGAGAGCTGAACGCTGCCGTGTGACATGGTTGAGATGCTTGGTGACGCAGGTGGTGTTGTTGGTGGTACATCCCATGTTTGCTGGGCGGCAGGTGCCAACATTCCTCCAGAGGCGGAGGAAGAGGCCGAGGCTGCAGCAGCAGAAGAGGCCGAGGCGGCAGCAGCAGAAGAGGTAGCAGGGGGAGCCTGAGTGACTTCCTTGTTTTTAAGGTGTTTACTCCACTGCAGTTCATGCTTTGCATGCAGGTGCCTGGTCATGCAGGTTGTGCTAAGGTTCAGAACGTTAATGCCTCGCTTCAGGCTCTGATGGCACAGCGTGCAAACCACTCGGGTCTTGTCGTCAGCACATTGTTAGAAGAAGTACCATGCCAGGGAACTCCTTGAAGCTGCCTTTGGGGTGCTCGGTCCCAGATGGCGGCGGTCAGTAGCAGGCGGAGTCTCTTGGCGGTGGGTGTTCTGATTTTGCCCACTGCTCCCTCTTTTGCTACGCTGTTGGCTCGGTCTCACCACTGCCTCTTCCTCCAAACTGTGAAAGTCAGTGGCACGACCTTCATTCCATGTGGGGTCTAGGACCTCATCGTCCCCTGCATCGTCTTCCACCCAGTCTTGATCCCTGACCTCTTGTTCAATCTGCACACTGCAGAAAGACGCAGCAGTTGGCACCTGTGTTTCGTCATCATCAGAGACGTGCTGAGGTGGTATTCTTATGTCCTCATCATCAGGAAACATAAGTGGTTGTGCGTTAGTGCATTCTATCTCTTCCACCCCTGGGGAAGGGCTAGGTGGATGCACTTGGGAAACCCTGGCAGCAGATTCTTCAAACAGCATAAGAGACTGCTGCATAACTTGAGGCTCAGACAGTTTCCCTGATATGCATGGGGGTGATGTGACAGACCGATGGGCTTGGTTTTCATGCGCCATCTGTGCGCTTTCTGCAGAAGACTGGGTGGGAGATAATGTGAACGTGCTGGATCCACTGTCGGCCACCCATTTGACTAATGCCTGTACCTGCTCAGGCCTTACCATCCTTAGAACGGCATTGGGCCCCACCAAATATCGCTGTAAATTCTGCTGGCTACTGGGACCTGAGGTAGTTGGTTCACTAGTACGTGTGGCTGTGGCAGAACGGCCACGTCCTCTCCCAGCACCAGAGAATTCACTAACACCCCCACGACCATGTCCACGTCCACGTCCGCGTGTTTTCCTCATTGTTCCCGTTCACAACAATTTTGAGAATGGCAAATTTGGGAATAGTTTTTCAACCCAGAACAAAAACTGTGCTTTTACGGTCACTACAAATAACTTGACCAGCTAAAACAGTACAGATTTGGTTGAATAGAAATGTGAGGCCTGTTTTTTTTTGCGCTGTGTGACAGGTATAGGTTTAATCACAGAATTATACTTGTATTTGCACGGTAGCTTGTGTGTTAAGTTTTTCTGAATGACACTATCAGCACCTTGAATCTAGGATATCCTTTTTGGGATAGATTTCAAGTAGGCCTGATATAGCAGAAACTACTTATTTGGAGAATGGCAAATTTGGGAATAGTTTTTCAACCCAGAACAAAAACTGTGCTTTTACGGTCACTACAAATAACTTGACCAGCTAAAACAGTACAGATTTGGTCAAATAGAAATGTGAGGCCTGTTTTTTTTTGCGCTGTGTGACAGGTATAGGTTTAATCACATAATTAGACTTGTATCTGCACGGTAGCATGTGTGTTAAGTTTTTCTGAATGACACTATCAGCACCTTGAATCTAAAATATCCTTTTTGGGATAGATTTCAAGTAGGCCTGATATAGCAGAAACTACTTATTTGGAGAATGGCAAATTTGGGAATAGTTTTTCAACCCAGAACAAAAACTGTGCTTTTACGGTCACTACAAATAACTTGACCAGCTAAAACAGTACAGATTTGGTTAAATAGAAATGTGAGGCCTGTTTTTTTTTGCGCTGTGTGACAGGTATAGGTTTATCACATAATTAGACTTGTATCTGCACGGTAGCGTGTGTGTTAAGTTTTTCTGAATGACACTATCAGCACCTTGAATCTAAAATATCCTTTTTGGGATAGATTTCAAGTAGGCCTGATATAGCAGAAACTACTTATTTTGAGAATGGCAAATTTGGGAATAGTTTTTCAACCCAGAACAAAAACTGTGCTTTTACGGTCACTACAAATAACTTGACCAGCTAAAACAGTACAGATTTGGTTGAATAGGTCAGGTCTATTTTTTATGCGCTGGGTGACAGGCTCAACTTGCCCCTGATGTAGTATATGGCCAAAAAATAACCACACTATTGATGGTTAAATGCACTTGGGTGACACAGGCTCAGCCTGCACCAGATGTAGTATATGGCCAAAAAATAACCAGACTGTTGATGGTTAAATGCACTTCGGTGACACAGGCTCAGCCTGCAGCTGATGTAGCATATGGCCAAAAAATAACCAGACTGTTGATGGTTAACTGCACTTCGGTGACACAGGCTCAGCCTGCAGCTGATGTAGGATATAGCAAAAAATAACCACACTATTGATGGTTAAATACACTTGGTGATAGCTTGTGCTGGCGCACCACAAGCCACAAAATGGCCGCCGATCACCCCAGAAAAAAGTGATATAAAAACGCTCTGGGCAGCCTAAAAAAAGTGAGCAAGTCGATATTAGCACTTCAATGATCCACAGCTGGAGATCGATCACAGAATAAAGTCTTTTGGAGGAGTTAATCTGCCTAATCTCGCCCTAACGTCGCAGCAGCAACCTCTCCCTATGCTTGAATCAAGCAGAGTGACGTGCAACGCTACGTGACCCAAGCTTATATAGAGGCTGGGTCACATGCTGCACTGGCCAATCACAGCCATGCCAATAGTAGGCAAGGCTGTGATGGCCTCTTGGGGCAAGTAGTATGACGCTTGTTGATTGGCTGCTTTGCAGCCTTTCAAAAAGCGCCAAGAAAGCGCCGAACACCGAACCCGAACCCGGACTTTTACGAAAATGTTCGGGTTCGGGTCCGTGTCACGGACACCCCAAAATTCGGAACGAACCCGAACAATACAGTTCGGGTTCGCTCATCCCTAGTCATTAGTACAAAAGTATCAGGGAGTGGTGAATACAGCTAGTGTTCGAAGTGAATTAAAGCATCCGTAGTGGAATTCTATCCAAGGATTAGGGAAAATTTGATTCACCACAAATCCGAATGTCACGCTTCGTGTTAACAAATTGCTTTTTTGTTTTCTTTAAATGGCGGATGCACATGTTACAAAGTAAAAGTAAGAAGACCGGGAATGCAAGATCACCCATAATGCCATGCAGCCAGCCATGCAACTGTTGTTACATATAATGTGCCTGGTTGTCCAGCAGGTGGCAGTGTATCTAGTAGAGAGTACCTTTAGATAGAATGTAACTTACCATGCCATTCCCCCCTTTTTGGGTAGAAGTGAGATAGTTCTTCTTCTTATCAAGAGAACTGTTGGAGGAAGATATAAAGTCAAGAGTGGATAAATGGAGTTGAGAGTTGGAGCAAGAGATTAAAGTAGCATGGTGTGTTGAGGGAGTTGTTTCCTCTCACTGCTGCAGAAGCTTTGAAAAAGTAGCTCAGAGAGCAGTGCACTCCTGATATACAGTGCTGTCCATAATTATTCATACCCCTGGCAAATTTTGACTTAAACTTACTTTTATTCAACCAGCAATAATTTTTTGACGGGAAATGACATAGGTGTCTCCCAAAAGATAATAAGACAATGTACAAGAGGCATTATTGTGGAAAAAAGTGTCCAGTCCAAAATTATTAATACCCTTCTCAATAATCAATAAAAAAAATCCTTTATTGGCTATTACAGCAATCAAATACTTCTTATAATTGCAGACAGGTATTTTTGCCCATTCATCTTTAGCAATGAGCTCCAAATCTTTCAGGTTGGAGGATCTTCTTGCCATCACCCTAATCTTTAGCTCCCTCCACAGATTCTCAATTGGATTCAAGTCTGGACTCTGGCTGGGTCACTCGTAAACATTAATGTTGTTGTCTACTAACCATTTCTTGTCTACTAACCACTTTTGCTGTGTGTTTTGGGTCATTGTCATGCTGAAATGTCCACTGGTGCCCAAGGCCGAGTTTCTCTGCAGACTGCCTGATGTTGTCGCTGAGAATCCTCATGTATTGCTCTTTTTTCATGGTGCAGTTTACTGTGATTAGGTTCCCTGGTCCATTTGCTGAAAAACACCCCCAAAGTATTAGGTTCCCACCACCATGTTTGACAGTGGGGATGGTGTTCTTTGGATTGAAGGCTTCTCCTTTTTTACGCCAAATGAAGGAAACATCATTGTGACCAAACAATTCAATTTTTCTTTCGTCTGACCATAACACAGAAGACCAGAAGTCTTCTTCTTTGTCCAGATGAGCTTTTGCAAAGGCCAAGCGAGCTTTTGTGTGCTTTATCTGGAGAAGTGGAACCCAGCAGTGTGCAGTGTCCGTTGGATTGTCTGCCCTTGAGACATTGCCACCAGCAGAGCCCAGATTCACCAGGATGGCCTTGGTGGTGATCCTTGGATTCATTTTCACCTCTCTAACTATCCTCCTGGCCAGCACAGGTGTCACTTTTGGCTTCCGACCACGTCCTCTGAGATTTTTCACAGTGCGGAACATCTTGTATTTTTTGCTCAAATGTAAATAAAAGCTGAGAAATGTTTTTTTTTTCCACAATAATGCCTCTTGTACATCGTCTTATTATTTTTTGGGAGACACCTATGTAATTTCCAGTCAAAAAATTACTTGCTGGTTGAATAAAAATAACTTTAAGTCCAAATTTGGCTGGGGTATGAATAATTATGGGCAGCACTGTATAAAAGGACTTAGTACCTCTGAGAGGCAAAACGGAGCCAAAGACCTCTATTCAGCAAAACAGGTCAAATGATACCTCACTCTCATAAGAAACAGCAACTGAAGCTGATAGGGACCAGACTGAAGCCAGAGATTAGCACAGCAGCAGAGAGAGAAAGCAAAGTATTCAAGTTTACCTGCCAGTTTACCCTTAGCCTGCTGGAGCTAAGAGAAAGATCAAGTATTGTTTGGATGACACACGTTTATTTCAAGTTTATTTAAGTAGAAACCGTTAAACTTCACCAAGTCCAGACTCTACTTACTCCACCAACTACAACTCCTTTGTTGCTGCAGACCCTAACCCCGGGAAGCAACAGTATCCAGGTAGGAGCACCTTGACACAAAGTATTAGTGCCACAGCATACCACTCGGCATTCCTAAACACTGGGACGCTCCCTGGGGGGTGGCCTGCCGCAGAGTGCAGGGACAGTGCAGGGAGATTGTAGAGAGACTGTAGAGAGAGCATAGGGAGACAGCAGGCAGGTTAAGTGGAATTGCCGTGTGAATCTTGTTCAACTGCTGCGACATTTATTGTTAATCTGTTGTTTTTTACATAGACATACTGTGCCTCAGTATTAAAGGTTTAATATATTGTTGCATGCATCTTACTAAACTGTGTTGACATTCATGTCATGTAAAACTCTGCATAGGGCTGGCCCTGTGTGTTCCTCAAAATGCAGAACGCACATGGACGGTATACGTGTTTTGCGGACAACAAAAAAACAGATACGGCCGTGCGATAGAGCACATAATCTGTTACATTACTGATACAGTTACTGTACACTATGGCCAACAGACAGTTGCCTGGACTCTTCAAAGGAACTTGCAGTGGCAAAATGTTACAGTAGCTGGCACAAGTAGCAGCAGAAGAAGGGGACATGGTAGCAGCTGCAGCAACAGGCCAGAGCTGCCACTGTCATCCAGCGGTCATGTTTTGACCAACAATCCAGGTGTACTGGAATGGCTGATTCGTTCTTTAACATCATCTCAAGTGACAATAAATAGAAACTGTAAATATGAATTATTAGTATCGAAATTGAATATTAAAAATTCATATTAATAAATTGGGAGCTGATGCTTGCTCTGCCTTCTATCACTCTGTTCCCTTAACTAAATGTGTGCATACTGTGGACTACAACTGAGACTATGACTGAAATTCTGTATACTGTGATATAATAAGATATAATTTTATTAAACACTACAGGGTTTACTATTTATTTCTATGCGTATAATATGTATATATATATATATATATATATATTGTGAGGCAGTGACAGGCCTCATAGCTGCTAGGGGAGATTCATGGCAGGAGTTTATGTGTCTTCCCCTTCAGTCATCAGGTCTGAGGCAGCACCAGGTGACACAATCAGTCTGGGATAAGAGCCCAGCCCAGACTTTCAGTCAAAGAGAGAGAGATTCTTTGTGCAACAGAGTCCTGCTGGAGGCTCTGGAAGAGTGGTCTCAACCGGGCTGGCTGAGGGGCCACGGGGATAGGTGTTAGCCTCAACTTTGGGGGACTCCGCGAGGTCTGGAAATCGACGGTCGCTAGGCCAGAGTCAGGCGGACTTCTGGGCCACAATCCCCAAAGGTACTGGACTTTGTTACAGCCTCGAAATGCTAAAGTACTGGCTAAAAAAGCTGCATGTTGGTAGCATGTGTGAACGGTGCTATAAGTGAGGTAGGATTTTACTGTGTTTAGTTAGAGCCCAGACGGGCAAGGTGTTTGTTTTGTTATTTTTGTTTGACTGTTGTGAAAATAAACCAGACAATTGGACCTGCAATCCGGCTGTTGTGGACATAATTGTGAGAATGACCCCTTAAAAAGAGCTAATCCCTCACAATATATATATATATATATATATATATTGTGGGGATTTGATCTGGTAGACAGGCTTGCGGACGCAGTATAGCGGCAACGACAACGTCTTTAACTTAAACAGTTTGGTGTTTATTCACACATAAGGATAAGCAAAACAAAAAGTCAGTTTCAAGGAAAACAGTCACCTTGAGTCTGGTGTTTGTTCACACCATGCAGCAATGCAGAAGTCCTTGTACATAGCAAAAACCGCCTGCTCTCACACCAACAAGGTAACAGGCCTTTACCCAGGCCCATACTCCCAGGTCCCGACTGAAAGAGCTTCACTGTCAGGAGTAAATTCTCACCAACTGACAGTGCTGCCTGTGTTTTAACGTGGGGAGCAGCCACCCACCCTGCACTTTGGCTGCTCCCAGTAAGAGCCGTCCCAGATCGGCTTTACAGCCATACTAAATATCGAAACCATGTCAGCCAGCACTAGCTACAGCTGACACATGAAATTACCGGCTCTTACCTCACAGAGGCCAGAAATCTCTGGGCCGGTGCGTCTTATAGGGCGAAAAATACGGTATCTGTTGAAAAGTCTTTTGTGTTGTGTCAAAGTAGAAAATAATTAGGGCCTAATTGCCATTCAGCGGTGCAGTGATATACTCTAAAGGCCTGTTTGCCATGTATTAGTGGTGAAATAAAAAATGATTCACCTTTTAGCGTTTAGCACTTATCTGTTGAAAAGCCTTTTGTGTTGTGTCAAAGTAGAAAATGATTAGGGCCTAATTGCCGTTCAGTGGTGCAGTGATATACTCTAAAGGCCTGTTTTCTGTGTATTAGTGGCAAAATAAAAATATATTCGCAGTTCTGCATTGCACTTATCTGTTGAAAAGCCTTTTGTATTGTGTCAAAGTAGAAGAAAATTATGGCCTAATTGCCGTTCAGCGGTGCAGTGATATACTCTAAAGGCCTGTTTGCTGTGTATTAGTGGCGAACTAAAAATATATTTTATCTAACATTTGGTTATTTGATCTTACAGTATGTCAGACAGGGAAGTGCCAGGTCCTGCACAGGGGAGTGGCAGAGGCCTAAATGTTTCTGGCTCAGGCAGGGGTCGCAGCAGAGTAAGGGGGCGTGGCTGCAGGGGTCACAGCGAGAGGCCTGAGCTCCCGGTGTCATCTAGCGGTCGTGTCTTGACCAGCAACCCAGCGTTTCTTGAATCATTCACTCTGTCATCCACTTCATCCCAAGTGACATCAGACACCCCCAGCAAATAGTCTGAGGGTTCCTCTGACATGACCCTTAGTTGGCATGGCCCGGGAGCAGGCCCTGTGCCCCAACCGCTACTGAACCTTCCTTTTCAGTTCCCACACCGCGAGAACAATTATATGCCGTAGGCTCGGCCCACTTGTTTGCGAGGAAGAGGAACTAGAAGCCTGTCAGCAGCTAATGGCAAGCCAAGATGTGGAGGAGGCATCCGCCGCTTCCTACGCTAGTCGGGCAAGTAGTGATGAGGAGAGTGGTGTGGGAGCTGGTGTTGCGAGCGGTCAGGCTCCTGACCCAGAGACAGTTGAGGAGGACATCAGTGATGTGCAGACAGTACTCCGCGATGATGATGTAGCTGTTCGCACTTGGGAGCCGGGTGATGAAGGGGTTTCATAATCATCGGGAGAAGAGGGTGGCAGCTTGCCCATGAGCCAGCAAATCGCTAGCGTGGTTAGCAGGGTGGCAGCAGTGGGAGGTCGGTAGTAAAATGTGCCCAATTGTGGGAAAAATTAGGTTTAATCCGAATAAATTTGCTGCAAATTATGTAAAAAAATGGCTATATCCTGGCTGGCACAGAGCCTTTATAGTGGTGTAGAACACTGTGCCCTGCAGTAACACACATAGGGAGTTTGCTTTGGTAGTGAAATAATACTATGAGTCCGGATGACATGCAGATGACAGGCGTCACACTTCGAATCACTGCACACTTGACTTATGGGCCAAAACTGACCACATAACTCAAGTATGAGCTCAGCCTTACAGGTCGTTGTTAGCGCCAAGAAGAAGTGTACTCCTTTTACACCGTCTTTAGCTGATTCCACATAGATGTCTACAGAACAAGTTCTATTAAACGCTTATAGAGTAGAGCTCCCAGACAGAATGGACAGGGTGTCAGCAGTAAGTCTGTGTGGATGTCACTGATTATTTTGCCCTTCCTCTGATCCGTCAGAACAATAACCCACAAAAAACGGATCCTATCTGTGGAGCATCTTCAGTACGCAGCCCTGCAGGGTGAGCGAATGTGAGGTCACAGGGGTAGTTAACAAACTGAGGGTTCCTCTTGGTACTCACTGTTTTTATATACCCTGGGCAGGCGTACAGCAGTGATGGAGAGGCTGGCACATGGATCCTCTGGGGCACTCTCTGTGTATAGGGACCAGGCCAGGTGGTAGGTGAGGTGCCCTGGGTGTTGTAGGTTTAGTGTGCATGTGGCAAGATCCCTTAAAGTTCATGACGCCAGTGCCGGTAACGGTGGCACACCGATTTGTTGTAGTAATAATTGAGGTACACAAAGTTGTAGTGAACCAGAACTTCTTTTTACTGAACAGTCCAACTATGTACATGTTTCAGTTAGTTCCACATGTAAAATGTTGGTAACAGGCAGGCTTCATATAAATGGCAGGCAAAGTCTTTGCAAGATACTCAGAGGGAATAACACTTACAGATCAGGCTGCGCTTTTCCTCAGATCCTGTCTGTCTTCCTCCAAGGCCCGTATGCCCTATAGCTGGCTTTATCCTTGGGTAGGGAAAAATTCCTTTGTTATAAATCCTCTTGCTGTAAATATCCTTCTGCCCTTCAGCTTTCTACTTGGCTGGAATACAGTGGCTCTGCTCTGTACTTTTTAAGGAGCTAGATATCTTCAGGAGGCAACTTCTTGCCCTGGTGGCAAGCTAGGAGCCTGGGATATCTAGCTGCATGTCAGAAGCTGCTCCTCAGCTACTCTTTGGCTAAGGTGCACACTTGGCTTCTGAACACTCAACTCTCCCTCCCTGAACAGGACCTGAATATATATACTAGGGGGTTCCCTAGCTCCCTCTACTGCCTAAGAGGAGTAACTACACCCCTAACAGGCCTGATACACCGGAGATAATATGACAATATACATTAAAATGCAATATAAAATACAATGACCATGTTCCACAGGAGGTGGAGAACAACGTGACCCAATTGACCCTTGAGTAGTGCCCACATTTGCATAGTGGGACACTACACATCTGCCTTCACTCGGTCAGCATTTGGTCAGTAATCCATCAGTATTGCTAAAGCCAAAAAAAACTGAAGTGGATCCAAAACAGAGATGACACGTGAACAGAATATTTGCAAGTCTTCTCTGATTTGTACCAACTTCTGCTTTTGGCTACCAAATTATAAGCCAATTCTGATGGGACCATACAGGCCTTACAGCTGCTACACAGACAGGATCTGTTGTACGTCTCATTTTACCTTCCTTCTGACAGATCAGAGGAAGAGTCAAATAAATGATGATGTTAGCCAAACCGAAAAGCTAAATAATGGCCCAGCAATGAGGTAGGGAGGGTGGGAACAGCATGAGAAGTTCACAAAGTGGCCCTATGACATTGTGGTGAGGTGACAGCAGCATGAGGAGAGCACAGAGTGGCCTAATAAGAACGGTTTGCTAGAATTACAGAACTGTATAATGGCAATTTGTATCGCCAGTCATTACAGCAATTTTATAATCAGAATGTTCCTATCAACCAGGCTGTCACCTCCCCGACTGAACCCTGTTCAACAGAAATGCAGTGGAATAAATCCTGCCTATCCTTTCCCTACACCTTGAATAATCTTTCCCTGCGCTTATTAATCTATTGTTGAGCACAAGGACGATTTTTCTATCACTGTCCCTAGTGCCTGCAGACATGTCTCTCCCTGCACTAAGTACGCTGGTGAATGGCAGAATCTAAGATAGCTACCATATTTATACGGCTGTGACATCACAGGGCTGGCTGCTGATTGGCTGTATTCATGTCAGTTTAGGTGATCCCGCCTTCCCAAACTTCCTTTCTCCATATCCTCACACGTGCAGCAGACATTTTAGGAAAATGCTATTCGTGACTACGAAGCACGAGGAAATTCACATTCGGTGCAAATCTGTCACGACCATGGTCATGGTCGTGACTCCTAAACCGCATGCTGTTGCCTCCAGTCTCGTGTGGTTGTTTCAACCAGAGGTGAGGGCCGCTTGTATGTTGCCTCACTTGTGGTTGCCGTTGGCAACATGTTCTTATGATGTACTTGGCAGCATAGCAGCCTGAGCTGTTGCTTGGCAGCTTGCTGCAATCTTCATGCGGTTGCACCTGGCAACCTGTCTTTGTAGGTGTGCCTTTTTATAGGTTTGGTGTGCACGAGGTTTGTGTGTGTGCACTGTCATTTTCCCTTCACTTGTGGCTGCCCGAGGCAATGTGTTATTGTGTACATGTGGTGGCAGTGTCTCGGCCTTCTGGCTGACTCCCAGGACACAGTTGCCACGCATGTCATTGCCTGCGGTAACAGCTGCAGTGTAATTGTGTGCGTATTTCCCTTTAAGTAGCGGTCTTCATTTCCCTGGTGTGAGAAGGGTTAATTCCCTTCCTAGACTGTGAGCACTTGGTGTGTCTGTGTGGGTGTGGCTACTTGGGCCTATATAGCCTCTGCTGATAGCAGTAGTCAGAGGGGTACTTCAGCCATGGTTTGCTGGAGTCATCCTCCTACCTAATACCATCTGCCAGTGAGGGCCACCCTTGTGCTCATAGCAAATGTTTATACACTCACCTAAAGAATTATTAGGAACACCATACTAATACGGTGTTGGACCCCCTTTTGCCTTCAGAACTGCCTTAATTCTACGTGGCATTGATTCAACAAGGTGCTGATAGCATTCTTTAGAAATGTTGGCGCATATTCATAGGATAGCATCTTGCAGTTGATGGAGATTTGAGGGATGTACATCCAGGGCACGAAGCTCCCGTTCCACCACATCCCAAAGATGCTCTATTGAGTTGAGATCTGGTGACTGTGGGGGCCATTTTAGTACAGTGAACTCATTGTCATGTTCAAGAAACCAATTTGAAATGATTCGAGCTTTGTGACATGGTGCATTATCCTGCTGGAAGTAGCCATCAGAGGATGGATACATGTTCTCATTCTGTTTACGCCAAATTCGGACTCTACCATTTGAATGTCTCAACAGAAATCGAGACTCATCAGACCAGGCAAAATTTTTCCAGTCTTCAACAGTCCAATTTTGGTGAGCTCGTGCAAATTGTAGCCTCTTTTTCCTATTTGTAGTGGAGATGAGTGGTACCCGGTGGGGTCTTCTGCTGTTGTAGCCCATCCGCCTCAAGGTTGTGCGTGTTGTGGCTTCACAAATGTTTTGCTGCATACCTCGGTTGTAACGAGTGGTTATTTCCATCAACGTTGCTCTTCTATCAGCTTGAAACAGTCGCCCCAGGCATTTTTGCCCACAGGACTGCCGCATACTGGATATTTTTCCCTTTTCACACCATTCTTTGTAAACCCTAGAAATGGTTGTGCGTGAAAATCCCAGTAACTGAGCAGATTGTGAAATACTCAGACCGGCCCGTCTGGCACCAACAACCATGCCACGCTCAAAATTGCTTAAATAACCTTTCTTTCCCATTCTGACATTCAGTTTGGAGTTCAGGAGATTGTCTTGACCAGGACCACACCCCTAAATGCATTGAAGCAACTGCCATGTGATTGGTTGACTAGATAATTGCATTAATGAGAAATAGAACAGGTGTTCCTAATAATTCTTTAGGTGAGTGTATGTGATGTTAAGTTGATGTTGTTTTCCTTTTATGTTTAATGCAGCTATGGATCTGGGTTCCTGTGTGTGTATGTGTGTTTGCTGTGTCCATTTATTTATAGTGTGGACATCAGCTATGAGCACGGGATCCAGTCAGCAGGCTGTGGCAGGTAGGTTGTGAACTAGTGTAGTTCTCCTGCCATATCCATAGGCTGTTCTTGTTCTATCCCTTGCAGCTTGGCCACTTTAGACTCCTGTTTCTTCCGCGTCCAGGAGGAACGGACTGTCTACCCAGCTCCTAGCTCAGGGATCTCTGCGGAGGGTTAGTAGGGATCCGAGGTTCCGGAGCATGAGCCCTCCTACCATCAAGGTCGGCTCATGTAGCTAGGAGTCAGGGTCAGATTAGGGATGCGATAGGAGGTGACCTGCTCCCTAATTCTGTGGTCCTGTCCAAGTAGCAACCTACCTTCTCCTGGCATCGCACGGCTGAGGGTTTCCCCCATCCTCAGCCATGACAAAATCAAATTTTTGATGAAATTCGTAACGAATTCAAGTTTGTCAACTTCAATTTGCTTATCTCTATTTGGCACCACAGCCCTGTGTCAACATATGCAGTGTCGCCATACAGTGGCCTGGGAGACCCGTGGCTCCGATGTGGTGGTCTAGCCTGGCGCAGCAACCGCTGCATCACCCATTGGCACGCACCCGGTTTCAGGCTGTCAAGGTTCCACCACCTCAGCCGAAGGGAGCTGTCTATCCTTACCATCATCTGCTGGTCCTGATGCTCCTGCTCCTCCTCCTCCTACTCCTCATCAGTCATTCCGTCAGCAATCGATCACCGAAGTGATTGTCAAGAGACAACAGTATGCGTGCACTCATCCAACGGCATAGAAGCTGAATGTGCTCCTGTCCAAGTTGCTCGTGCTGCAGTCCCACCCTTTAAAAGTGGTGGACTCTGCACCTTTCAGAGAACTTATGGCTTGTGCCAAGCCAAGGTGGAGAGTCCCAAGCCGTTATTTCTTTGCCAAAAAGGTAGTACCAGCCCTGCACACACATGTAGAACAGAAGGTGGGCCAGTCCTTGAGCCTGTCAATTTCTGCCAAAGTTCACGGCAGTGCTGACGTGTGGAGCTGTAACTATGGTCCAGCCCAATACATGTCCTTTACGGCCCACTAGTAACTTGGCCTGGTAACGCCGCTTCTGCCTCCACGTTGCCACACCGTTGGTCCAGCGACAATGTCCAGTTCTGCCTCCTCATCCTCCACCGTTTCCTCAGCCCCCACTGCAGGGACAATTCACAGTGCCCCTCCAGCATACCGCATGTGCAGGGCACAGCGGTGTCACGCTGTTCTGCACCTCATTTGCCTGGGCGAACTGAGTCACACAGGGGAGGAACTGCTCCATGTCCTTTAGCAAGAAATCGAATCCTGGCTTTCTCCGCGACAACTAAGAATCGGATCCATGGTGACCGACAACGGGAAGAACATTGTGTCAGCACTGCGTCAAGGAGGGCTGAGCCATGTGCCCTGCAAGGCACACGTGCTCAATCTGGTTCCTGAAGTCTTCCACCCATCTGCAAGAATGGCCAGGAAACTTTGCATGCACTTCAGCCACTTGTACACCGCAAAGCACACCCTCCTCGAGATGCAGCAGCAGAACGGAATCCCCCAACATAGGCTGCTATGTGACGTTTCCACCCGTTGGAATTCCACCCTCCATATGTTGGACCGACTGTACGAACAGAGAAAGACCATAAACAATTTCCTGATGATCCAAGTGGACAGGAGTACTCCCCTGTGTAACTTAGATGTTAGACATTGGCAGCTCATGCGTCACGCCCGTTTGCTCAGGCCCTTTCAGGAGGCCACATTATTTGTCAGTCGCCAGGACTACGGAATGAAAAATGTCATTCCACTGCTTCATGTCCTGGAACAGATACTGGTAAATCTGGCTGGTCAGGGGACTGGAGATGTGGCGCCTAGGTCTCACAGCCACATGAGCCCTGTGGGGGCTGAACTGGAGGAGGGGGACATTGGAGCACAAGCAATTTGTAGTGGAATGGGTGGTTTTTCTACACAGGTGACAGGAGAGGAGGAGCAGGAGCAGACGGAGGAGCTACAGGGCGATGAGGAAGATGAGGCAGAGGACCGAGACACATCCTAGCAGTATGCAATCGAGATCGAGTCAGGGAGTCCCTCCGAGTAACTTGCACAAATGGCCCGCTGCATGCTCACTTACATGGGTAGTGACAGCCGAATTGTCACGATTTGGCAGAGGGATGACTTCTGGCTCTCCACCTTGTTGGACCCTCGCTACCGGTCCAAAATGAGGGCCTTTTAACACCCGCTGCCTATCTGCGCAAACGTTCCACTGCCATGACTGCTGGGGAGGGGTGGGGTGGCAGGAGCAGTTCCAGCTCTATCAGCAGCAGCCTGAGTCTACAGTCGCTGATGAGCAGTTTTCTTCACCCTCCTAGTGAAGAAACTACTCATCAGCAGCTAGACGTAGAACAGAATATGTGAAGTAAATTAATTGTTGGAGGGCACTCAATTACCTGGAAACATCCAATGTAGGGTGTCAATAACCTAATTTAATACACATAAAATGCTCACATTAAAATATACATACATAAAAAAGTGCAGGTTGCACCCAATGGACCCTAAAACAATGTTTTGTACAAAAACACAAATAACTGCAAATCCAGGCTGTGGATCCGATCCCGATATGGGCAGTCCGAGTCCAGCTGCAGGGTTATATCAAGATGTCTGATCCTATCTGCCCGAATATAGTATGTGGCGTATAAACGTGATATAGATCACATATGTTGGTATATCAATATAGCCCCATGGGGCAAAGTACGTTACCCCTCTTGTGTCACTGGAGGGAGATCGATGTATATCCTTAGTCAGCCACTTAGACTCACATCAGCGTCCCGTGTGGTCTCAAGGTCTCGAACGCGGCGTCCGACATGACCTGGCTGCGCCCCACGTGATCCACGCGGCTCCTTGGAAAGCTGGTAAGTGAGTTGGGTCCTAGAGTCTGGACTATGTGCTTGTACATAAGTACATAAGGCTGAAAAAAGACATTTGTCCATCAAGTTCGGCCTGTCATCCTGCAAGTTGATCCAGAGAAAAGCAAAAAAAAAAACTGTGAGGTAGAAGCCAATTTTCCCAACTTTATGGGAATAAAAAATTCTAAGCATCTCTTAGAAAACATTCAAACAGTTTACCCACAACAGATGTTACCAGCCTATAGTTTTTGGACCCTTTTTGAATATTGGCACCACATTTACTATGCACCAATCCTGTGGGACATTCCCTGTCAGTATAGAGTCTGCAAATATCAGAAATAAGGGTCTGGCTTTGACATTACTTAATTCCCCTATGATACGGGGGTGTATGCCATCCAGTCCTGGCGATTTGTCTATTTTAATCTTTTTAAGTCGCTGATGTACTTCTTCCTGGGTCAGACAGGACACTTTTAATGGGGAATTTATTTTTACATTAAGCATTTCACCTGACAGTTTATTTTCCTCAGTGAATACAATGGAGAAAAACATATTTAACAGCTTTGCTTTCTCCTCGTCGCTCTCTGCAACTCCCTCCTCATTACTCTTTAAAGGGCCGACACCTTCAGATTTATACTTTTTAACACTTATAAAATTGAAGAACACTTTAGGGTTAGTTTTACTTTCTTTGGCAATTAATGTCTCGGTCTCTAGTTTGGCCGCTTTTATTTGTTTTTTACATGTTCTATTTTTTTTCCCTATAGTTTTTCAGTGCTTCCATGCTACCCTATTGTTTTAGTGATTTATATGCTTTCTTTTTGTCATTTATTGCTTTCTTTACAGTTCTATTTATCCACATTGGTTTCTTTTTGTTCCTTAACCTTTTATTCCCATACGGTATGTACCTCTCACAATGAGATTTTAGAATGCTTTTAAAAATATCCAATTTTGTGGTTGTATTTTTATTTTTGAGTACTTTGTCCCAGTTAGTTACGCCTATGCCCTCTCTTAGGCCTCATGCACACGACCGTTGTGTGCACCCGCGGCCGTTGTTCCGTTTTCCGTTTTTTTTTTCGCGGACCCATTGACTTTCAATGGGTCCGTGGAAAAATCGGAAAATGCACCGTTTGGCTTCTGCGTCCGTGATCCGTTTTTCCAGTCCGTGAAAAAATATGACCTGTCCAATTTTTTCACGGACAACGATTCACGGACCCATTCAAGTCAATGGGTCCGTGAAAAATCACGGATGCACACAAGATAGTCATCCGCGTCCGTGATCCGTGTCCGTGATCCGTGTCCGTTTTTCCTATCATTTTCAATGCAAACTTGACTTAGTTTTTTTTTTCACTTTTCATATCCGTGGATCCTCCAAAAATCAAGGAAGACCCACGGAAGAAAAAACGGTCACAGATCTCGGAACAACGGAAATCCGTTTTGCGGACCACAAAAAAAAATTGTCGTGTGCATGAGGCCTTAATTGGCAAAATTTAGCTTTTTTTGAAGTTTGGAATAACATAGTACATAAGGCCAAAAAAAGAAATTTGTCCATCCAGTTCTGCCTGTTATCCTGCAAGTTTATCCAGAGGAAGGCAAAAAAAAAAACCCTGTGAGGTATAAGCCAATTTGCCCCACTTTAGGGGAATAAAAATTTCCTTCCCGACTCCCACACTTTAATATGCTCAAACCAGGTTGCAGATTCCCTTTAACCGTAATATATGTTTAAAGCAAAATACCATCCGGTTCATATTATATATTGGTATAGTTTTCGATTTTACATTTGGAATATTTTTTTAAAGGGATTCATGTCTACCATGTTAAAAAATAATTTCTGTTTTTTCAGTAGTTTTCCATTTGACAGAACAGAGCCATGTACCATTTTAATGTGTAAATTTTTGTATTCTAAGTCTGTTTTTGAAAGTTCTTCATTGTTTGTATTGTTTTCAGAGCATATAGTACGGGGCCCATTTTTGGTTTTGTATTCTTGTTTTTTTTCTCCCAACGTTCCAATAGGCATTTTTAAATTTTCCATTCATAAAGTTATATGAGGGCTTATTTTTTCGGGGGATAAGTTGTACTATTTAAGAGCACCAATCAATTTTCAATGTCTGCTATTGGATAATGTGCGGCTAAATAAAAAAATATATATACCGTAATTTTTGCCCTATGAGACGCACCGGCCCATAAGACGCAGGTTTTTGAGGAGGACACTATTATGGGGGATATGTGGATGACACTGTTATGGGGTAACTCTCTGGATGACACTTATGGGGGAGTCTGTGGAGGGCACTGTTATGGGGGCATCTGTGGATGGCACTGTTATGGGGCATCTGTGGATGGCACTGTTATTTAGACATCTGTGGATGGCACTGTTATGGCGACATCTGTGGATGACATGACACTGCTATGGGGGGATCTGTGGATGACACATATATAGCATCTTTTGCTTTTGTGTCCCTGTGTAGTGAATGACTCACAAAACAGGGGCTGAGGGACGGCATCTAGTGCTGTAATGGCAGCAGGGCCCGGTACAGTCACTGTATTCTATTATACAGGGCCCTGCTCACTGTAGTAATCATATCTAACGTGTAGGCAATGTTAAAGTATAGAAATCCTCTGAAATCCAGTATGTAGTGCTTACTAAGCTCCCATAGCAGGCAGGAGGCCGGACAGTGGCACTACGTCACGCGCCAACTCCTCCCAATTTATGAATGAAGCAGGCAGCTCAGGTGCGTGACGTAATGAGTTATGCTGCCGCCGCCCAGCCTCCTGCCTGCTACATGTTTATTAAGTGCATACAGTGGGGCCCGGTGTAATAGAATACAGTGACTGCATCGGGCCCTGCTGCCATTACAGCACCAGATGCCGGCCCCCAGCCCCACCTCCCTCCCCGCTGATCTATTAGGGTGAATAGGATTTTGACACGCTCCTTGTTAAGCTGTGCCTCATGCATAGAGCAGCAGGAAGTTTACTATGGGAGGCCTCAAATGCCAGGCTGCCATTGTAACCGATCAGAGCCCCACAATCCCTCTGCCTTACCTCACAGATACCATGTTCGGTGTTGATCGCAACATCCGAGGGGTTAAATTACAGGGTTCAGGATCGCCATTCCCTGTCATTGCGGCCAGGTGTCTGCTGTATGATGCAGCCAGAACCAGCCGCATATGGCTTGCTTCAGCAGCCTGCTCTATACATTCCCTCAGCCACTGTGACATTTATAGTGATTCTTGATGAATTTGATGATAATTTGTAGTGAATCAAATCTCGTCAAAGTTCGGCGAATCAGCTGAATCAAATTTTTCAAAACTTGCTCATCTCTAGCTCGCTCTGTACTCATCACTCCCTGGTCTTTGTCTGTTGGCGCTGCCTGTTGTGCAGTTACCTGTGCACAGTGTGAAGGTCACAGTACAAAGTGACAGGAAGAGGATCTCCTGGATGGCAGCATCGTCCAGTGCATGAGAGGTGATTTGATTTTTATGTTGCTGATCTAAGGTCTATGACACTGGGGTTCTGATCTGAGGTCTGAGAATCACTAGGGGTGTAATTGGGGTCTCCTCAACACTGGGGGTCTGATTGGGTATCTGATATGAGGTCTGAGAATCACTGGGGGTCTTATTGTAGGTCTGATCTGAGGTCTGATTAAGGCCTCATGCACATGGCCGTTGCCCGGCTGTGGCTGTATTTCGGCCCGCAAACAGCTGGTCCGCAATATGAGGGCATCGGATGTGTGCTCCCCGCATCACGGATGCGGACCCATTCACTTGGATCAACTTGGATCGAAGACCACTTTGTGGACTTCGATTCACTAAACCCTAGTAATGATATGTACCAACACCAACAATTTCTTTTCATACCATTAAGAGAACTTAATGGCAAGGTCACCATCCTGTTATTAAACAGCATTAAGAATAAGGGTGAAGGCGAAAACGCGAGTGTTGGGGCTCATGCTGAATCAACCAGGAAACAATCAGATTGGCCTTTTTCTAATATACAACATATGACAAATCTCCTCAAATCTTCCAGAAAAGAAACAAATAAAAAATTAAATCACTCATAAAAATAAACGTTTTTGAAAACAGGATTCCTGAGTGCGGAAACCGGTATAATCAAAAACATGTCTAGAGAAGGAAAACAAAGACCTCTACTTAAAGAAAACATTCAGAGCCATTTCATTCATTGTAATTGTTTAATATAAAATTATTTGCTTTCTCGGAGTGGAACCTGGGATAAGTGCCAGAATGAGTGTTTATATGATTCTTATTCCGAAAGCTGATGCCTGGTATCCACTACTTAAGGGTGTTCTCTCTCCTCGCTTCTCACATTGAGAACAAATTATTTTCTTTTTCTTTCATAAAGATGTAGAAATTATTGTTTGTAGCATGTCATACTTACTTTTGAATTGCCATATTGAAGTGCCATATTCGATTTTGCGATATTTCGCAAATATTCAATTGAATAATCGTCGAAATTGAATATTCGTCATTATTCGATTTAGCACGAATAATATGTGATTTAATTATTCGCGTATTGCGAGCTTAACTGTATAAGGCAACTTTCCTATTGGTTGGCTTTCTAGAATTAACAAAGATAACGATTATAGCGCTATATTCTCTATATTCGTTAATTCTAGCAAGCTAATAGGAAAGTTGCCTATGGACAGCTCTAAGTTGGATTCACAATGTGAGAATATTACTTTGCCTATTTTTTGCAATAAATAGAATACTGAGTCATTATTCTATTTATTGCAAAAAATAGGCAAAGTAATATTCTCGCATTGCGAATCCAACTTAGTTCTGTGTATAGGCAACGTTCCTAATGGTTACCTTGCTAGAATTAACAAATATAACGAATACAAATATAGCGCTATATTCTCTATATTTGTTAATTCTAGCAAGCCAACCATTAGGAACGTTGCCTATACACAAAATTAAGTTGGATGCTCAATGCAAAATTTTAATCGCATTGCGCATCCAACTTTGAGCGTGGTATAGATGACCATGATTCTCACATCCGACAGTACATTCTAGCATGGAGGCTTTACGCACGGGAAGTCGGCACTCGGCAGACACGCCAACGGACACTGACTGGAGCAGGCAAGGAGCACGGAGTCCCCTGGACATGTAATAAGAACTGCTTTTGGGAAGTGGGAACAACTTTACAAAAATAATAATAATATTCAAATTGGCAAATATATAGCACTATATTCAAAATATTCGTGAATTAGCAAAGTGCTAATATTCGAAAATAAAATTCGCTAATCGAATATTCGCGCTCAACACTATTTATTAATATCAGTTTGTAATAAATAGTTGCCCTCCACATGTTGCAACAAGCTTACGTCTAGACCTACTACATATGCTTACAGCACACGTCATAATTGGATTAACTTCTAGAGCCAAATCCAAACCATTATATTACACCTTTAAAATGTTGCCATTTCATAAAAGGATGCATTTTCTTTGCAGTCTTGGGTTTCAAAAAGAAAAAAAAAAATATAGAACCCTCTGAAGTGCATAAAAGGTTTCTCAGTTTAGAAAACCCAGTTTTGAATGCCTTATTCTACAATTATTGTCTGACTCTGAGGGGATCGTCATTTCATGCATTACACGGACAGATGATTAATTTCAATGGGAAATATGTGTAATACAGGCTTGCTCATTTTGTGACACTGTAAAGAAATGAACCTGTTCGCTACCAACACTGTACAGGTACAGCGCTGGGGCGGTCTTTGAACATAGCGCCCGCTCATGCGTGCAGCGGGTACTATAGCCGGCGGGTCTCTGCTGTTTCAAGCAGGAGGGGCCAGTAGTTAATGTCCGTGACCAGCAATAGTAAAGATTGCAGACATTACATTCTTTAGATGCTGTGAGTCAAGTGTGATCCCGGCATCTAGAGGGTAAAAAACTTCTTCCGGGTTAATACCAACATCCCCGTGCAACGATTGGAGTTGCTGGTAATGAATTCTAATAGGCTGGGTCTTTCTGAAGAGATCCAGCGTATTAGAGCTGCAATTGCAATGAGCAATCTATATTCCTTAAAGGGGTATTCCAATCTTCATGATCATATTGTATTTAATTATACATCCCCCAGTGAACATTTGACTAAATACACTCACCTAAAGAATTATTAGGAACACCTGTTCTATTTCTCATTAATGCAATTATCTAGTCAACCAATCACATGGCAGTTGCTTCAACGCATTTAGGGGTGTGGTCCTGGTCAAGACAATCTCCTGAACTCCAAACTGAATGTCAGAATGGGGAAAGAAAGGTTATTAAGCAATTTGAGCGTGGCATGGTTGTTGGTGCCAGATGGGCCGGTCTGAGTATTTCACAATCTTCTTAGTTACTGGGATTTTCACGCACAACCATTTCTAGGGTTTACAAAGAATGGTGTGAAAAGGGAAAAACATCCAGTATGCGGCAGTCCTGTGGGCAAAAATGCCTTGTGGATGCTAGAGGTCAGAGGAGAATGGGCCGACTGATTCAAGCTGATAGAAGAGCAACGTTGACTGAAATAACCACTCGTTACAACCGAGGTAAGCAGCAAAGCATTTGTGAAGACACAACACGCACAACCTTGAGGTGGATGGGCTACAACAGCAGAAAACCCCACCGGGTACCACTCATCTCCACTACAAATAGGAAAAAGAAGCTACAATTTGCACGAGCTCACCAAAATTGGACTGTTGAAGATGGAAAAATGTGCCTGGTACTGATGAGTCTCGATTCTCTGTTAAGACATTCAAATGGTAGAGTCCGAATTTGCGTAAACCGAATGAGAACATGTCTCCATTCTCTGATGGCTACTTCCAGCAGGATAATGCACCATGTCACAAAGCTCGAATCATTTCAAATTGGTTTCTTGAACATGACATAAGTTCACTGTACTAAATGGCCCCCACAGTCACCAGATCTCAACCCAATAGAGCATCTTTGGGATGTGGGTGGGAACGGGAGCTTCGTGCCCTGGATGTGCATCCCTCAAATCTCCATCAATTGCAAGATGCTATCCTACAATATGGGCCAACATTTCTAAAGAATGCTATCAGCACCTTGTTTGAATTAATGCCACGTAGAATTAAGGCAGTTCTAAAGGCAAAAGGGGGGTCCAACACCGTATTAGTATGGTGTTCCTAATAATTCTTTAGGTGAGTGTATATTGCATTAAAAAAAACTACTGTTCTCTCTAAAATTCAATTCTCCTACTCCATTGTTTATATTCCCTGCCCATGGATACGGCCAGTGCTTGCCTGCTGCGTCCATGGGCCGCGCTTGCGCAGATGTTTCCCTGTGGCCGGCCTCTCATTCTGTCAGCGCGCATGTCGCCAGAAGGAGAAGGCTTACGGGGGGGGGGGGGGGAATGTTGTCCTATCAGGGAAGGAGGAGGGGAGCTGTCCAGGCTTTCAGCGTTCAGCTGAGCAGCCCGGATCTCCTCAGTGAATGGTGAGGAGATCGGGGCTGCGCTGCTGTGTATAACTCTGCCGGCCAGACCCCCCCCCCCCCCTTCAATTTCAGGATGGCCGTATTGAATTAAAAATAAAATTATTGGGGCAAAATCATCATTGGTGGGCAGTGCGACCCCCCTCCCCCCCCATCATTGGTGGCAGTTCCGATCAGAGTCCCAGCAGTGTAATGCTGGGGCTCCGATCGGTTACCATGGCAGCCAGGACGCTATTGAAGTCCAGGCTGCCATGGTCATTTACTCTGCAGCAATATACTTACCTGTGCTGTGGCCGCCCGCGCTCCTTCTTGTAACTCGTTACTGGTCTGTGTGGCGCATTGCTATAAGCAATGCGCCGCACAGACCGGTGAGTTACAAGAAGAAGGAGCGTTGGGCGGCTGCAGCACAGGTAAGTATCTGGAGGCACTTGGGGGGCTTATGGAGGTACAATGGGGGCAGATGGAGGCACAATGAGGGCAGATGTAGGCACAATGGGGCAGATGGAGGCACAATGGGGGCAGATGGAGGCACAATGGGGGCAGATGGAGGCACAATGTGGGCTGATGGAGGCACAATGGGGCTGATGGAGGCACAATGGGGGCTGATGGAGGCACAATGGGGGCAGATGAAGGCACAATATTGGCAGATGGAGGCACAATGGGGCAGATGGAGGCACAATGGGGGCAGATGGAGGCACAATGGGGACAGATGGAGGCACAATTGGGACAGATGGAGGCACTTGGACTGATGGAAGCACAATGGGGGCCGATGGAGGCACAATGGGGGCTGATGGAGAGACAATAGGGCTAATGGAGGCACAATGGGGGCAGATGGAGGCACAATCGGGGCTGATGGAGGCACAATGGGGGCTGATGGAGGCACAATGGGGGCTGATGGAAGCACAATGGGGGCTGATGGAGGCACAATGGGGGCTGATTGAGGCACAATGGGGCTGATGGAGGCACAATGAAGCTGATGGAGGCACAATGGGGCAGATGGAGGCACTTGGGCTGATGGAGGCACAATGGGGGCTGATGGAAGCACAATGGGGCTGATGGAGGCACAATGGGGCAGATGGAGGCACAGTGGGGCTGATGGAGGCAAAATGGGGGCAGATGGAGCCACAATGGGGGCTGATGGAGGCACTTGGGCTGATGGAGGCACAATGGGGGCTGATGGAGGCACAATGGGGGCTGATGGAGGCACAATGGGGGCTGATTGAGGCACAATGGGGCTGATGGAGGCACAATGAAGCTGATGGAGGCACAATGGGGCAGATGGAGGCACTTGGGTTGATGGAGGCACAATGGGGGCTGATGGAAGCACAATGGGGCTGATGGAGGCACAATGGGGCTGATGGAGGCACAATGGGGGCTGATGGAGGCACAATGGGGCTGATGGAGGCACAATGGGGCTGATGGAGGCACAATGGGGGCTGATGGAGGCACAATGGGGCTGATGGAGGCACAATGGGGCTGATGGAGGCACCTGGGCTGATGGAGGCACAATGGTGGCTGATGGAGGCACAATGGGGCTGATGGAGGCACAATGGGGCTGATGGAGGCACAATAGTGCTGATGGAGGCACTTGGGCTGATGGAAGCACAATGGGGCAAATGGAGTCACAACGGGGCTGGCGGAGGCACAATGGGGCTGATGGAGGCACTTTGGCTGATGGAGGATTTTGGGCTGATGGAGGCACAATGGGGGCTGATGGAGGCACAATGGGGGCTGATTGAGGCACAATGGGGATGATGGAGGCACAATGAAGCTGATGGAGGCACAATGGGGCAGATGGAGGCACTTGGGTTGATGGAGGCACAATGGGGGCTGATGGAAGCACAATTGGGGCTGGTGAAGGCACAATGGGGGCTGATTGAGGCAGAATGGGGCTGATGGAGGCACTTGGGCTGATGGAGGCACAATGGTGGCTGATGGAGGCACAATGGGGATGATGGAGGCACAATGTGGGCTGATGGAGGCACAATGGTGGCTGATGGAGGCACAATGGGGGCTGATGGAGGCACAATGGTGCTAATGGAGGCACTTGGGCTGATGGAAGCACAATGGGGGCTGATGGAGGCACAATGGTGCTGATGGAGGCACAATGGTGCTGATGGAGGCACTTGGGCTGATGGAAGCACAATGGGGGCAAATGGAGGCACAATGGGGCTGATGGAGGCACAATGGGGCTGATGGAGGCACTTTGGCTGATGGAGGAACTTGGGCTGATGGAGGCACAATGGGCTGATGGAGACACAATGGGGGCTGATGGAGGCACAATTGGGGCTGGTGGAGGCACAATGGGGGCTGATGGAGGCACAATGGGGGCAGATGGAGGCTCAATGGGGGCTGATGGAGGCACAATGGGGCTGATGAAGGCACAATGGGGCTGATGGAGGAACAATGGGGCTGATGGAGGCACTTGGCCTGATGGAGGCACAATGGTGGCTGATGGAGGCACAATGGGGCTGATGGAGGCACAATGGGGGCTGATGGAGGCACAATGGGGCTGATGGAGGCACAATGGGGCTGATGGAGGCACTTGGGCTGATGGAGGCACAATGGGGGCAAATGGAGGCACAATGGGGCTGGTGGAGGCACAATGGGGCTGATGGAAGCACTTTGGCTGATGGAGGAACTTGGGCTGATGGAGGCACAATGGGCTGATGGAGACACAATGGGGGCTGATGGAGGCACAATTGGGGCTGGTGAAGGCACAATGGGGCTGATGGAGGCACAATGGGGGCTGGTGAAGGCACAATGGGGCTGATGGAGGCACAGTGGGGCTGATGGAGGCACAATGGGGGCTGATGAAGGCACAATGGGGGCTGATGGAGGCACAATGGGGCAGATGGAGGCACAATGGGGGCTGATGGATGCACAATGGGGCAGATTGATGCACAGTGGTGCTGACGGAGGCAAAATGGGGGCAGATGGACCCACAATGGGGGCAGATGGAGGCACTTGGGCTGATGGAGGCACAATGCGGGCTGATGGAGGCACAATGGGGCTGATTGAGGCACAATGGGGGCAGATGGAGGCACAATGGGGGCTGATGGAGGCACAATGGGGATGATGGAGGCACAATGGGACTGATGGGGGCACAATGGGGCTGATGGAGGCACAATGGGTCTGATGGAGGCACATTGGGGGCTGATGGAGGCACAATGGGGGCTGATGGAGGCACAATAGGGCTGATGGAGGCACTTGGGCTGATGGAGGCACAATGGGGGCTGATGAAGACACAATGAGGCTGATGGAGGCACAATGGGGCTGATGGAGGCACAATGGGGGCTGATGGAGGCACAATGGGGCTGATGGAGGCACAATGGGGGCTGATGGAGGCACTTGGGCTGATGGAGGCAATTGGGCTGATGGAGGCACAATGGTGGCTGATAAAGGCACAATGGGATTGATGGAGGCACAATTGGGGCTGATGGAGGCACAATGGGGGCTGATGGAGGCACAATGGTGCTGATGGAGGCACTTGGGCTGATGGAAGCACAATGGGGGCAAATGGAGGCACAATGGGGCTGATGGAGGCGCAATGGGGCTGATGGAGGCACTTTGGCTGATGGAGGAACTTGGGCTGATGGAGGCACAATGGGCTGATGGAGACGCAATGGGGGCTGATGGAGGCACATTTGGGGCTGGTGAAGGCACAATGGGGGCTGATGGAGGCACAATGGGGGCTGGTGAAGGCACAATGGGGCTGATGGAGGCACAGTGGGGCTGATGGAGGCACAATGGGGGCTGATGAAGGCACAATGGGGGCTGATGGAGGCACAATGGGGCTGATGGAGGCACAATTGGGCTGATGGAGGCACTTGGGCTGATGGAGGCACAATGGGGGCTGATGGAGGCACAATGGGGCTGATGGAGGCACAATGGGGCTGATGGAGGCACAATGGGGGCAGATGAAGGCACTATGGGGGCTGTTTGAGGCATATTGGGGCTTATGGAGGCATATTGGGGCTTATGGAGGCATATGGGGGCTTATGGAGGCATATGGGGCACTTTGAGGCATATGGGGGCTGATGGATGTAGCAGAGCTGAATATACTGCTGTTCAGTCATAGTTATATTGGGGAAGGGAATAGACAGATGTAGCAGAGCTGTATATGTGGCGTGTCAGCATCAATGCTGGTGGGAGAGAGAAACTGATGTAGTAGTGCTGTATATGTGGCGGGTCAGCATCAATACTGGTGGAAGAGAGAAACTGATGTAGTAGAGCTGAATACGCTGCTGTTCAGACACAGTTTTAATTGGGAAGGGAATAGACAGATGTAGCAGAGCTGTATATGTGGCAGGTCAGTATCAATGCTGGTGGAAGAGAGAAACTGATGTAGCAGAGCTGAATACGCTGCTGTTCAGACACAGTTCTAATCGGGAATTGAATAGACACATGTAGCAGAGCTGTATATTTGGCGGTTTAGAATCAATGATGGTGGAAGAGAGAATCAGATGTAGCAGAGCTGATTAAGCTGCTGTTCAGCCACAGTACTAATGGGGAAGGGAATAGACAGATGTAACAGAGATATATATTTGTGGAGGGTCAGCATCAATGCTGGTGGAAGAGAGAATCAGATGTAGCAGAGCTGAATAAGCTGCTGTTCAGCCACAGTACTAATGGAGAAGAGAAAAGACAGATGTAGCAGAGCTGTATATGTGGTGGGTCAGCATCAACGATGATGGAAGAGAGAAACAGATGTAGCAGAGCTGTATATGAGACTGTTCAGCCACAGTGCTGGTTGAAGAGATAAACAGGCACATGTAGCTGAGCTGTATATACATCTATACAGATACATAGTGTAAGGTTTATACACAACTGGAGTACAGCTGTAATGGAAAAATATCTGCATCAGTGCTGGTGGGTGGGGGATGGTCATGTTTTATGGGAGACAAAAGCACAGATTATACGTTTACAAGCTGACAAGCTTTTGAGCTAATGTATAATATGGAATTATATTTTTTGATAAACAAAATGGGTTTGTAAGAGATCAGACAGAAATTTTGTGTGTAAGGCTCCATTCAAAATGGGTCCGAAAAATTGCGGAACGGGTGCGGACCCATTAATTCCCTATGGGGACGGAATGGATGCGGACAGCACACAGTGTGCTGTCCGCATCCGCATTTGCGGAGCGCGGCCCTGATCTTCCAGTCTGCATCACCGCAAAAGATAGAACATGTCCTATTCTTGTCCGCAGCTGTGGACAAGAATAGGCATTTCTATAGGGGGTGCCAGCCGGGTGTGTTGCGGATCCGCAATTTGCGGGTCCGCAACACACCACGGACGTGTGAATAGACCCTAAAACTGTGCAGGACAGCCACGTGTTACTGTACACTGAGCTCACTTATCACAGCTCTCTGATTATTCCCCAGCAGGGGGAGGGGCCTCACAGACACTGCAGGCTGCCAGACTAATGAGTCATAAGCTTCACATGAACTAGCACGCAATGACTGAGCACTCAGTGTGATTTCATAAGGAGGTTTGGCCGGTCTTCACTCTAGCTGCCTAAGCCCGCCTAGCCTTAGCAGCAGAAAACCAGGAAGTGAACAACAGAGTGACTGCAGGTGAGGATGAAAGAGCAAGATGGGAATACCCCTTTAAGGGAGTATAGTAATATTCAATAAAAAACAAAGTATTGGACATTGTAGCACCTAGAGGGGCTACAAATATATATATTTTTTTAAAGTAAAAACTATATATAAAAATTAAAATCACCCCCCCTTTCCTTAGAATAAAAAATAAATACATAAATAGCAAAAAAATACACATCATTGGAATTACTGCAAAAATGCCCGTACTATTTAAAATATAAAAATATTTTTCCAATAGGGGAAAAAAGTGTCAAAATGGCCGATTTGCCATTTTTTCATTGCTTCTCTTACCCAATTTTTTTAAATAAAATGTGATTGAAAAGTCACACACTCCAAAATGTAATCTATAAAACTACAGATCGTCCTGCTAAAAATTAGACCCTACACAGCTCAATAGACATAACAGTAGGTGTCAAAGTTTTAATTTATTTTATCAGTATTTAAACATATAAAACCTATATATATGTGGTATTGTTGTAATTGTACTTACATTTTGGGAACACCTTAGGGACTAAACCCTCTTCCCGCTTCCCACTGCATTGTATTCCATATTGAATGGTGACGTTAGAAATTACAACTTGTCCCACAAAAAACAAGCCCTCATATGTATATGTACCGTATTTTTCACCCCCATAAGACGCACTTTTTCCTCCCGAAAAATGGGAGGAAAATGCCCCTGCGTCTTATGGGGCGAATGCCTGCAGTTTTACATCGCTGGATGCGATGTACAGAGCGCGGGCCGGGGGAGAGACTGGGAGGAGGAGCTGGGGGCCGGCAATAGCGGTGGAGCGGTGCGGTCACTGTACTATAGCCCCGCCCCACCGCTCCGGTATACTAATATAAAATGTATTATTGAATTAAAAGTTATTAAACATGCCCCCCTCACTCCTAATAGTACCGTATATGCGAATTTCTTCTGTATAATGCCGGCAGGCAGGCAGGACGGGCGGGCGGCAGCGTAACTCCCTGATGTCACGTGCCTGCGCCGCCTCCTTTATGAATGAAGCAGGCGACGCAGACAAGTGACATCACTGAGGGACGCGCCGCCTGCCGGCATTATACAGAAGAAATTCGGATATACGGTACTATTAGGAGTGAGGGGGGCATGTTTAACTTTTAATTCAATAATACATTTTATATTTGTATGCGGCGGCGGCGGGGGGGGGGCACACGGAATCTGTGGATGGCACAGTTAAGGGGTGGGGGTCTGTGGATGGCACTGTTATGGGCTGGGGGGGCACTGTGGATGGCACTGTTATGGGGTGGGGGGTCTGTGGATGGCACATATATAACAGTCCCATCCACAGATCCCCCTCTGTAACCGTCATCCACAGATCCCCCCATAAGTGTCCGTCATCCACAGATCCCCCCATAAGTGTCCGTCATCCACAGATCCCACCATAAGTGTCCGTCATCCACAGATCCCCCCATAAGTGTCCGTCATCCACAGATCCCCCCCATAAGTGTCCGTCATCCACAGATCCCCCCCATAAGTGTCCGTCATCCACAGATCCCCCCCATAACAGTGTCCGTCATCCACAGATCCCCCCATAACAGTGTCCGTCATCCACAGATCCCCCCATAACAGTGTCCGTCATCCACAGATCCCCCCATAACAGTGTCCGTTATCCACAGATCCCCCCATAACAGTGTCCATCATCCACAGACCACCATTAGTTCCAAACCCACCAAAAGCACACCTTTTGGTTAAAATATTTTTTTCTTATTTTCCTCCCCAAAAACCTAGGTGCGTCTTATGGGCCGGTGCGTCTTATAGGGCGAAAAATACGGTAAATGGACAAATAAAAAAAAGTTATGGCTCCACGAAGACGGTAAAAAAAATTAAAACACAAAAAAAAGAAAAAAGCTTTGGTATTCTAAGGGTTAGACACTTTGCCTGCAATGCCACAAATAACAGCTGATTGGAGTAGTTCACAGGAGCTGCACACCCTGTGATTAACTTTTTTTTTTTTTTGGGAAACCCTTCTAAATGGGCATTACACATACTAGGGGCACTATATAGGGTGGGCCTTATAAATAGGGGGTCACTAAACAGGGTATTATACCTGCTGGAGGCACTATGTGGGGGGTTATAACTACAAGGGGACTCTGCAAGTACTGCAAGTAGGCAAACAACACTTACTGAGCGCTGTCTTTCTCTCTAAAGTGCTCTGATTATTACAGTTTCCTGTCACAGTGACAGGTTGCGTGTGTGAGAAAGGGGCCTGCAATAACCAATGAGTACTTTCATTGTTAGTAAGGAAAAATGCTTATTGGTTACTGCATAGCACCAGTAATAACCAATGAGTACTTTCATTGTTAGTAAAGAAAATGCTTATTGGTTACTGCATAGCACCAGTAATAACCAATGAGCAATATTGTCTAGAGTTAAAGGGGTTGTCCAAGTTATTATTTGTTCTTTGTATGTTTTCTTACTAAGCAAATGTAAGGGATTCAATTCACTTACTTCATCTACAGCGGGCCTGTTCTAGTTAGCTGAGCGTCACAGGACCTGTGATGTCAGCTTCTTTCCCTGCTCTGATGACATTCCGTGCA
Source organism: Bufo bufo (assembly GCF_905171765.1). Taxonomy (NCBI): domain Eukaryota; kingdom Metazoa; phylum Chordata; class Amphibia; order Anura; family Bufonidae; genus Bufo; species Bufo bufo. The sequence goes on from NC_053396.1 coordinate 82,810,862, forward strand.
CAAGCCTGAGGGAGCAGCCTGAGGGTCTGATCTATGCAAGGAACATCACTGTGAAGGCTGTTCTGGTTGGAGTCACGAGCCATACCCCCCTGCACTGCAGATCTGCTGGCTGAGCTGTCTGCTCTGTGTCTCCCATCCCACTGGATCCTTCAGCAAAGTTTACCCCCTTCTAACATCAGCAGTGCAGACTCAGGTTTGGAGGCTCTGCCTCATGTACTGAGCAGGTAAATGCGGTGCACAGGATCCTCCCTTCATCCTCACCCTGCAAACACAGATCCAACAAAGACCGGAGGAGTCCTCTCCTTTGTACTCTTCTGCTGGCAGTGAGAAAGTGTCTGCAGAGCTTTGAACAAGAACAGATAGGGAAAAGAGCCTGTGTGTATCAGCAATGTCATTGTACTGTACAGCTGGGACTTGTAGTCCCACGTGTACAACATGAGTATTTCAGCAGTCAGACTGCAGGCCGGGCATCAATTTTATTCACTCCCTTTGCAGAGCAGTGGGAGCAAAAAGGCATTCTTTGCTGAGACCCAAATATATTAATGAGGAAAACCTCAGAGATTGTTTTTACACACCCCACAGCTCTGCAACTGCATGTCAACAAAGGGCCAGGACAGAAGTAAGGAAATAAGTAAGGTTTTTTTGAATTTTTTTTGCCTATAACTTGCTTAGCTTATATATACATTTCTGACCATCAGATTTACACAGGTTTTTTTTTTACATTACTCAGACAATCCTTTTAAGGGAAGAGCATAAGGTAGAATGGCAGAAAATGAATTTTGTTATCAGATATGTTGTTACTAAAGTGGTATTCCGGTTACAAAAACCTATCCTCTATCCACAGGATAAGGGATAACTATTAGATTAATGAGGATCCTACCGTTGGAACCCCCACTGATCAGGAGAATAGGGCCCTGTACCCAATGGAGCTCCCCTGAAATGGACGGAGTTGCTGGTCGCCGCCGATCCATTAATTTATCTGGGTGCGCTAGAGATAGTGGAGTTCCATGCTTGGCTATCTCCAACGCTCCCATAGAAATCTAAACGGCATACCCATTTAGGCCTCATGCTTACAACCATATATTCAGTCCAATTTATTTCTATGAGGCCACAAAAATTGCAGTCAACTGTACTACCTGCATCTGTTTGTCCGCTTGGGCTGGCACGAGCACTGATGCTTTCTCAAAACAGCTGAACGACGGGGGTCCCAAGTGTCAGACCTCCACCGATCAGATACTGATGACTAGAGATGAGCCAATTTTTGAAAAACTCAATGCGCCAAATTTTTGGGGAAAAATTTGGTTCGATCAGAATAAATTTGTGGTGAATTAAGTAACAAAAAAGGCTGCAGAGAGCCTTCATAGTGGTGTAGAACAGTGTGCATTGCAGTAACACGCATAGGGAGTCTGCTTTGGTAGTGAAATAATACTGTGAGTCAGTATGACATGCAGATGACAGGCGTCGCACTTAGAATCACTGCGCACTTCACTTATTTGGGTAGTGTGGGGATTTGCACTGGTAGTTAGGACTAGCGGATGCAGTATAGAGGCAAAGTACACAGTTCTTGAATCAAACAGCGGTGTTTATTCACACATTGGTGTATAACAAAATGCAGATAAGGTGTATCAAGAAATGCGGGTAGCTTGGTGTTTGTTCACACACAAGGAAAGTCCATAAGCAATAAAAGTCCCCTTTTCTCCTGGGTGTTAACTCACACCCTGTTAGTCGTTCAGCCTCATCAAGTCCGTAGGCGGCCTGTTCACCTTTAGAGGGGACCAGCTCAAACTTCAAATCCCAGCACAGCCCTCAGGTCACAGCACACAGACTCCTGAGCTCCACTGTTAGAGGGAGGTAATTCCACACACCTGGCAGTGCTGGCTGGTTTTTATGCCTGGCAAAACCCGGCCTGGAACATGCGGAGTAGTCACCCACCCAGCACTTTGACTACTCCCAGTAAGAGCCGTCCTGGATCAGCTATAACAGCCATGCTAAATCTTCAGGTGTCAATTAGCAATAGCTGCTGCTGACACATAAAATACCGGCTCTTACTTCACCGAGGCCATGAACCTCAGTGACACATACCTTCCATCCATGATGATTCCAGGTACCTTCTTACATACTCCCCCCCCCTTTGTTTAACCCTGAGGGGGTGAACACCTGCCATACAGTATACCCGTGACAGGGCATCCGTGTTTCCCTACAACCGGCTGGCCCTGTGTTCCACGGAGAGCTTAAAGTTCTGTAAGGACAGGAACCACCTGGTGACTCGGGCATTTCTCTTTGGCCTGGCTCATCCACTTGAGGGGAGTGGTCAGTCACCAGGTGGAACTTTCTCCCCAACAAATAGTAGCGGAGAGACTCGAGTGCCCATTTGATAGCCAGGCACTCTCTCTCCACTATGCTATACCTGGTTTCAGCTGGGGTAAGCTTTCGGGTTAACCCTTTCGCTACCAGCGCCGTACATGTATGGCGCTGGTAGCGCTGTGCAAGCATGACGCCCACTCATGCATGCAGCCGGCGTCATGGCCGGCAAGTCTCTGCTGTTTCGTTTCAATAGTTTTTTATTGAATTTAGCAATATATAATACAAAAAGCATCGGGCATTCCCGATGTGCAAAAAATGGTTAATAACAAAGAAATATTCTTCTACACGAAGAAACCAGAATGCAGTCCAAGTACTAGAAATGCCTGCTGTTAGCAAATATTATTGAGTTGAGATATGTGGCCACCTACAGTATGTCTACTCAAACCAATGGCAAATTGTCCACAAATTAGACCCGTCTGCTCATACGGGCAAATTATTTTAAAACCAAACAATTGGCAGGACTAAGGGGTCTCTAAAATTGGATACTATATGGGGAGCATGACCATGGCTTCCAATTTTGGAGGAATCTATCATATCCCTCTCCCCCCAGAGCAATAATTCTCTCATATGAGTATGTTGTATTAAGTGAAGCTATCAATTCAGAGATGTCTGGCAAGTCTGGATTCTTCCACTTTCTCAACAATAATAATTTTGCTGTCACACAAAAGATACAGAGTAAGGCCCTTAAGCGGGCAGGAAGAGTATCTACTCCTATCAATAACAGGACCATTTGCGGTGACCATATCATCCCATAAAGCACAATTATGTCTAGTAATTCCCTACAATCAGACCAGTACACTTGAATCTTAGGACACTGCCATAATATATGGAAGAGGGTTCCTCTTCATCCGCAACCTCTCCAACATCGATCAGATACTGAGTCATACATAAGTGCCAGTTTATCCGGCGTATGATACCATCTTAATATAGTTTTAATTGCTGATTCTACATGGGAAACACACTTCAAATATTTGTGTACCATTCTGAGGGCCTGCAACCATTCCGTTTCAGAAATAGACAGATTCATGTCCTTCCCCCACGCCACCATCAGATGTGACCGTTTAAAGGACCCCAGGTGGAGAACAGAGTTATAAAGGGGTTTCAAACCTTTCAGATTGCTCGAGAGATACAATTTTGCTAATCTGTCGATTTTTACTCCGGATGGCTGCAGGTCCTGTAATAAATGGCGAATCTGGAGATATTTGAAAAACTCCCGACTAGGGATGAAAAAATTCTCTCTAATCCATTGGAACGACTGCAGTTCACCCTGAGTTAACAAGTCCCCGACTCTATGTATATCAGCTGATGCCCATTTTGACAAATCTGTTTGAGGAAGTAGAGTCTGGATCAGGGAAAAGGGGAGGGATGCAATTGTGGGAGGAGTATCCGCTTCTGCTAATGTGTGATATGTGGTCCACGCTTTCAGTGATGCCAACACCGTCGGGCCTAAATTTTTGGGAGTAGGGATCTTCCAAAAAGGCAAGTTTAACAACCCCTCCAAAGAGTATGGGGCAGCTTGAGATGTTTCAAGCTGGACCCAGGGCAGATCCTGGGAAGGCTGTGTCCATCCCCTCAGCATGGAAACCAAAGAGGTTATATAGTACAGTTTTAAATCTGGCAACGCTAGGCCACCCATGCGGCGTTCCCTAATCATGAAGTCCCGGGCTATCCTGGGGTGTTTTTTGTCCCATACGTATTTAGAGAGGAGTGAATGTGCTCGGGAAAAAACTTTTCTGGGATGGATATTGGCAGAGTGCGATACAAATATAGAAACTTGGGAAGAATGAACATTTTAAATGTAGCAATCTTCCCCATCGACGAGGTGTCAAGTTTGGCAAATTCTGAGAGTTCCTTTTCTGTGGAAAGTAGTAAGGCGTCATAATTGTAAGTGTATAGCAGGCTTTGAGAGGAGGACATATTTACACCTAGGTATTTAATGCTATCAAGCCGCCAATCAAAGTTTCATGTGCTGCGGAGGTTCACCACCTGGTGCTCTGACATATGAATAGGTAAGGCTTGTGTCTTTAAAGAGTTTAGATGGTAATATGAGAGGTCACCATAAATGGAGATCTGGGCCATAACCTCCTCTACGGATTCCATGGGATTGGTTAGGGTCAGACATACGACGTCTGCATACAGGGATATGACATGAGAGCTTCCAACTATACTAACCCCTGCTATACAGGGGTCTTGTCTTATCGCCAGGGCCAGTGGTTCCATGGCTATTATAATGATAAGGGGGGAGAGAGGGCATCCCTGTCGGGTTCCATTTGTAAGTTTGAATACCTCCGACAAGGCTCCGTTCACAAATGTTCTATCTGTGGGGTTACTGTAAAGTGCCCTAATGGCGGTGAGTATATGCCCTGTAAATCCCATTTTTCCAAGTACTGAAAAGGCAAAGGCCCAACGGAGCCTATCGAAGGCCTTTTCTGCATCTAATGCCATGGCTAATGTGGGGATTCTATTCTTATGAACATGGTGTAGGATACCCAGAAGGCGTCTTGTATTATAGTAAGTCTGCCGGGTTGGAACGAATCCAGCTTGGTCCACATGTATAATAGAGGGGAGAATTTTTGCTAGACGGGTGGCAAATAGTTTTGCATAAATTTTTACGTCCTGGTTTAGCAGGGATATGGGCCTAAAATTTTGGGGTCTGTCTGGTTCCTTACCCGGTTTGGGGAGCGTGATTATCAGGGCCTGTAAATTTTCGACTGGCAGGGATCCTTGGGACATAGCTGTTTGGCAGAAGTCTTTTAGATAAGGGCTGATGATCTGTTTAAACTGCTTATAGTAGTGGCTAGCAAAACCATCAGGGCCAGGCGCTTTATCTCTTGGGAGAGATGCAATCACTGCTTCCACTTCCTTTGTTTCAATCGGGGAGTTGAGACCCAGAAGCTGGGAACTATTCAGTATGGGTAGTTGCAGGGATTGGAGATAAAGATTAATTCGTTCATTAAGCTCACCTGGTGTAGGATGGGAATTGCGTAAATTATACAGGTCTGCATAATACGCCTTAAAGCCATTAGCTATATCTACGGGGGAGTGGACCTTCTCCTGAGAGTGAGGATGGAGTATGTGTGGGATTCTGCTTTTTGTATGACGAGCCTTAAATCTCGATGCCAGCAGCTTTCCCGCCTTATTATCTTGTGAGTAATAGGTCGCTTTTGACTTGCGATGCATTTTCTCGTAGGAGGAAAGTATATACCCTCTCAGCTCCTGTCTGAGGCATCTAATCTCCTCAGCTAAAAGCGGAGTGGGACTTGCTTTGTTGTTTGCTTCTACTTGTAATTGGGATAAAATGTCAGACATTTTAGCTTCCATACGTTTTTTCCTTATCGCACCCTACTGTATAAAGGACCCTCTGACACAAGCTTTGTGGGTGTTCCACAGGTTCACTGGGTTTGTATGTGAAGAGTTATTAAGCTGGAAGAAATCCTTTATAGCGGTCTCTATTTTGACCTATATTGGGGATCAGACATTAAGAATGGACTGCTTCTCCACATGTACGTTTGGGGAGAGCTAACTTTCTCTGAAATTGACAAGGTGATAGCAGCATGGTCAGACCACTTGATAGTTTCTAGGGAGGAGGCTTGAGCGTGAGGGAGAAGTGCTCTATCCACAAGGAACATGTCAATTCTGGAATACACATTATGGACTCCAGAGTGAAATGTATAGTCCCTAGCAGAAACGTGATGGATATGCCAAACGTCATACAGCTCCTCCTTCCAGAAAGTATCAGCAAGGGAAGGGATGGTCCTTGGGGATGAAGAGGTGTCAACTGATGGGTCAGAGGTCAAGTTAAAATCCCCACAAGCCACTAATTTTCCTTGTTTTTTTAACGGACCAGTTTCAATACTTTGTGGAGGAAAGGCAATTGGCCTTGGTTAGGCGCATATAAAGACACTATCGTGAATAAGACGTTGTTCAGGGTACAAATCAATATGACATATCGCCCCAAGGGATCCGCATGATCAGCTATATGGGTAAATGCCACCGTATTTTTTACGGCTATCATGACCCCCCTGGATTTAGAGTGAAAGTGTGATTGAAAAATGTGGGGAAACTGCGGATGCCTCAACCTAAAAGCGTCCAGTTGAAGCATATGCGTTTCCTGTATTCCCAAGATATCACATTTCAACACCTTTGATTCTTTCCACAAATGTGCTCTACGCATAGGACTATTTAAACCATTGGCATTCAGACTAGCAAAGGTTATTACCATTGTATATCAGAATAAACAGCATTTTCTCACTAATAGGTACTAAGAGAGATACCAGACACAGGACATCTCCCAGCAAGGACGTCTGTGTCACCTGGACATAGGCAGCACAAGTAAGTACAGGCATTACATGAACTACTGAGGATTGTAGCCCCCAAAAACATAGGAGGCAAGGCATCAAGATCAAACCAACATAAAACATGGTGAACCTGAAGGAGGCTCAATACAAAATGTGGTGTAAATGTCCCGTCTGTAACCTAGGAAAACAAAAGGTTAGGTTAGGGCGACAGAACTCGTACCAACGTACAGCACCTGAAAGGCGAGGTATACTCGCTCTGTTTAAGACTGAATTCAGCGAACTCTTGACCAGTCTTTACGGACTTTAGCAGGGGCCTGATGATGTGCCTCCTCTATGGTGGATACAGGTATGTTCCAACTCTGCAAAAGCGCCAGACCTTCTTCCAGGGATTTGGCAGCATGGAAAGTCCCGTCACGATGGATCAACAAGCGTACAAGGAAGCCGTAACCGGTAAAAAGGCTCTTCTTAATCGCAGCGTAGCTGCAGAGAAGTCGGCAAACAGGAGAACTTTGTGGAATGGTGCAGGGAGGCGTCCATTTTTCCTCGCAGATTCCAGCAGTTGTTCTTTGACCTTGAAAAAATGCACTCTGGCTAACACATCTCGAGGCACTGATTCTTCCAGATGGCGCGGTCGCGGTACACGTGCGCACTGTTAATCTCCATATCCCTGTCAGGACAGTCTGGTAGCACCGCTTTCAGAAGGGACCGCACATATTCAGGAATGTCTCTTGGAGTCACCGATTCTGGAATTCCTCTCAGCTTTATATTATTGCGCCTGCTTCTGTCTTCAAGGTCGGACATTTTGGCCTTGATGCTCTCAACCTCTGCCTCTAGCTCTGTGTGAGCGTCAATGAGGGCGTTATGTGAAGCTGCAAAGTCCCCAAATTAGTTTTCAAGGTGGTCCGTCCGGGCCCCTAGATCATCAATGTCAGAGCGCAGGGGAGCTATAATGGACTTTATGTCCAGCAGCATAGATCGCCGCTGTAAAATTAGCATGTCCCTCATGGCTGTGTCGGTGAGAGCGGTGTTGGACACCATTAATGCTTGCAGCGCTGTTTCCCCATCTTCATCTGGGATTGCAGGGGTTAGCTTAGTGGTCCCCTTTAAGGGTGTATTAGCAGCCACCAAGTGTGCCTGTGACAGTGAAATGTCCCGGTGAAAGGTGGGAGAGGCGGAGGGAAGCTCCCTCAATATGCTGCAGGATAAGGGGTTACGGCTCACCTGGCCATGTGTGTCAGCCAGGCCCAGGGAGTTCTCCGGTCCGCTGCTGGTGTTCGTGCCGCCTTCCCCCAGAGTGGAGCGCTGAATCGGACAGTGATCTCCGTATGCTTGCAGTTGGGGAATTCAGCGGCAGGTCTGCTGTTGCCGCGCGCTTACCAGGAGAGACCGCTTCTCTGTCGGCGCCATCTTGGATTTTTCCGGCGTCTCTGGAAAAGTAGAATTTGGTAAGTTTGGGCTGTTTAGCCGTTTTATTTCTTCGCCCCGTCATGTCTGGCAAGGATCCCCTTACTGTTTAAGTGTAGCAGGGTATCGCTGAGCTTAAAATCGTCACTTTATTCGGTGCTGGCACGGGAGCTCAGGCTCTATGCACCCATCCACCTAGGCAGCCAGACCACGCCCCCAAGTCTCTGCTGTTTCAAACAGCAGAGACCTGCGGCTAATTACTGCAACCGGCAATAATGCCGATCGCGGTAATTAAATGCTTTAGATGCCGTGATCAAGTGAGATCACGGCACCTAAATGCGCAAAAACCCAGAAGCTCAAGCTTCCGGGTTTAGTACTGAAGCCCCATGAGGCCAATCGGGACTTCAGTACATGCGCCTAATGCTCTGAATCTCTATGAAGAAATTCAGAGCATTAAAGCTGCAATTCTTATTTTGGCCACTAGATAAAATGCTAAGAAATTGTCATTTTTTTAATCGCTTATAGATCAAAATGAAAAATTCAAAAACATAATTTATAAGATAATTTATGAGCCTTAAAATGATGATAAAAATAAATATAAAAAGTTAAAAAATATATAAGAAATAAAGAAATATAAAAGTTTAAATCACTCCCCTTTCCGTATAATAAAAATAAAAATACCTAAATAACAATAAATATAAACATCCTGCGTATCACCGTGACCAAAAACGCCCATGATATTAAAATAAAATAAGAAATCCAATGTGTCGAATGGCGTAACGGAAAAAAAAATGGTCAAAATGGCCGATTTGCCATTTTTTTATTGCTTGTCTTACCCAAAAAAATTAAATAATATGTGATTCAAAAGTCATGCACACTCCAAAATGGTATCAATGAAAAGTATGAATTGTCCCGCAATAAATGAGCCCCTAAACAGCTCAGTAGACATAAGTATAAAAAAGTTATGGGGGTCAGAATATGGTAATGTAAAAAAAAGATTTCTCAAAGTTGAAATTAATTTTTACACTATTTACACATAAAACCTATACATATGAGGTATCGTTGTAATCGTACTGACCTAGAGAATTAAGGTCATGGGTCAGTTTTGCTGTAAACAAAACACCGTGGGACAAAACCCGTAAAACGCTGGTGGGATTGCGATTTTTTTCCAATTCCACCCCATTTGGAATTTTTTCCCGCTTCCCACTACATTTTATGCCATAATTAATGGTGGTATTAGAAAGTACAACTTGTCCCGCCAAAAATAAGCCCTCATACAGCTATGTGACTGGAAATATAAAAAAGTTATGGCTCATGGAAAATAGGGAAGAAAAATGAAAACGCAAAAATGAAAAAAAAACCTCCAGTATTCTAAGGGTTAAAAAGACAACGGGATGCTCCTCCTCATTGACTTTCTGAGAGAGTACAGCACCAAGGCCTACTTCGGAGGCATCTCTCTGTACTACAAACTCCCTATTAAAGTCGGGCGTCTCCAAAATCGGTGACCCGCACAGGGCCGACTTCAAAGTGGAAAAAGCCTCTTCCGCCAGCTCATCCCAGTGAACCATCACTGATTTTCGTCCCTTCAAGAGCTCTGTCAAGGGCTCGGCTATAGTGGCAAAGTGGGGAACAAATCTCATGTAATAGCCTATTATTCCTAGGAACAACTTTACTTGTTTAGTGGTGACATGTCAGGGCCCATTTCTTACTCCCTGGCCTCCTGAGTCTGTTTAGAGGAGAGGCTGTCAGCAATCTTCACTGTGGCAACCGCTTCCCTTACATCAGACTTAGGGGCCGGAACCTCTCCCCCTAGAAAACTCGGCCACAGGCTATCGTCAGTACTAGTCTCCCTATCTTTTCACGGTTTGAGTAAATTTACATGGTAAACCTGCTCCGGCTTCCGCCACCCTGGCTGGTGTACCTTGTAGTTTACTTCTCCAACCTTTTCGAGTACCTCGTAGGGTCCCTGCTACCTAGCCAGTAACTTACAGTCCACTGTCGGTACCAGAACCAAAATCCGATCTCCCGGGTTAAAGATTCGGACCCTAGCCTGCTGATTATACACCTGACATTGAGCTCGCTGACCTGCCTCCATATGTTCCTTTACCATCGGCAACACGCTTTCCATACGTTTCTGCATCTAGGTGACGTATTCAACAACGCTTTTATATGGAGTGGGTTGTTTCTCCCACGCCTCTTTGGCTATATCCTACAGACCACGTGGATGTCTGCCATATAGGAGTTCGAAGGGCGAGAACCCAGTAGAGGCCTGGGGCACTTCTAGCACTGCGAACATAAGATGGGGCAGAAGGAGGCCCCAGTCCTTTCCATCCTTAGCTACTCTTCATTTTAACATCGTTTTTAACATTTGATTAAACCTTTCTATTAGGCAGTCAGTTTGCGGGTGATAGACGGATGTCAGGATCTGTTTGATATTCAGCAACTTACAGAGCTCCTGCATGACCTTGGACATAAAAAGAGTTCCCTGGTCAGTCAGAACCTCTTGTGGTATCCCCACTCGGGAAAACATTTCCGTTAACTCTTTTGCTATGAGTTTGGCCGATGTATGTCGCAGTGGCACCGCCTCCGGGTACCGAGTGGTGCAGTCCAGGACGATCAAGATGTGTTGGTGCCCCCTAGCAGACTTCGGTACTGGGCCTACGAGATATATAGCGATTCTCTCAAAAGGTACCTCGATAATCGGGAGATGTACTAAGAAACTGCGGTACAGGTGCTGGGGGCTAGTGGTTTGGCAGGTCGGGCAAGACTTACAAAAGTCATCTACCTCTCTAAAGACACTGGGCCAGTAAAACCGTTGTAGTATCCGGTCCTGTGTCTTCTGCAGTCCCCAGATGACCCCCGAGAACATGCTGGTGGGCTAACTCTAACACGAGTTTTCGATGGGCACCACCAACTGTTCAACAGGTTCACCAGCAGCTGGTTTACCCGATATGGCATATTCTGGTGGACCACAAAATGGGGAAACATCGAATCGGCCCCAGGTTGTTGGGGTACACCATCAAGTATTACCACATTCTCCCAGGGCATGGTCTCGGCTTTGGGCTGTACCGAAATTCTCCCCATTGACGTTGAGGTCTGCCAACCCAGGACCCGGTAGCAAATCCTCCACATCTCCCACCATTACCCTACACAGGGTTGTCTCAATCTCTTCCATCAAAGTGGCAGTCACCTCTACTGCTGGCCCTTCGGCCTCAGGTTCCCAGGGTTCTGGCTGTCCCCCTGAACAAGGCCAATATCCTGGGATTATTTCTTTCTCAGGGGTATCCTTAACTCTCACAACCGGCCATAGGGCAGGGAAACCTGGAAAGTCTCTCCCTATTATGAGTTCATATGGGAGATTTGTGGCGACTGCCACTTCGCGGGTGCACCTGCCGGCCACCGTGGTTAGAGACACCAGCGCGGTGGGGTAGTCTGTCAAGTCTCCATGAATGCACATCACTCCAACTTTCCGGCCGGTATACCCAGCGGACCGCACCAGAGTAGCCCTTACCAGGGTCACCAAGCTCCATGAGTCCAGCTGCGCCTCTGCTTGAGTGTCTCTCACTTCCACCTGGCACAAGTGGTCTAGAGCCTCCGGGGTACCTGTGGCACACAGTTTCCTAGCATATAGCGATTGTCGGTAACTACAATCAGCGTCCATGGGCTCAACCTGATGAGGACACTCAGCCCTGGGGTAGCCAGGTTCCTGACAATGCCAGAAGACTATCGGAGTCAGGTCCGTACAGGGTACACCCTGGGTGGGTTTGGTTGGTACAAGTTGCCAGGTCGGGGATGGTGGAGATTTATGGGGTTTGGCTGCCCCCTCCCAAAAGAACCCCTGTAACAGTCTTAGTAGCCTCTTAGTACTCCACTAGGTCCACCATTTCTAGGGTGTTGCCAGGAGACACGTGGCCAATCCAGTGCTAGAGAGGGGGTGGCAGAGATCTCCAGAACATAGCCAATAGTCTATCCAGCATAGCCGTGGGACTCAGCACATCATGCTGTAGCCACTTTTGCAAGAGGTGGAGTAAGTCATAATACTGGATCCTCGCAGGCTCAGCCGGCTTAAACCCCCACTGATGTACCTGCTAGGCCTGGACCAACACATTCACCCCCAGTTTTGCCAAAATCTCACCCTTTACCTTCGGGTAGTTGGCTGCTTGATCGAACGGCAAGTCAAAATACACTCGCTGGGATTATGATGCCAGGAAAGGAGTGATGACCTCAGCCCACAGGTCTCGAGTCAGCTTTTCTCCGATGGCCACTTTCTCGTACATCGCCAGGTAGGTTTTGATGTCGTCTGCCTGGGTCATCTTAGAAATCGCAGCACGGACTGCTTTCCGGGCATCGTGGACGCTCGGGGTTGCTCCTGCTGTCTGCAAAGTCATCACATGTTGTGGCAGCAACTGGTTAGTCTTCTGCTGCTGCTTATTAGCCTCGCGTTGCTGCAGGTTTGTCTCTCACTGCTGCAGATTAACCTCCATGAGGGCCTTCACAACAGCCTCCATTTTGTCATGGGGCACTGGTTGTAATACAGCTGGTTTAATGTACGACATACAACCGTGCCTGAAAAGTGCAGAAACCAAAAATATCAGCCAGCCTCACTGCTCTTGCCCGCGTCCTCCACAAGTTGTGGGAATTCGCTCTGGTAGTTAGGACTAGCGGATGCAGTATAGAGGCAAAGTTCGCAGTTCTTGAATCAAACAGCGGTGTTTATTCACACATTGGTGTATAGCAAAATACAGATAAGGCGTATCACAAACGCACGTGGCTTGGTGTTTATTTACACACAAGGAAAGTCCATAAACAATAAAAGTCGACATTTCTCCTGGGTGTTAATTCACACCCTGTTAGCCTTTCAGCCTCATCAAGTCCATAGGCGGCCTGTTCGCCTTTAGAAGGGCCTGAGTCCTCCAGCCCAGCTCAAACCTCAAATCCCAGCACAGCCCTCAGTTCACAGCACACAGACTCCTGAGCTCCACTGTCAGAGGGAGGTAAATCCACACAACTGGCAGTGCTGGCTGGTTTTTAAGCCTGGCAAAACCCGGCCTGGAACATGGGGAGTAGTCACCCACCCAGCACTTTGACTACTCCCAGTAAGAGCCGTCCCGGATCAGCTATAACAGCCATGCTAAATCTTTAGGTGTTAATTAGCAATAGCTGCTGCTGACACATAAAATACTGGCTCTTACTTCACCGAGGCCATGAACCTCAGTGACACATACCTTCCAACCACGATGATTCCAAGTACCTTATTACAGCAGTCACGGGGCCAAAACTGACCATATAACTCAAGTATGAACTCAGCCTTACAGGTCGTTGTTATCGCCAAGAAGAAGTGTACTCCTATTACACCGTCGTCAGCTAATTCCACATAGATGTCTACAGAACCTGTTCTATTAAACGCTTATACAATTAGAGCCACCCGACAGAGTGGAGAGGGTCAAATAGAAAAAAGGAATATGAAGAGGAGGTGCCGTGGTATATGGGTGTAAACCCACTACAGTCAATATAAATGAAACCACACGCTCTCAAATTTGATATGCAAAGGAAGGCTTAATGTAGTGCTCCTTTATACAAAACCAGGTATATATGTAAAAATCTAAATGATCAAAATGAAAAATATAAAAAAAATTACCAAATCTGTGTTTGCAATATTTGTAAAGCACTCTAAATTGCGATGACTGGTGGAGACGTTTCGGTCCGATAGACTTTTTTCAAAGCTTTGCTAAATGGTAGAGTGCTCGGGACTATGGAGATGGCGTCCCACGTGGAGGATGCTTGACAGGGAGGAGGGCTTATATTTGTATTCCACCAGTAATACACTTAAAAGTGGGCTAAAAAATATCTCACTTCAACACTGAACGTCAATTAAGCCCAAGTTTTTTTCTATTTTTACACAAAAGGCTTTTCAAAAGATAAGTAAAACTAGGAACAATAAATATATTTGTATTTTGCCACCAATACACGGCAAACTGGGCTATAAAATATCCCACTCGACCGCTGAATGACAATTATGCCCTAATTTTATTATATTTTTACACAAAAGGCTTTTCAACACATAAGTACAACTATGAACGGCAAATATATTTGTATTTCACCAGTAATACACGGCAAAGTGGGCTGTAAAATATTTCACTGCACCACTGAACAGCAATTAGGCCCTAATTTTTTTAATATTTTTACACAAAAGGCTATTCAACAGATAATGTAAGTACAACTATGAACCTCGAATATATTTGTATTTTACCAATAATACAAGGCAAACTGGGCTGTAAAATATCCCACTCGAACGCTGAATGGCAATTAGGCCCTAATTTATTTATATTTTTACACAAAAGGCTTTTAACAGATAATAACAACTATGAACGGCGAATATATTTGTATTTCACCACCAATACATGGCAAAGTGGGCTGTACAATATCTCACTTCACAGATGAACGGCAATTAGGCACAATTTTTTTTCTAATTTTAAACAAAAGGCTTTTCTACACATAAGTACAACTATGAACGGTGAATATATTTGTATTTTGCCACTAATACACTTTAACGTGGGCTTTAAAATATCTCACTGCACCGCTGAATGTCAATTAGGTCAAGTTTTTTTATTTTTTTTACACAAAAGGCTATTCAACAGATAAGTACCACTATAAACGGCAAATATATTTGTACAATAAACTATAAACGGCACTATAAACGGCAAACTGGGCTATAAAATATCTCACTGTGCCGCTGAACGGCAATTAGGCCCTAGCTTTTTTATAATTGTATACAAAAAGGCTTTTCAACAGATAATGTAAGTACAACTACGAACGGCGAATATATTTGTATTTCACCACTTATACATGGCAAAGTGGGCTATAAAATATCTCACTGCACCGCTAAACGCCGATTAGGCCCTAATTTTTTTATATTTTTACACAAAAGGCTTTTCAACAGATAAGTTTAACTGTGAACGGAAAATATATTTGTATTTCGCCAGTAATACACGGCAAAGTGTGCTGTAAAATATCTCACTACACCGCTGAACAGCAATTAGGCCCAAGTTTTTTTTATATTTTTACACAAAAGGCTTTTCTACAGATAAGTACAACTATGAAATGCCAATATATTTGTATGTCGCCAGTAATGCACGGAAAACTGGGCTGTAAAATATCTCACAGCAACGCTGAACAGCAATTAGGCCATCATTTTTTTATATTTTTACACAAAAGACTTTCATCAGAAAAGAACAACTATTAACGGCGAATATATTTGTATTTCGCCAGTAATACACGGCAAAGTGTGCTGTAAAATATCTCACTGCACTGCTGAATGACAATTAGGCCCAAGTTTTTTTAATATTTTTACACAAAAGGCTTTTCTACAGATAAGTACAACTATGAAATGCAAATATATTTGTATGTCGCCAGTAATGCATGGAAAACTGGGCTGTAAAATATCTCACAGCAACGCTGAACAGCAATTAGGCCATAATTTTTTTATATTTTTACACAAAAGGCTTGCATCAGAAAAGAACAACTATTAACGGCGAATATATTTGTATTTCGCCAGTAATACACGGCAATAATACAACTGGGCTGTAAAAAATACTTTTGCTGCACCGATGAACGGCAATTATGCCCAAGTTTTTTCTATGTTTACACAAAAAGCTTTTCTACAGATAACTGCAACAATGAACAACACATATTTGTATTTCGCCAGTATTACACGGCAAAGTGTGCTGTAAAATATCTCAACCCACCACTAAACGGCAATTAGGCCCGAGTTTTTTTCTATTTTACACAAAAGGCTTTTCAGCAGATAAGTGCATCAATGAACGGCAAATATATTTGTATTTCGCCACTAATACATGGCAAACTGGGCTGTAAAATATCCCACTCGCACGCTGAACGGCAATTAGGCCCAATTTTTTTTCTAATTTTACACAAAAGACTTTTCTATAGATAAGTACCAGTATGAACGGCAAATATATTTGTATTTTGCCAGTAATACACTTCAAAGAGGGCTGCAAAATATCTCACTGCAACGCTGAACGTCAGTTAGGCCCAAGTTTTATTTTATTTTTTTACACAAAAGTCTGTTCAAAAGATAAGTACAACTAGGAACGACAAATATATTTGTATTTCGCCACCAATACACGGCAACTGGGCTTTAAAATATCTTACTCGACAGCTGTACTGCAATTAGACCCAAAAGTTTTTATATTTGTACACAAAAAGGATTTTTAACAGATACTGTAAGTACAACTATGAACAGAGATTATATTTGTTTTTCACCACTAATACACGGCAAACTGGGCTGTAAAATACATTCGCACAGTAACGCTGAACGGCAATTAGGCCCTAATTTTTTTATATTTTTACACAAAAGGCTTTCAACAGAAAAGAACAACTATGAACGGCAAATATTTTTGTATTTCGCCAGTATTACACAGCAAAGTGTGCTGTAAAATTTTTGCTGCACCGATGAACCGCAATTGGGCCCAAGTTTTTTTCTATGTTTACACAAAAAGCTTTTCTACAGACAAGTACAATTATGAATGGCAAATATATTAGTATTTCGCCAGTAATGAACGGTAAACTGGGCTGTAAAATATCTCACCGCACTGCTGAACGGCAATTAGGCCCAAGTTTTTTTATATTTTTACACAAAAGGTTTTTCTAAAGATAAGTGCAACAATGAACGGCAAATATATTTGTATTTCGAAAGTAATAGACGGCAAAGTGTGCTATAAAATATCTCACTGCACTGCTGAATGGCAATTAAGCCCAAATTTTTTTATATTTTTCCACAAAAGGCTTTTCTACAGATAAGTGCAACTATGAACCGCAAATATATTTGTATTTCGCCACTAATACACGGTAAAGTGGGCTGTAAAATATCCCACTCAAATGCTGAACGGCGATTAAGCCATAATATTTTTATGTTTTTACACAAAAAGCTTTCAACAGATGAGAACAACTATAAACGGCAAATATATTTGTATTTCGCCAGTGATAAACGTCAAATTGGGCTGTAAAATATCTCACTGCACCAATGAACGGCAATTAGCCTCAATTTTTTTTTCTAATTTTACACAAAAGGCTGTTCAAAAGATAAGTACAACTAGGAACGGCAAATATATTTGTATTTCGCCACCAATAAATGGCAAAGTGGGCTATAAAATATCTCACTGCGCCGCTGAACGGCAATTAGGCCCAATTTTTTTTATAATTGTACACAAAAAGGATTTTCAACAGATACTGTAAGTACAAATATGAACGGCAAATATATTTGTATTTCACCCCTATTTCAGGGCAAAGTGGTCTGTAAAATATCTCACTGCACCACTGAACGTCAATTAGGCTCAAGTTTTTTTATATTTTTACACAAAAGGCTTTTTAACAGAAAAGTACAACTATGAACTGCAAATATATTTGTATTTCGCCAGTAATACACTGCAAAGTGGGCTTTAAAATATCTCACTGCACCGCTGAACGGCAATTAGGCCCAAGTTTTTTAATATTTTTACACAAAAGGCTTTTCAACAGATAAGTACAACTATGAACGGCAAATATATTTGTATTTCACCAGTAATACACGGCAAAGTGGTCTGTAAAATATCATACTTGTCACGGCGCGGTCTAGGAGTCGGGCATGTCCGGAGCGCGCACGCATCATCAGCGCATCCAGCGTCGCCCGCGCTCCTGATGATACTATGCACGCCCCCCGCGCGTCTATGCGCATTCATGAGAATGGTTTTAGGGCTGAGCGCTGAGCTGATCACTTGGCGCTCGGCTGTGTAGTCTGTGTGGAGTCATGTGACACTGGCCACGTCACATGACCCCTCTGGATCCCTATTTAAACAGGCAGTCTGCTGGCCACAGATTGCCTGTTGTTTAGGTTCCACCTGTGACTTTGTCTTTCCTGGCGTACTTACCTCCTGCTGAATTCCTGACTATCCTCTGCCTGCTCCTTGTGTACTTTGCTGCTCTCCTGGTATTCTGACCCCGGCTTCCTCCTGACTATCCTCTGCTGACTCCTTTGGTACATCATGACTCTCCTGATATTTATGACCCCGGCTTCTCCTGACTATTCTCTGCAAGCTCAATTTGTACTTCGTAGCTTTCCTGGTATAGACTCGGTCCGTTCACATTCTGTTGTTTGTCTGGTCTGTTGTCACGAGGGTGTCAAGAGCCACGCCTGACTCCGTTATACCCGGGGTCAGCTGCGTGCTCGATGTACAAAGACAGTGCTGTTTCGTAATGGTAGCTTTCTGGGTTTGCCTTGCAACCCTTTTTGGCTCACTCAGGGATCCGTAGCTTCTCCTCCTCAGCTGTTTCTTGTCCAGCAATCCCAACCTCCTTATATTCCCATCTCCCACTTCTCTGGTTGCCAGATATAGAGCTTCCTGCCTGGACTTCTATACTGACCCACTGGAGCTGTGTAATTGTGTTCCCTGGTTGTTGTTCCAGAACATTACCCTCCGGATCCCTGTTGGGCCTTGGTGGTCTGTTGTTGTCGCCCACCTGGGATTATATGTTTGTCTGTATTGTCTGTCCTCTCCTTGGTGTTTTCCTCTTAGTGTCAGTGGTGCGGACTAGTGATCCCACCGCCCCGTTCACTACTCAGGGCTCATCCTATGGAAAGCCAGGGTTTAGGCACGTGATCGGCGTACGGGTGAGGAACCCGTCTAGGGACGTCAGGGCAGTCAGGTGCCAGCCGCAAGGTGAGTCAGAAGTCACCACCTTTCCCTTTCCCTTGGACAGGGCCTTCCCATTTCCTTCCCTTTGCGTGACGCCGGTCATTATATTATATCTGGCCCTTATTTTGTGTAGGTAAAAAAAAAAAAAAACTTTTTCTTTCTACCTACTTAGAATCCAGTATGGATCCAATTGCTGCTTTGTCAAAGCAACTTCAAGGCCTGTCTTTGGAGGTGGCAGGATTGAAGGCGTCGGTCCTCCAGCCACAGCATCAATTGCAACAGACTGCAAGCCCAGCCGTTGCTACAGGTAACCAGGTTGTTGCGGAACCCAAGGTTGCTCTTCCTGACAGATTTTCTGGGGGAAGGGACAAATTTGGGATGTTCCGTGAGGCCTGTAAATTATATTTTAAACTGCGCCCTTACTCCTCTGGTAATGAAGAACAGCGGGGGTTGTTATTTCAGGAGGACCTGCAATCCTGGGCGTTCTCTCTACCCACTGATTCCCAGGCTCTCCGATCAGTGGATGAATTTTTTGGGGCCTTGGGTCTCATATATGATGACCCTGACCGAGTCGCACTGGCTGAATAAAAATTACGGAGACTCCTACAGGGAGAGCGGCCAGTAGAGGAGTATTGCGCAGAGTTCCGTAGGTGGGCTACGGATACCCAGTGGAACGACCCGGCTCTCAGGAGTCAGTTCTGCTCCGGGTTATCCGAAAGGATTAAGGATGCGCTTGTGCTGTATGAGACTCCCTTTTCCCTTGATGCGGTGATGTCCCTTTCTATCAGAATAGATAGACGTCTTAGGGACAGATTGAAAAATCCGGAGCAATTTGTAACCCCTCTCAAGCAGCAGTTAGTCTTTATGGACTTAGACGAGCCTATGCAGCTAGGAGGAACTATTCGTCAGTTCCATCCTCTTGAGGTTTTTTTTTTTTTCTGTGGGGAGAGGGGTCATTTTATTAATTCCTGTCCTTCCTTCCTCAAAAACAAAAGACCGTCGGAAAACTACTAACCCCAGGCTGTGTGGAGGATGTCAGCCGGGGGGTATACGTTTCCTCCATACGAACATCGCAATTTGTGTTGCCAGCGGTGGTTGTTTTTGGCGTTAAGACGGAGACTATTTCTTTTTTTCTAGACAGTGGAGCAGGAGTAAATTTGATAGATGCCCATTTTGCCCACACTATGGGTTTGTCTCTCTGTACGCTACAGAGACCTATTCCCATATTTGCTATTGATTCTGCTCCTCTGTCTCAGAGAAACCTCACTCACATTGTCCATAACTTACACCTTCGGGTAGGGGACCACCATAACGAGTTACTTTCATGTTATGTTCTGGAGGGGCTTCCCACTCCGGTGGTGTTGGGTCTTCCCTGGTTGGTAGCACACAATCCAGTGGTGGATTGGCAGGCCAGGGAGATATTGGAGTGGAGTGAGCAGTGCAGAGAAAATTGCTTAAATAGCAATTACTTAGTCGCCTCCATAGCTACCCTACCCACATTTGTTTCAGACTTTGAGGACGTCTTTTCTGAAAAGGGTTATCAGAAGTTACCACGTCACCGTCCTTATGATTGCCCGGTTAACCTGATTCCCGGTGCAAAATTACCCAAGACCAGGTTATATAATCTTTCGGGTCCAGAGAGACAAGCCATTAAAGATTATATCTCCAAGAGCTTGGCTAAGGGACACATCAGACCCTCTTCTTCACCCATGGCTGCAGGGTTTTTCTTCGTTAAAAAGAAAGATGGGGGCCTGCGTCCTTGCCTAGATTTTCGTGAATTAAACCGGATAACCATCCGAGACCCATACCCTCTTCCTCTCATTCCTGACCTGTTTAATCAGATTGCGGGTGCTAGGTGGTTCTCCAAACTTGATCTTAGGGGGGCCTACAATCTGATTCGTATGAAGGAAGGGGATGAGTGGAAGACAGCTTTTAACACCCCTGAGGGGCATTATGAAAATCTAGTCATGCCTTTCGGTCTGACCAATGCTCCTTCTGTCTTCCAACATTTCGTTAATGACATTTTTAGTCATCTTATCGGCAGGTTTGTGGTGATATACCTAGATGATATTTTAATTTATTCGTCGGATCTGAAAACACATGAGGTGCATGTCAGACAGGTACTGCAGGTCCTACGGACGAATAAATTATATGCTAAAATTGAAAAGTGTGTTTTCGCCGTTCAGGAAATACAGTTCATAGGGTATTTATTATCTGCTTCAGGTTTCCGTATGGATCCTGGGAAGGTCCAGGCAATTTTAGATTGGCATCTTCCTGAGAACCTCAAAGCACTGCAACGGTTCTTGGGCTTCGCAAATTTCTATAGAAAATTCATTAAAAATTATTCAGTGATTGTAAAACCCCTTACTGACATGACTAGGAAGGGGACAGATTTTTCTAAATGGTCTGACGCCGCTAAAATTGCTTTTTCCTCCCTAAAAGAGAGGTTTACCTCGGCACCTGTACTAATCCAACCTGATGTCTCCCAGCCTTTTATTGTTGAAGTAGATGCGTCAGAGGTGGGAGTGGGGGCTGTGCTGTCTCAGGGTCCGTCTCCTGGCAAATGGTGTCCTTGTGCTTTCTTTTCTAAAAAACTATCTGCAGCAGAGAAGAACTATGATATTGGCAATAGGGAACTATTAGCTATTAAACTAGCGTTTGAAGAATGGCGTCACTTTTTAGAGGGGGCAATCCACCCTGTCACTGTGATTATGGACCACAAAAACCTTCTTTACCTCGAATCAGCTAAGCGTCTCACCCCTAGACAAGCTAGGTGGTCGCTATTTTTTACCAGGTTTAACTTTGTTATTACCTATCGTCCTGGGGCAAAAAATACCAAGGCAGATGCATTATCTCGTTGTTTCCCTGGAGGGGGTAATGTGAGTGATCCGGTACCCATTCTACAAAGAGGAGTGGTTGTCTCTGCGGTACACTCTGTTCTGGAGGGGAAGGTGTTAGAGGCCCAGGGGGACGCCCCGGTCTCTTGCCCCTCAGAGAAATTGTTTGTACCGTTGAACCTGCGTCTCGAATTATTAAAGGAACATCATAATTTGGCACTTGCTGGGCACCCGGGTAGTAAAGCAACCTTGGAGCTATTGTCTCGTCGTTTTTGGTGGCCAAGGTTGCGTCAGGATGTAATGGATTTTGTGTCTTCTTGTTCTACTTGTGCGCGCGAGAAAGTCTCTCATACACGTCCTGCAGGGTCTTTATTGCCACTTGTCATTCCCAATAGGCCATGGACACATCTGTCAATGGATTTTATCACTGACTTACCTTTGTCTGCGGGTAAAACAGTTATCTTGGTAGTAGTGGACAGGTTTAGCAAAATGGTACACTTCATTGCGTTACCCGCACTATCTAATGCTAAGACTCTTGCTCAGGTATTCATCAGGGTCCCTTTCCGATGTTGTTTCGGATCGGGGAACCCAGTTTATTTCTAAATTTTGGAAAGCTTTTTGTTCCCGTTTCCTCAGCCTTCCATCCTCAGTCGAATGGACAGACTGAGCGTACCAACCAAAACCTTGAGACATATCTAGGATGTTTTGTGTCTGAAAACCAAGAAGTGTGGTCATCATCATAAATGACTATGTGTGGTTGTCTACTAGGAATATTAAATTAAAGGTTCCCTCTTGGAAACTGGGTCCTAGGTTCATTTGCCCTTACAAAATAGTAACCATCATTAACCCCGTGGCTTTTCGCCTGGAGCTACCTCAGACTTTTAAAATCCATAACGTCTTCCATAAGTCGTTACTCAAAAAATATGTTCCACCTCTAGAACCGTCACCGCTGCCACCCCCTCCTGTTGTTGTGGATGGTAATCTAGAGTTTCAAATATCCAAAATTGTTGATTCTCGTCTGGTCCGCCGCTCTCTTCAATATCTGGTGCATTGGAGGGGTTACGGTCCTGAGGAAAGAATGTGGGTTCCAGCGTCTGAGGTAAACGCCGACAGGTTAGTTCGGGCTTTTCATGCCTCTCATCCTGAGAGACCTAGTCCTGAGTGTCCGGAGGCCCCTCGTAGAGAGGGGGGTACTGTCACGAGGGTGTCAAGAGCCACGCCTGACTCCGTTATACCCGGGGTCAGGAAGTCGCAGCGGGTGGCTGCGCACTCGATGTACAAAGACAGTGCTGTTTCATAATGGTAGCTTTATGGGTTTGCCTTGCAACCCTTTTTGGCTCACTCAGGGATCCGTAGCTTCTCCTCCTCAGCTGTTTCTTGTCCAGCAATCCCAACCTCCTTATATTTCCATCTCCCACTTCTCTGGTTGCCAGATATAGAGCTTCCTGCCTGGACTTCTATACTGACCCACTGGAGCTGTGTAATTGTGTTCCCTGGTTGTTGTTCCAGAACATTACCCTCCGGATCCCTGTTGGGCCTTGGTGGTCTGTTGTTGTCGCCCACCTGGGATTATATGTTTGTCTGTATTGTCTGTCCTCTCCTTGGTGTTTTCCTCTTAGTGTCAGTGGTGCGGACTAGTGATCCCACCACCCCGTTCACTACTCAGGGCTCATCCTAGGGAAAGCCAGGGTTTAGGCACGTGATCGGCGTACGGGTGAGGAACCCGTCTAGGGACGTCAGGGCAGTCAGGTGCCAGCCGCAAGGTGAGTCAGGGGTCACCACCTTTCCCTCTCCCTTGGACAGGGCCTTCCCATTTCCCTCCCTCTGCGTGACGCCGGTCATTACATCTGTCCTCTCTGCACTTATTCCAAGCTAGGGAATGCCGTCCAGTTGTCCCCTGTCATTAGGACTCGCGAGTCAAGTAGGCAGGGCCAGGGGTGAGGGTGGAGCGCAGTGGTCACTTCCCTCCCCCCTGTGCGTGTGTATGCGACCGTTACAATACTGCACCGCCGAACAGCAATTAGGCCCAAGTTTTTTTTCTAATTTAAAACAAAAGGCTTTTTTTTACAGATAAATACAATTATAAACTGCGAATATATTTGTATTTTGCCACTAATACACGGCAAAGTGGGCTGTAAAATTTGTCACTGCACCTCTGAATGTCAATTAGGCCCAAGTTTTTTCATATTTTTACGCAAAATTCTTTTCAACAGATAAATGCTACTGTTCATTGTGCACCGTAGTGCTCGGGTGCTCGGGTCGAAGACATCGGGATCGAGCACCCAAGTATAATGGAAGTCAATGGGAGAACCCGAGCATTAAATTACCCCCTGCATTGAAGAGGGGAGGGTGTCTGGTTCATAGGAAAATGTCATAAATTGATGGAAACACCACCAAATGGTTCTGGATCAGCATGTGCCATCCTAGCGCCGACGTTGCCGCCTCCACATGTGAGAGGGGCAGCGCTGTTTGTCTGTTTGTCAGTGTTGTCTGTCTAAGCCCTAGCTCCTGATGATTTACCCTAAGAAATGCGTTGAGCAGATAATGGGCGGTATATAGGCATATACAGACTGTAGCTGCTAGGTGTAGGGGCGCTGTGCTGTCCCGGGCACTAAATTACCTTTGTGAGGGTGACATTACTGGGGGAGTCAATATGAGGATTTGGGGGCTATTTAGAGGCTATGCAGTGCGAGCGTGCAATAACGCTTTTATTGAACACTGTACATAGCATTTTGGTCCACTCCTCTCCCTGTAAATAGTGGTGTCCCCTCTGTGCTCGGTTTTTCTTTCTTTATTTGTGGAAGCATCACAGCGCCAAATTTTTGGATGCTCCGCAATTGATAGGGGTTTATCACCTTGAAAGCTTATTTCTGGCAGAGATATTCCCTTTATGTACCCCGACTAAAGTGATAGGGGTGGGAGTATTTACTTGCCAGAATTAGTGCTAATTTTTGCATATATTGCTATACAAGGGATAACCCCTATTGTGAACATTGTTTACATAGGAATTCACTCTTGTTCCAATTTTTTAAGGTGTACTAAAAAAGTTCAACATTTTAAGTATACAAATACACAAACGTTCTGTTGTTCAGTGATAAGTGGATCAGCATGTGCAGGATGTCTGGATGCATCTTGTACTCGCAGGTAGCTTCTGGGAACGATGTTGCCCGAATAGTTCTCCACTTTTACAGACTGACAATAATACGCACAAAACCAAAGAAAAAAAAAATCAATTTTAGAGGAAATATTGATAGGAAACTTTTTCCTGTATATTTACTTGTATATAAAGTGCAAGTGCTGCCAAAATTTACAAGGAAGAGGCACTTCGATACAACCTGTATATCACATAAGGAGGCCCTCGTTCACATTGTGGTACCATTGTTCTGTAGTGGGACTCCTACTACCAAAAATGACAAGGAAAACCGGCACTCCAATTCACCCTTTGTTACACATAAAAGGAGGGCATCATACACAGCCTTGAAAAATTATTATTGATTGCCTGCTAGTGACCCTCAAAAACATTTGGAGCAAGGGCCTGCTGATCTGACCATCTAAAACATTATGGATGAGGGCCCTGCTGCCGCCTTTGGTGACTCTAGATAACCTGGGGACAATTGCACGTCCCCGTGACGGCGACGATCCATTCGGATGTCTGCCCTATCAACTTTCAATGTTATTTTCAGCCAAAACCATGTAGACCATGGGTAACGGGGAAATCATGGTTCAATTCTGGAGAGGGAGCCTAAAAAACTGCTACGGCTACCACATCCAAGCAAGGCAGCATGCGTGCAAATTACCTATTAGGTATAATTAGTTAAAGGCCTGCAGGTGAGCTGACCCCGGAATAGATTTTAGGTGAAGGCCTGCTGGTGAGCTGACCCTGTAAAAAAGTATATGCAAGGGCCTGCTGGTGAGCTGACCCTGTAAAAGATTTTTGATCCAGGCCTGCTGGTGAGCTGACCCTGTAAAAAGATTTAGGTGCGGGCCTGCTGGTGAGCTGACCCTCTAAAACATTATATGCAAGGGCCTTCAGGTGAGCTGACCCTGTAAAACATTAAATGTGAGGACCTTCAGGTGAGCTGACCCTGTAAAAGATTTGAGGTGCGGGCCTGCTGGTGAGCTGATCCTGTAAAATATTTTATGTGTGGGCCTGATGGTGAGCTGACCCAGTAAAAGATTGTAGGTGAAGGCCTGCTGGTGAGCTGACCCTCTAAAAAATTATATGCGAGGGCCTGAAGGTGAACTGACCCTGTAAAAGATTGTAGGTGAAGGCCTGATGGTGAGCTAACTCTCTAAAAAATTATATGCGAGGGCCTGAAGGTGAACTGACCCTGTAAAAGATTGTAGGTGAGGGCCTGCTGGTGAGTTGACCCTCTAAAAAATTATATGTGAGGGCCTGCATCTGAGATGACCCTCTAAAAAATTATATGCGAGGGCCTGCATGTGTGCTGACCATGTAAAACATTATATGCGAAGGGCATATATGCGAGGGCAATATATGTGACGAATAAGCATGTAGATATGATGGAAGAGGAGGAGGATGAGAAAAGAAAGATTCAACCATATACCCTTGTTTGTAGTGCAAGGGGTGCATGGGAATACAGTGTATTCAGTACATTATAAACAAAACATTTAAAGTGCCTTTATGTTCATCAGCTTTCCTCTGGTGGAGTCGAGAAGTCATGGTCAATCCAGGCCTTGTTCATATTTATAAGAGTCAACCTGTCAGAATTTTCAGTTGACAGGCGGATGCCCTTATCTGTTATAATGCCACCAGCAGCACTAAATACCCGCTCAGACAAAACGCTGGCGGCAGGGCAGGCCAGCACCTCCAAGGCGTAGAATGCCAGTTCGTCCCACGTGTCCAGCTTGGACACCCAGTAGTTGTAAGGCACTGAGGGATCATTGAGGACGCTGACATGGTCTGCTATGTACTCCTTCACCATCTTCCAAAATGTTTCCCTCCTTGTAACACTAGGCCACGCATCAGGGTGAGGGTGCTGGCTTGGTGTCATCAAACTGTCCCAGGCTTTGGAGAGTGTTTCCCTGCCTCTGTTGGAACTGCTGTGTGTTCCCCTTGTCTCCCCTCCTCGGTTGGCCAAGGAACTACGGACTCTGCCGCCAGCGTTGTCAGATGGAAATTTTTGGAGCAATTTTTCAACACGGATCTTCTGGTATTGCACTGAAATGCTCGTCCTCTCCACCAGAGGAATGAGAGATGAGAAGTTCTCTTTGTAGCCCGGGTCGAGAAGGGTGAACAACTAGTAATAGGTGTTGGCTAAAATGCGTATATGTGTGGGTCGTGGGAAAGGCAGCCTAACATGAAGTCAGCCATGTGTGCCAGAGTACCAAGAGGCAAGACTTCGCTGTCGTCATCAGGAGGATCACTCTACATCTCTTCATCCTCTTCACCCTCTTCTGACCACCCACGCAGAACAGATGGAATTAAACTTCCATGGGTACTACCCTCTGTAGCGGAGGCAACCGTCTCCTGCTCCTCCTCCTTCTCTTCCTCTTCATCGTCCAATTTGCGCGGATAAGACGAACTGAGGTTGGTCTGGCTATCACCTTGTGTAATGTCTTCCCCTATTAACACCTCTTCCACATGCAAAGCATTGTCCTTAATTGTGAGCAGCGAGCGTTTGAGTAGACACAGAAGTGGGACGGTTACGCTGATTATAGCATTATCACCGCTCACCATCTGTGTTGATTCCTCAAAGTTTCATAAAACCTCACAGATGGTCAGACATCCATGCCCACTCCTCGCTTGTGAATAGCGGAAGCTGACTGGAAAGCCGACCACCATGTTGCAGCTGGTATTCCACAACTGCCCTCTGCTGCTCACAAATCCTGGCCAACATGTGGAACGTGGAGTTCCAGCGCGTGCTCACGTTGCACAACAGCCGGTAAGCTGACAATTTTAAGCGCTGCTGCAGCATTGACAGAGCGGCTAAAGCGGTTAGTGACTTGCGGAAATGTGCACACACGCGGCGCACCTTCACCAGTAGCTAAGGCAAATTGTGGTAGGTTTTGAGAAACCGCTGAATCACAAGGTTGAACATGTGGGCTAGGCATGGGATGTGTCTAAGCTTGCCGAGCTCCAAAGCCACCACCAAGTTACGGCTAAAAATGTCCCGAACTATTCGTTTGCGAACAGTTCCCGGCGAACATCGTTTGTTTGAGTTCGCCGCGGCGGGCGAACATATGCGATGTTCGGTCCGCCTCCTATACGTCATCATTGAGCAAACTTTGACCCTGTACCTCAGTCAGCAGACACATTCCAGCCAATCAGCATACCCTCCCTCCCAGACCCTCCCACCGCCTATCAAAAAGCAAGGACAGCATCCATCTTAGATTCATTCTGAAGCTGCAGTGTTAGTTAGAGCAGGGAGAGTGCTGCTGCTGCTGAATTAATAGGGAAATCGTTAGCTAGGCCAGTGTTCTGTGTCCACTCCAGTCCTCAAAGACTCATCTGCTGTAAGGACAGCGTCCTGACAGCACCCCAAAAAGCCCTTTTTAGGGCTAGTACATCAGTCTGCTTTTTTTTCCTTTCGTTTTCTATATATATATATATTGCAGTTGCCTGCCCGTGTGTGAGAGGCCACAGGCCCAAAGACTGTACTGTGTGTACCACTCATATCGGGTGGCACAGTACCTTGCAGATAAAAAAGTTATTACATTTTTTCTCTGTAATATAATTGCAGTTGCCTGCCAGTGTGTGTCAGGCCCACAGACTGTACTGTGCCCACTGCCCACCACTCATATCTGGTGGCACAGTACCTTGCAGATAAAAAAGTAATAACATTTTTTCTCTGTAATATAATTGCGGTTGCCTGCCAGTGTGTGTCAGGCCCACAGACAGTTCTGTGCCCACTGCCAGTGCCCACCACTCATATCTGGTGGCACAGTACCTTGCAGATAAAAAAGTAATTACATTTTTTTCTCTGTTATATAATTGCAGTTGCCTGCCAGTGAGTGTCAGGCCCACACAGACTGTACTGTGCCCACTGCCCACCACTCATATCGGGTGGCACAGTACCTTGCAGATAAAAAAGTAATTACATTTTTTCTCTGTAATATACAAACCGGATTCCAAAAAAGTTGGGACACTAAACAAATTGTGAATAAAAACTGAATGCAATGATGTGGAGATGGCAAATGTCAATATTTTATTTGTAATAGAACGTAGATGACAGATCAAATGTTTAATCCGAGTAAATGTATCATTTTAAAGGAAAAATACGTTGATTCCAATTTTCACGGTGTCAACAAATCCCAAAAAAGTTGGGACAAGTAGCAATAAGAGGCTGGAAAAAGTTAATTTGAGCATAATGAAGAGCTGGAAGACCAATTAACACTAATTAGGTCAATTGGCAACATGATTGGGTATAAAAAGAGCTTCTCAGAGTGGCAGTGTCTCTCAGAAGTCAAGATGGGTAGAGGATCACCAATTTCCACAATGTTGCGCAGAAAGATAGTGGAGCAATATCAGAAAGGTGTTACCCAGCGAAAAATTGCAAAGACTTTGCATCTATCATCATCAACTGTGCATAACATCATCCGAAGATTCAGAGAATCTGGAACAATCTCTGGGCGTAAGGGTCAAGGCCGTAAAACCATACTGGATGCCCGTGATCTCCGGGCCCATAAACGACACTGTACCACAAACAGGAATGCTGCTGTAAAGGAAATCGCAGAATGGGCTCAGGAATACTTCCAGAAACCATTGTCAGTGAACACAATCCACCGTGCCATCCGCCGTTGCCAGCTGAAACTCTACAGTGCAAAGAAGAAGCCATTTCTAAGCAAGATCCACAAGCTCAGGCGTTTTCACTGGGCCAGGGATCATTTAAAATGGAGTGTGGCAAAATGGAAGACTGTTCTGTGGTCAGACGAGTCACGATTCGAAGTTCTTTTTGGAAATCTGGGACGCCATGTCATCCGGACCAAAGAGGACAAGGACAACCCAAGTTGTTATCAATCGCTCAGTTCAGAAGCCTGCATCTCTGATGGTATGGGGTTGCATGAGTGTGTGTGGCATGGGCAGCTTGCATGTCTGGAAAGGCACCATCAATGCAGAAAAATATATTCAGGTTCTAGAACAACATATGCTCCCATCCAGACGTCATCTCTTTCAGGGAAGACCCTGCATTTTTCAACAAGATAATGCCAGACCACATTCTGCATCAATCACAACATCATGGCTGCATAGGAGAAGGATCCGGGTACTGAAATGGGCAGTCTGCAGTCCAGATCTTTCACCTATAGAGAACATTTGGCGCATCATAAAGAGGAAGGTGCAACAAAGAAGGCCCAAGACGATTGAACAGTTAGAGGCCTGTATTAGACAAGAATGGGAGAGCATTCCTATTTCTAAACTTGAGAAACTGGTCTCCTCGGTCCCCAGACGTCTGTTGAGTGTTGTAAGAAGAAGGGGAGATGCCACACAGTGGTGAAAATGGCCTTGTCCCAACTTTTTGGGGATTTGTTGATACCATGAAATTCTGATTCAACATATTTTTCCCTTAAAATGGTACATTTTCTCAGTTTAAACTTTTGTTCCGTGATTTATGTTCTATTCTGAATAAAATATTAGAAGTTGGCACCTCCACATCATTGCATTCAGTTTTTATTCACGATTTGTGTAGTGTCCCAATTTTTTTGGAATCCGGTTTGTAATTGCAGTTGCTTGCCAGTGTGTGTCAGGCCCACAACAGTACTGTGCCCACTGCCAGTGCCCACCACTCATATCTGGTGGCACAGTACCTTGCAGATAAAAAAGTAATTACATTTTTTCTCTATAATATAATTGCAGTTGCCTGCCAGTGTGTGTCAGGCCCACAGACAGTACTGTGCCCACTGCCAGTGCCCACCACTCATATCTGGTGGCACAGTACCTTGCAGATAAAAAGTAATAAAATGTTTTCTCTGTAATATAATTGCAGTTGCCTGCCAGTGTGTCAGGCCCACGGACTGTACTGTGCCTACTGCCCACCACTCATATCTGGTGGCACAGTACCTTGCAGATAAAAAAGTAATACAATTTTTTCTCTGTAATATAATTGCAGTTGCCTGCCAGTATGTGTCAGGCCCACAGACTGTACTGTGCCCACTGCCCACCACTCATATCTGGTGGCACAGTACCTTGCAGATAAAAAAGTAATACATTTTTTTCTCTGTAATATAATTGCAGTTGCCTGCCAGTGTGTGTCAGGCCCACAGACTGTACTGTGCCCACTGCCCACCACTCATATCTGTGGCACAGTACCTTGCACGCATAGTACCACTAATCTAAAAAGAAATGACAGGCAGAGGCAGCCCACCCCGCAGGGGCCGTCGTTGTCGTGGTGCTGTGATTTCCTTTGGCCCTAGAATAATGCCCAGTGTTCAAAGGCCACGTACCTTGAACTCGAAAAGTTCTGAGGACATAGTTGACTGGTTTACACAGGACACCCAATCTTCTACAGCTCGGAACCTTGACGCACCATCCTCCTCCAGCTCAGCTTCGGGCACCTCTCAAGTTACCTTTGTTGTAGTGAGCAGGGTGCAAAGGCGGAGCGGCCGTCCTCTAGACAGTATGCCTACTACTGCCCACCACAGCAAGAGACCGAGCACACCAAAGCCAGCTCCAGGGAGTTCCAGGGCGTGGCAGTTCTTCAGACAATGTGCTGACGATAGTGGAGTTTCAGCTGCAGCACGCACGGGTTCCCACACTGCCGGCATTCAGCAGTGAGGTGAGGCGAGGGTATTGTTGGGGACACTTCTCCATACCCCGGCAGGGACGCGTACCACTGGCCGTCCACGTCGCTTTGTACTTACAAGAAATTTTCTACTAAAATAAAACCTTCTGATTTCAATGAGCCTCTGATGAGCTCCATTTTTTATGGAACGAAACAGGGCATGTAGGGCCATACAGTAAGGGACTTACAGGGAATAGGCCCCATTTAGGGACAGGTTCCGTATGGGGTCGCCCCTGTCGGGGTGGGTGCTCCGCGTCGTTGAGGCAGGTCTGTGAGGATAGCCCCCGACCATCCATATAGGGAGGGCTCTAGACCAGGGTATTATAGGAGTATCCAGTTTGCCATACCAACTTAGCAATTGGACACCAGTGCCTGTGACCACACTGGAGCATTGACGCCACCCACCAACCCTGGTCGTGTATCTACAGGACGGGGTAAGACCCACCCATTATCACCTTACCTCTGTCTTAGATGGTGGTAAAATAAGTGTTTACATGTATGTA
This sequence comes from Bufo bufo, assembly GCF_905171765.1. NCBI lineage: Eukaryota > Metazoa > Chordata > Amphibia > Anura > Bufonidae > Bufo > Bufo bufo. The sequence continues at coordinate 82,842,696 of NC_053396.1, forward strand.
TGTTATTTTGTCTTTGTCTCACTGCTACCACCAACGTCTTTTAAGTGAAATTATAGTAAAAGTTAAATTTTATATATATTCAGTCCACATGTGGTAAATAAAAAAAACGAGGGCATGCAATCGTCTACCTCTGAGACCCTTTTATGTGCTTAGCAGTAGAGATGTCCCGAACTATTCGCCGGCGAATAGTTCCCGGCGAACATCGCTTGTTTGCGTTCGCCGCGGCGGGCGAACATATGCGATGTTCGGTCCGCCCCCTATTCGTCATCATTGTGTAAACTTTGACCCTGTACCTCAAAGTCAGCAGACACATTCCAGCCAATCAGCATCAATTATATTATATTAATCGCATTGCGAATTCAACTTAGAGCTGGATTCCTAATGGTTGTTGTATTGCTAGAATATAACGAAGATTGAGAATATAGTGCTATATTCGTTATATTCGTCAATTCTAGCAATACAACCATTAGGAACTCAGAACTAAGTTGTAATCGCAATGCGATTAATACAGGTTATATTAATCGCATTGCGATTTCAACTTAGAGCTGGGTTCCTAATGACCCTGTACCTCACAGTCAGCAGACACATTCCAGCCAATCAGCAGCAGACCCTCCCTCCCAGACCCACCCACCTCCTGGACAGCATCCATTTTAGATTAATTCGGAAGCTGCATTCTTAGTGAGAGGAGGGACAGTGTAGCTGTTGCTGATTTAATAGGGAAATCGATAGCTAGGCTAGTGTATTTAGTGTCCACTACAGTCCTGAAGGCCTCATCTGATCTCTGCTGTAAGGACAGCACCCCAAAAAGCCCTTTTTAGGGCTAGAACATCAGTCTGCTTTTTAATATTTATTTTTTTCCTGTGTAATCTAATTGCAGTTGCCTGCCTGCCAGCGTGTGTGTCAGGCTCACAGCGTATACTGTGCCCACTTGCCCAGTGCCACCACTCATATCTGGTGTCACAATAGCTTGCATTTAAAAAAAATAAAAACTTTTTTGACTGTAATATAATAGCAGTCAGTTGCCTGCACTCGTGTGCGTTTCAGGCCCTGCCAGGGCACAGTGTCACACCAGTGCAACTCATATCTGGTGGCACATTAGATTGCACGTGCAGTGCCCCAAATTTGAAGTAGGAGGACCGACCAAGCATCTTTTTCCATCTCCCGGTTCCTAAAATTGATTCCACATACACGTCCCCTGATAGGGGACATAACAGGGATTAAAATGATAAGAATAGTACTACTTAACACACCACTCCTATCTGGTGGCACATTAGATTGCACGCGCAGTGCCCCAAATTTGAAGTAGGAGGACCGACCAAGCATCTTTTTCCTTCTCCCAGTTCCTAGAATCGATTCCATATACACGTCCCCTGATAGGGGACGTAACAGGGATTAAACTGATAAGAATAGTACTACTTAACACACCACTCATATCTGGTGGCACATTAGATTGCACGCGCAGTGCCCCAAATTTGAAGTAGGAGGACCGACCAAGCATCTTTTTCCATCTCCCGGTTCCTAAAATCGATTCCATATACACGTCACCTGATAGGGGACGTAACAGGGATTAAACTGATAGGAATAGTACTACTTAACACACCTTATAATAATAATAATACTAGTGAACGTAACAGGGATTAAACTGATAAGAATAGTACTACTTAACACACAGTACTGTGTTACTTTATGTTGTATTGCTAGAATTGACGAATATAGCACTATATTCTCAATCTTCGTTATATTCTAGCAATACAACCATTAGGAACTCAGATCTAAGTAGTAATTGCAATGCGATTAATATAACCTGTATTAATCACATTGCGATTACAACTTAGATCCGAGTTCCTAATGGTTGTATTGCTAGAATTGACGAATATAGCACTATATTCTCAATCTTCGTTATATTCTATCAATACAACCATTAGGAACTCATATCTAAGTTGTAATCGCAATGCGATTAATACAGGTTATATTAATCGCATTGCGAATTTAACTCTGCGTCAACTATGTAATTTTCCATGGGAGTTTTGCCATGGATCCCCATCCGGCATGCCACAGTCCAGGTGTTAGTCCCCTTAAAACAACTTTTCCATCACTATTGTGGCCAGAAAGAGTCCCTGTGGATTTTAAAATTCGCCTGTCTATTGAAGTCTATGGCGGTTCGCCTGGTTCGCCCGTTCGCGAACATTTGCGGAAATTCGTGTTCGCCGTCCGCGAACGTAAAATTTTATGTTTATGACATCTCTACTTAGCAGTCAGGGTGAGCTCTTAGGGTTTTATAGGGGTCACCTTTATGCTCCTTAGTTTGGGATCAAGCCAGTCGGATGTTTATCCATAACTTCCAGCTATATGCAACATCATCCGTGACACAACATGGCCAGTGCCAATAACGCCGTTCTCAGCATTACTATCCCACTTCTATGCCTCCTTGAAAAAACGCTCCTGGCAATGATGGAAGAGGATGTGGCACAGGAGGAGGAGGAGGAAGAGGAAGAGGGATCATTTCGTAGGGTTTCCGGCCAGTCATTCCCAAGTGACTCCGAGGGTGGATTCCTGCACCCACAAACCCAAGGTACACAATTGTCCAGCCAGGGCACAGTTCTGGAGGATGAGGAGGTGGAGGATGAGGAGGAGAAGATACCATGTTCTCAGCAGGGTGGCACCCATCCCAGCTCATGGCCATCACTGGTGCGTGGATGGGGGGATACAGAGGACACAGACGATACACCTCCCACAGAGGACAGCTTTTTGTTGCCCCTGGGCAGCCTTGCACACATAAGCGATTACATGCTGCAGTGTCTCCGCAACGACAGCAGAGTTGCCCACATTCTAACTTGTGCTAATTACTGGATGGTCACGCTGCTAGATCCCCGTTACAAGGACAACGTACCATCCTTAATTCCGTCACTGGAGCGTGATCGTAAGATGCGTGAGTACAAGCGCACGTTGGTAGACGTGCTGCTGGTGGCAATCCCACCTGACAGCGGGGGCACAGTGGAAGCACAAGGCAAAGGCAGAGGACGAGGAAGAGGTCGCCAACGCAGCTGGGGCACCGCCAGCACCTCAGAAGGCAGAGTTAGCATGGCCGACATGTGGAAAAGCTTTGTCAGCACACCACAACAACCAGGAGGCAGCATTTCACCAACATGGTGGAGCAATATGTTTGCACACGCCTACACGTACTGAATGACGGGTCTGCCCCCTTTAACTTCTGGGTCTCCAAATTGGGCACATGGCATGAGCTTGCCCTTTACACCTTGGAGGTGCTGGCCTGCCCTGCAGCCAATGTATTATCTGAACGTGTGTTTAGCACGGCAGGGGGCGTCATCACAGACAAGCGCAGCCGCCTGTCCACAGCCAACGTGGACAAGCTCACATTCATTAAAATGAACCAGGCTTGGATCCCACAAGACTTGTCTGTACCTTGTGCAGAACAGACATTTATACCACCATCAAACATACTTGTACTCAAGTCAAGTGCAATGATTCTTTGTTTTATTTTGTTTTATTTGTCACAATATTTTTTAAAAAAAAACATTGTTGGCTACCTCCTCCTCCATTGCTGCCTCCACCTACAACACCACATTCACCGCCTCCTCAACCTCCGACTCCATATCCACCTCCTTCTCTGAGTTGCAGGTTTATAATTTGTAATTTTTAGTTATTTTATTTTAAGTTATTTTCCTATCCACATTTGTTTGCAGAGCAGTTGCCATGCTCTTAAGCACATTTTACTGCCTTTTACATCCCTCTAGCCTTTTCAAGGACTATTGTATAGCCATTTTAATGCAAAAAAGTACCAGTTTTAGTGCTCTAAATTGAAAAGAATTCTTATTTTCAATTGTCAGGTGACATTTTACAATTTTTGGCGTATACAAACCCCTGCTGAGCCTGGGTGACAGGGGCCTAAATCTCTCAAAATCCTCTGTTCTATTGCTGGGTGACATGAACCCCCTTTTGCCGTGAATAAACCCCTGCTGGGCCTGGGTGACAGGGGCCTAAATCTCTCAAAATCCTCTATTGTGTTGCAGGGTGACATGAACCCCCTTTTGCCGTGAATAAACCCCTGCTGTGCCTGGGTGACAGGTGCCTAAATCTCTCAAAATCCTCTGTTGTATTGCTGGGTGACATGAACCCCCTTTTGCCGTGAATAAACCCCTGCTGTGCCTGGGAGACAGGGGCCTAAATCTCTCAAAATCCTCTGTTCTATTGCTGGGTGACATGAACCCCCTTTTGCCATGAATGAACCCCTGCTGTGCCTGGGTGACAGGGGCCTAAATCTCTCAAAATCGTCTGTTGTATTGCTGGGTGACATGAACCCCCTTTTGCCGTGAATTAACCCCTGCTGTGCCTGGGTGACAGGGGCCTAAATCTCTCAAAATCGTCTGTTGTATTGCTGGGTGACAAGAACCCACTTTTGCTGTGAATGAACCCCTGCTCTGCATTGCTGGCAGGGAGCTATATTTAGTGAAAACATCTGTTACTGATCGGAAGATGCGAGACTACAAGTGCACGCTGATGATAGCATTCCCACCTGACAGCAGGGGCACAGTGGAAGCACAAGGTGAAGGCAGAGGAGGAGGAAGAGGTCGCCAACGCAGCTGGGGCACCACCAGCACCTGAGAAGGCAGGGTTAGCATGGCCAAAATGTGGAAAAGCTTTGTCAGCCTTGAAGGTGCTGACCTGCCCTGCAGTCAGTGTATAGTGTGAACGTGTGTTTAGCACGGCAGAGAGCATTATCACAGGCTGCAGCCAACGTGGACAAGCTTACATTTATTAAAATTAACCAGGCATGGATCCCACAGGACTTGTCCGTACCTTGTGCAGAATAGACATTTATACCAGCATCAACCATCCATTCTTGTACTCAAGTGCACTTATTCTTTGTTTTATTTTGTTATATGTCCCAATATTTTGGGGGATACCCCAATTTAAAAATAAAAAATAACACAAATCAGTGTTGGCTACCTATTCCTCCTTCACCGGCGCTTCCACCTACACCGCCACGTCAACCTACACTGCCACATCCACCCATCCACCTCCTCCTCAACCTCCTACTCCTAGATCCAGATTGTTATTTTTAATTTTTCTGTATTCTGTGTTATTTTAAGTCATTTCCCTATCCACATTTGTTTGCAGAACAGTTGCCATGCTCTTAAGCACATTTTGATGCCTTTTGCAGCCCTCTAGCCCTTTCCAGGACTATTTTAGAGCCCAAAAGTTCGGGTCCCCATTGACTTCAATAGTGTTCGGGTTCGGGGTCAAGTTCGGGTCCCGAACCCGAACTTTTTTTTTCAAGTTCGGTCGAACTCGTTGAACCCGAACATCCAGGTGTCCGCTCAACTCTAGTCCTGTTCAAACACCCATCTTCTGTTGAGCTTTAGGCCTCTTTCACACTTGCGTTGTTGGGATCCGGCATGCACTTCCGTTGCCGGAGGTGCCTGCCGGATCCGTAACAACGCAAGTGTACTGAAAGCATTTGAAGACGGAACCGTCTTCCAAATGCGTTCAGTGTTACTATGGCACCCAGGACGCTATTAAAGTCCTGGTTGCCATAGTAGGAGCGGGGAGCGGGGGAGCGGTATACTTACAGTCCGTGCGGCTCCCCGGGCGCTCCAGAATGACGTCAGAGCGCCCCATGCGCATGGATGACGTGATCCATGTGATCACGTGATCCATGCGCTTGGGGCGCCCTGACGTCACTCTGGAGCGCCCGGGGAGCCGCACGGACGGTAAGTATGCTGCTCCCCGCTACACTTACCATGGCTGTCAGGACTTTAGCGTCCCGGTAGCCATGGTAACTATTCAGAAAAAGCTAAACGTCGGGTCCGGCAATGCGCCGAAACGACGTTTAGCTTAAGGCCGGATCCGGATCAATGCCTTCCAATGGGCATTAATTCCGGATCCGGCCTTGCGGCAAGTGTTCAGGATTTTTGGCCGGAGCAAAAAGCGCAGCATGCTGCGGTATTTTCTCCGGCCAAAAAACGTTCCGTACCGGAACTGAAGACATCCTGATGCATCCTGAACGGATTACTCTCCATTCAGAATGCATTAGGATAATCCTGATCAGTATTCTTCCGGCATAGAGTCCCGACGACGGAACTCTATGCCGGAAGACAATAACGCAAGTGTGAAAGAGCCCTTAGCTGGTGGACAGATAGCCTTAAGTTCTCCTGCAAAATGTCTTGATAAACTTGGGAATTCATTTTTCCTTCGATGATAGCAATCTGTCCAGGCCTTGACACAGCAAAGCATCCCCAAACCATGATGCCCCCACAACCATACTTCACAGTTGGGATGAGGTTTTGATGTTGGTGTGCTGTGCCTCTTTTTCTCCACACAAAGTGTTGTGTGTTTCTATCAAACAACTCAAATTTGTTTTCATCTGCCCACAGAATATTTTGCCAGTACTGCTGTGGAACATCCAGGTGCTCTTGTGCAAACTGTAAACGTGCAGCAATGTTTTTTTTTGGACAGCAGTGGCTTCCTTTGTGGTATCCTCCAATGAAATTCATTGTTAATTTGTGTTTTACCTATCGTAGATTCGCTAACAGGGATGTTAGCATATGCCAGAGACTTTTGTAAGTCTTTAGCTGACACTCTAGGATTCTTCTTCACCTCATTGAGCAGTCTGCGCTGTGCTCTTGCAGTCATCTTTACAGGACAGCCACTCCTAGGGAGAGTAGCAGCAGTGCTAAGTTTTCTCCATTTATAGACAATTTGTCTTACCGTGGACTGATGAACAGCAAGGCTTTTGGAGATACTTTTATAACCCTTTCCAGCTTTATGCAAGTCAACAATTCTTAATCGTAGGTCTTCTGAGAGCTCTTTTGTGTGAGGCATCATTCACATCAGGCAATGCTTCTTGTGAAAAGCAAATCCAGAACTGGTGTGTGTGTTTTTTTTATACGGCAGGACAGCTGTAACCAACACCTCCAATCTTATCTTATTGATTGGACTCCAGTTGGCTGACACCTCACTCCAATTAGCTCTTGGAGATGTCATTAGTTCACATACTTTTTCCACCTGGACTGTGAATGTTTACATGGTGTGTTCAATAAAAACATGGTAACATTTAATTATTTGTGCGTTATTAGTTTAGGCAGACTGTGATTGTCTATTGTTGTGACTTAGATGAAGATCAGATCACATTTTATGACCAATTTGTGCAGAAATCCATATCATTCCAAAGGGTTCACATACTTTTTCTTGCAACTGTGCAAGTAAATATACAGGAAAGAATGTTTCCTAACATTTTTTCCTCTAAAATCGATTTTTATCTTCAGTTTGGTGTGTATTATTGTCAGTCTGTAAAAGTGGCGTACTACACAACATCGTTCCCAGCAGAGACCTGGGAGTCCAAGATGCATCCAGACATCCTACCCATGCTGTTCCCAAACCATTTTGGTGGTGTTTCCATCAATTTCTGACCTTTTTCTTATGAACCAGACACCCTCCCCTCTTCAGATCAGGGGATGCCTGGTTTAATGCTCGGTTTCCCCAATTGACTTCCATTGTGCTCGGGTGCTGGGTGGAGCACCCGAGCATCCCGAGGTGTTCTACTCGAGTACCCGAGCACTTGAGCACTTTGGTGCTCGACCAACACTAATGATTGTTCATATTGTCTCCTTTGCTGGCTTTATTCATTTTTTTTATAACATTATACACTGTTTATTTCCAGGGGTTACGACCACCATGAAATCCAACAACATAGGCCGGGCTTGCACACTATAGGAAAATGTGCCACCTACACAGGTGGCCCAGACCTCGAGAGTGGGCAAAAGCCAGCTCTCCTGAATTACAGGGTGATCGTAACCCTGCATACAGGCAATGTGTATTACGATGGAAAAATTAATCAAGCTAGCAAAGGAGGCAATATGAACTATCACAATACATTAGTAAGGGTCTTGTATTAAATTTGTCTACATGATAAATGCCATTTGCTTAAGTGAGACAACCCCTTTAACTGGCTCAGCTGTGTCACTGGAAGATTTGACTTGGGGGTTATCTTTGTATCAGTTTAGGGAACTGCTGCAGGGGAACAACCTTGCCACTACCTCTTGGAGTGGTCTCTTTTTAAGTGACTGCTGTCTCATAGGGGTTAAGAGACAGCAGTGCGGACACCAAATGATCAGGAAGAACCATAGTCAGGGACAAGGCAAGGTCAGGAAGGCAGAGTACAAGCAAACCAATAACCATTCAGAAGTCAAGGAAAGCAGATCAGAGTCAGAACAAAGATCAGGAAAGGGTCAGATCATGCATTTAAGTGCCAAGTCCAATAGTCAGGCAGAAGTTAGTACATGGGAAACAAGCTAACAGCACAGTTTCGCAGGAAACTAGCTTACTAGAACCTATCACCCAGACACTTTCCCATAGGGGAAAGTGCCTTAGATACACCATCACAGCTAGCTATTGACAGATGAATATTTGGGTGCAGGCTGGTCCCAGAGCTGAATAGATAGTGTTCATGTGTCCTAGAGGCAGTTAGAGGAGGCATTGTCAGCAAAAAGTGGGCTGAGGTATGGTGGGGGGGGGGGGGGGGGGGGTGGGGGTACAGAGTAACTCTGCCAGCCAGGTCCACCAGTCAGGGTGAGAGGGATGCCAGCAGGACAAGACTGAAGGACCCTGGAGCTATGTGCAGCGTACTCAAGTTAGGTTTAGAAATGTTCCTGGGTGTTGTAGTGCAATAGACACTAACCTGAGACGGCTGACTCTCTGCAAGGGCAGGTGATGATGAGAATTGTTCGTGACGCCAGTGCCAATTAAACGGTGGCACGCCGTTTGCTGATAGCAGGAATAACTGAGGAACCACGTGATGTTAAAGCAGAACTCAAACTTTAGTAGTCATCATGCATGGACATAGATGAAAGCGCAGTTCCTTTGAAGACAGTTGGTTTGAATACATTTGATGCAGGCAATATATATAGCAAGGTGACTTCAGAGTGTTAAACACAGGATTTGTAGTACAGGCGGCTTGCACTCTATTCCTGACTGATCCTGGAACATAGAAACTCTTCTCCAAGGCCCAATACCCTAGCTCTGGCGTATATCCTTGGTTTTATCTTTATCAAGTACCTCCTCTGTTGTCTTGAGTACCTCTTGCTTTTCTGAGCTTTGCCTCTGTCTCTCTCTCAGTTTCCTCAGGCTCTTTAATTGAGGGGTTCCTGCTTCTGCATAGGTGAACTCAGGAGGGGAACCTTCTCTTTGAATCTGGAACCCGGTTACAGGGACTGCAATACCCTCTCCTGGTCTGCAGGCTTCAGGCTTGGACTTGACTCAGACATAGTCTGATCTCTCACTCAGTCTACAGTCTCTCTCAACTCCTCTTCCTTTCTCTGACTGGGCCTTTGCTCCCTAGCTCCCTCTAGTGACTCAGAGCTGGAATGACATCCCTAGCAGGCCTGTACATGCAAGTTTCACAGTAACAGGGAAATACATAGCATTACAGTTTATAAAGATGACTTATACCAACTTCCCCATAAATAAGGGGGGGAACGACAGCACACAAGTGACCCTTCTGTAGTGACGGGCATTACAGTCCCCGTACACTACATACCCCACTGCTTTAAGCTGAGTACGACCTCGTACTCCATCAGGGCTCGCCCAACTGGAATCTCTACCTGAAACAGAAAAAGAGACATGCAGGCATACATATATGTAATTCATCTGCATTTACATTCATATCAGGTCCAATTGGCAAAGGTGAAGGTTGGTGACAAGGGGCGTCGTTCTCTTCTTCTCAGGATAGTGAATGGAACTGGGGCGCTGACCTGGCACAGCGTAACATTATAACCAGGATAGTCCATGACAATGAATAAGTCCATAATAGAACAGCAAAATAGATAAAACAGTATAAAAGTTCTTGGAGGCTCAAAGAACAAACATGAGTCCGTACCCAGGTTATTTTCCTATTAAATCACAGAGGCTCTCGTGCGGTGGAGTCCATCTCTGGGCACATTCACTTTAAAAAGAGTAAGAATCTCAGAGGCTCAGGTTCTTTTGAGTCTGTCTCCGGGCACGGTTCCTTAGTATCAAGTTGCACAATATAAAACAAGTGCTGTAATACCCCTGATCAACCTGAAAAGGGGGTTAAGGTAAAAGGTGCAACAAAGGAACAGGCACAACTTGGCGTGGGATAGCAAAAGCAGGCAGGAGATCCTGGAAACAAACTTGGCTTTGTTGACCTTGTGATTTCAGTGGTTAACACCTACCACTGAGCCGTGGATGAACTGGCAGCAGCAACAAACGACCAGGAAACATAGGACTCCTGTCCTGGAAGGGTTAATAACATCATTCTTTGGTGAAATAAATCAAAGGCCTAGCAGGCTGATTCACAGTGGCATGTCATCATTACCCGGCTCTGCTGGCAAATACGGCCTGTAGTAGTCCTCTACAGGAGGATGGGCCCACATAACGGTGTTAGGGGGCAGCTGCAAGGTAAAGGGGCCCCTAATAGGTATTGGCCCCATGGGCCTAGGGGTAAACCCTTGGGTGGACCGTACTGGTCCCGGCATGATAATTGTGGGATGTAAGACAGTTGGTACCGCCGCCGCAAGCGGTCCGGTGGGCTCGGTGTAGCAACTCACAGGAATAACGGGTCTTCCTTGGGGCCTTGACGGAGCAACTGTCACTACCAGAGCTTTGGGACGTTCTCACAGCTCTGTTTCTCCACCCCTGTGATGATGTCACTACTAGAGCTGGGAGGCGTTCTCACTACTCTGTTTACTTCTGGTTTCTTTCACCACAGCTGTCCTTCATGTGTTTGATTTCCCTCTCTTTATATCACCCCTCCTCCTATGATAGGTTGTGGATTATAGTTCTCACTTCAGTTGTGGCTCTTGCTTTGGTTTCTTCACTTGTAGCTATCAGTCCACTGGACCTGTGTTCTGCTGCAGCTAGCACTCCGGATTTTGCCAGCCTGTCCTTGGATCCGTCTTCTCTGCGGCTACAACATCTTCAGCTAAGTCTGCAGACATTGTTGTATTCCTGTTTGTTTTCTGACTGGATCTGAGGTGGCCACGGTTCCCTCCATATACTGAGTAGGGCACTGGTGGCCGTGCCCCTTCCACTATTGTAGGGGTTACAGTGGTCATTAGTCTTAGGCACGTGGGCATGCCTCGTTCCGCCTTTTGGATCCGGGCATGTGCTTTAGCAGAATAGGGAAAGCGTTGAGGGTCGGACAGGGGTCACCCTTTATCCTCCCTAGTTCTGGGTCCAGTCAGTTGCTCTGTACTGTGAATTACTATCGTTGCTCACATACACCCGTGACATTATAATCCACCAAAACCGTCCTTTTTTTACATGGATCCGCTTTCTGACCTGGTTGACCGCATGCAGGGTCTTTCTTTGGAAGTAGCGGATCTCCGTCAATCTATGACCCAGCTTCAAGCATTGGGCCCTGCTCCGGCTCATGGAGTCTGTTGCGAGCCAAAAGTCTCACTTCCGGAGACGTTCTCCGGGGGCAGTGAGAATTTTGTTCGTTTCAGAGAGGCATGCAAACTCCATTTTTGCTTGTGTCCTCACTCTTCTGGTAATCAAGAGCAGAGGGTGAGGATTGTCATCTCCCTGCTCAGGGGTAATGCTCAGACTTGGGCTTTTTCGCTGCCATCAGGGGATCCCTCCCTTCGATCCGTGGAGGGATTTTTTGTGGCCCTGGGGCAGATTTATGATGACCCGGATCGTGTTGCTCTGGCCGAATCTAACCTACGTGTTTTATGCCAGAACAAACGGTCTGCGGAGCTTTATTGTTCTGAATTTCGGAGATGGGCAGCTGATTCGGGTTGGAATGATGCTGCACTCCGGAGTCAGTTCTGTCATGGTCTCTCGGAGAGATTAAAAGATGCGTTTGCTTTCCATGAGAGACCAACGTCCTTAGAGTCTGCCATGTCATTGGCGGTACGCCTTGACAGGCGTCTAAGAGAAAGAAACGAGACCTCTCTGTCCAGCCATTGTCAGTCTAGGGGCAGTGGTGCGGACTCATTCAGTGTGCAGGGGCCTCATCCTGTCTCGCTCCCCTCTGAGGAGGAGCCCATGCAGCTAGCTCGACTTGCCCCTGATAAAAGAGGATTTAGTCCTCAGAGTATGGTCTGTTTTTGTTGTGGGGGCATAGGTCATTTGGCAAATGTTTGTCCGTCTAGGAGATTCTTAAACCGTACTAAGAGCGATAATAAGAGAAAAATCTCAAAAGGTAAATCATCAAGTTCTGCTTCATCTGCTACTTTGGGCAAAGTTGATGTAGGATTTGATGCTTTTCCTCTGACCTGCAGTTCCCGTTTTCTCCTGTCTGCCAGGGTGGCGCTAGAGAGCAAAGTCATTTCTTGTGAGATTTTTGTCGATAGTGGAGCGGCCGTCAATCTTATTGACACTCAATTTGTAGCCATGCATGGTTTTCAGGTTTGCACATTAGATAAAGATATACCTGTTTTTGCTATCGACTCTGCTCCACTCTCACAGAGATCTCTGAAGGGCATTGTTCACAATATCCGGCTAGCTGTAGGTGACACTCATGTGGAGGATATATCTTGTTTTGTCCTTAACGGATTGCCGTCTCCTCTAGTTTTGGGGTTACCCTGGCTCACTAGACATAACCCCACTATTGATTGGCAAGGAAGGCAAATAAATGAGTGGAGTGATTTTTGTAGAGAGAATTGTCTCACAGCGACTTTTGCAGAGGTGTCTACTAAAACGGTGCCATCATTTCTCTCTGATTTCTCGGACGTGTTTTCCGAGAGCGGTGTTCAGGAGCTACCTCCTCACCGGGAGTTTGACTGTCCCATTAACCTCATTCCCGGCGCCAAGCTGCCAAAAGCACGCCTCTACAATCTCTCACAACCGGAAAGAATCGCAATGCGAACTTACATCTCCGAGAGTCTCGAAAAGGGGCATATTCGTCCCTCAAAGTCACCTGTGGCCGCGGGTTTTTTTTTTGTTAAAAAGAAAGATGGCTCTCTGAGACCTTGCCTAGATTTTAGGGAGCTGAACCGTATCACGATTCGCGATCCCTATCCCCTTCCTCTGATCCCGGACCTCTTCAATCAAATTGTTGGGGCCAAGGTGTTTTCCAAATTGGATTTGAGAGGCGCGTACAACCTGGTCAGGGTCAGAGAGGGGGATGAATGGAAAACGGCCTTTAATACCCCTGACGGGCATTTCGAGAATCTCGTTATGCCTTTCGGCCTGATGAATGCTCCGGCCGTCTTTCAGCATTTTGTTAATAGTATTTTCTATCATTTAATGGGGAAATTCGTATTGGTATATCTTGATGATATTTTGATTTTTTCCCCTGATGTTCAGACCCATCAGGATCATCTTTTTCAGGTTCTGCAGATTCTGCGGGAAAATAAATTGTACGCCAAGCTGGAGAATTGTCTTTTTATGGTATCGGAGATTCAATTTCTGGGTTTTCTCCTCTCTGCTTCTGGTTTTCGCATGGATCCCGAGAAGGTCCGTGCTGTACTTGAGTGGGAGCTTCCTGAGAATCAGAAGGCATTGATGCGCTTTCTGGGTTTTGCGAACTATTACAGAAAGTTCATTTTGAATTATTCCTCTGTTGTCAAACCCCTCACTGACATGACAAAAAAGGGGGCGGATTTTTCCTCTTGGTCGGAGGAGGCGCTTGCAGCCTTTTCTAAGATTAAAGAGAATTTTGCGTCTGCTCCCGTCTTGGTGCATCCCGATGTTTCCTTACCTTTTATTGTTGAGGTGGATGCTTCCGAGGTGGGTGTGGGTGCGGTTTTGTCCCAGGGCCCTTCCCCTGCCAAGTGGCGACCCTGTGCCTTTTTCTCTAAAAAACTCTCCCCGGCAGAGAGAAACTATGATGTGGGAGATAGGGAGTTGTTGGCCATCAAGTTGGCTTTCGAGGAATGGCGCCATTGGTTGGAGGGGGCCAGGCACCCTATCACCGTTTTTACCGACCATAAGAATCTGGCATACTTGGAGTCGGCCAGGCGTATGAATCCGAGACAGGCCAGATGGTCTCTGTTCTTCTCCAGATTCAATTTTGTTGTTACATTCCGACCTGGGATAAAAAATGTGAAGGCTGATGCTCTCTCTCGCTGTTTTCCGGGAGGAGGAAACTCCGAGGACCCGGGTCCCATTTTGGCGGAGGGGGTAGTTGTTTCTGCTCTATATTCCGATTTGGAGGCCGAGGTCCAGGCTGCCCAGACTGAGACACCTGCCCGTTGTCCTTCTGGGAAGTTGTTCGTGCCTCCTGAGCTACGTCACAAACTCTTTAAGGAGCATCATGATATGGTTCTTGCTGGTCACCCCGGGAGTAGAGCCACGGTGGATCTCATTGCTCGGAGATTTTGGTGGCCTGCTCTTCGTAAGTCAGTGGAGGGTTTTGTGGCTGCTTGTGAGACGTGCGCTCGCGCTAAGGTCCCTCGTTCACGGCCTTCAGGTTCCCTTCTCCCGTTACCCATTCCTTCCCGTCCTTGGACACACCTGTCCATGGACTTTATCACGGATCTTCCTCGTTCCTCGGGGAAGTCGGTGATCCTGGTGGTGGTGGACCGTTTTAGCAAGATGGCTCATTTCGTACCTTTCCCTGGTTTACCCAATGCTAAAACGTTGGCGCAAGCTTTTGTCGACCATATTGTTAAATTGCACGGCATTCCCTCTGATATTGTTTCCGATAGAGGCACCAAGTTTGTGTCCAGGTTCTGGAAGGCTTTCTGTTCTCGCCTGGGGGTTCGGCTGTCCTTCTCTTCTGCTTTTCATCCGCAGTCGAATGGTCAGACTGAGCGCCTCAATCAGAATCTGGAGACATATTTGCGCTGTTTTGTTTCAGAGAACCAGGAGGATTGGTATTCATTTCTCCCTCTTGCTGAGTTTGCTCTGAACAACCGTCGTCAGGAATCTTCTGATAAGTCACCATTCTTTGGTGCATATGGGTTCCATCCGCAGTTTGGTACATTCTCGGGAGGGGCTCTTTCTGGTTTACCTGAGGAGGAGAGATTTTCCTCGTCTTTGTCTACCATTTGGCAAAAGATTCAGAGTAATCTTAAAAAGATGAGTGAGAGGTATAAGCGTGTGGCTGATAAGAGACGTGTGCCTGGTCCGGACCTGAATGTGGGTGATCTGGTGTGGTTGTCTACTAGAAACATTAAGTTGAAGGTTCCCTCCTGGAAATTGGGTCCCAAGTTTATTGGGCCTTATAAAATCTTGTCAGTCATCAATCCTGTTGCCTTCCGTCTTGATCTTCCACGGGTTTGGAAGATACATAATGTATTTCACAGATCTCTCTTAAAACCATATGTCCAGCCCACGGTACCCTCCTCTTTGCCTCCTCCTCCGATTTTGGTTGATGGCAATCTGGAGTTTGAGGTTTCCAGAATTGTGGACTCTCGCATGGTCCGCGGTTCTCTTCAGTACCTCGTTCATTGGAAGGGTTATGGTCCTGAGGAGAGGATGTGGGTTCCGGTGTCGGACATTAAAGCCACTCGCCTCATCAGGGCATTTCATAGGGCTCATCCTGAGAAGGTGGGTCCTGGGTGTCCGGAGTCCACCCGTAGAGGGGGGGGTACTGTCACTACCAGAGCTTTGGGACGTTCTCACAGCTCTGTTTCTCCACCCCTGTGATGATGTCACTACTAGAGCTGGGAGGCGTTCTCACTACTCTGTTTACTTCTGGTTTCTTTCACCACAGCTGTCCTTCATGTGTTTGATTTCCCTCTCTTTATATCACCCCTCCTCCTATGATAGGTTGTGGATTATAGTTCTCACTTCAGTTGTGGCTCTTGCTTTGGTTTCTTCACTTGTAGCTATCAGTCCACTGGACCTGTGTTCTGCTGCAGCTAGCACTCCGGATTTTGCCAGCCTGTCCTTGGATCCGTCTTCTCTGCGGCTACAACATCTTCAGCTAAGTCTGCAGACATTGTTGTATTCCTGTTTGTTTTCTGACTGGATCTGAGGTGGCCACGGTTCCCTCCATATACTGAGTAGGGCACTGGTGGCCGTGCCCCTTCCACTATTGTAGGGGTTACAGTGGTCATTAGTCTTAGGCACATGGGCATGCCTCGTTCCGCCTTTTGGATCCGGGCATGTGCTTTAGCAGAATAGGGAAAGCGTTGAGGGTCGGACAGGGGTCACCCTTTATCCTCCCTAGTTCTGGGTCCAGTCAGTTGCTCTGTACTGTGAATTACTATCGTTGCTCACATACACCCGTGACAGCAACATTAGCAGATGGTGGTTTACGGGTGGTGACAGGCACCCTTACCTCGTCCTTCTTTAGCGGCGTCTGGATCCTGGCGGTCGCGATCTTGCGCAGCTCCCGCAACTTCTCCTCCAGCCGGACAATCTGTTCACCGATGCTCTCCGTGTCAGAGTCGCTGTCATCTGCTGGCGCCGCTGGCGCAGGTACAGTCAACGATGGCGCGGACTCGGCCTCTGCAGGTTCTGGTGATGCATCGGGTCTCCGACCCCTCCGGATGTTCTCAAAGGTATTGCGAAGTCCTTTTAAGTTTTCCATATCTTGTATGGTCTTCTCCCGACGAGGCAGCTAGGGGGAAGGATAGGGGCTCACCCATTTTTCCAACACGGTTGGCTGCCAGAAGACGTTCGGCCCAAAGAAGGAGCTCCGCTCCTGGAAGGCGTGATGGGCCGGCTCTGGAGAGCGTTCCGGTTCCCGCTCGCAGCCAGAGTTGTCTTCTTCTTCTGCCTCCCAGTCCTCAGGTTCTCGCTTGGGAAGGGTCACAGCAGTTGCATAAGGGCCTCTCAGGCTCTCGGCAGGGGTGAACTCCACTTCCTCTCCCTCGCGGAGGCTGTGCTGATAGGAAGGGAGGTAGTCTCTCTTGACAGATCTTCTGTTAACATATAGGTCTCTGCCAGTCAGGTAATCTTGTATGAACCCGTAGCCACGGGCTTTGTCAAAGGACACCACCAACCCCTGAAGATGTTGTAGTCTTGGTCAGTTCCTCATAATAGATTTTGGTCTTTGTATTCCGCTTTATAGCGGCCTCCCGGATCTCTGCCATTAGTGAAGACCACCTGAAAGAGGGCTGAAAGAAGTCTCTCCAGAAGCCATAGCAGGGCTCCGGTTCTTTCTCCCGTGGCGGGCAGGCGGGTTTCTCCGGTCCCGGAGAGTAGGCCGGTGGAGCCTCTTCTGGCTCTACACCAATATCATTCATCTTTGGTATTTCAGGCGTGGACGTTGCAGCAAAGCGGTGCTCACTCTCCAACATGCTCGATCCTTCTCTGGAGAGCGATAGGGTGGCGCCAATAAGATCAGCCAGCTCCTCCCATTGCACTGGGAGGCCGCCCCCCAGGTATTCCAGTATGGGGAAGGCGGAGTCCATGCTGGCAGACATGCAAATGTCCAGATAAGCAGTGGCGCCTGACCTTGAACTCCTTCCCGCTATTTCCTCAAAAAGGCGCCAATTTTTCCCGCTTTTTCGGGATGAAGATGACACAGCAGCTATTTCAGTAGTCTCAGCGGCCATCTTTAGCAAAATCCGCTGTCTATTCACTGACAGCAAGCAGGGTTGTAAAAAGTCCATAAAACCACACTCCAATGTGGCGATTTCCTTCCTCTTGATAGCGCAACACTGCACAGCGCTTTTTGGAGGTTTTAGGGACATTTTTAGTATGTTTTTCAGTCCACAAAGTCCACTTTAAATAAAACAGGCAATTTGTCACTTTGGTCACAGGGCAACTGTATAAGGCACAAAGTTCACGCTTCTTGCACTAGAAAGCGTGCGTATCCTGTTCGTGACGCCAAAAGAGAGGTGCAGCGTACTCAAGTTAGGTTTAGAAATGTTCCTGGGTGTTGTAGTGCAATAGACACTAACCTGAGACGGCTGACTCTCTGCAAGGGCAGGTGATGATGAGAATTGTTCGTGACGCCAGTGCCAATTAAACGGTGGCACGCCGTTTGCTTATAGCAGGAATAACTGAGGAACCACGTGATGTTAAAGCAGAACTCAAACTTTAGTAGTCATCATGCATGGACATAGATGGAAGCGCAGTTCCTTTGAAGACAGTTGGTTTCAATACATTTGATGCAGGCAATATATATAGCAAGGTGACTTCAGAGTGTTAAACACAGGATTTGTAGTACAGGCGGCTTGCACTCTATTCCTGACTGATCCTGGAACATAGAAACTCTTCTCCAAGGCCCAATACCCTAGCTCTGGCGTATATCCTTGGTTTTATCTTTATTAAGTACCTCCTCTGTTGTCTTGAGTACCTCTTGCTTTTCTGAGCTTTGCCTCTGTCTCTCTCTCAGTTTCCTCAGGCTCTTTAATTGAGGGGTTCCTGCTTCTGCATAGGTGAACTCAGGAGGGGAACCTTCTCTTTGAATCTGGAACCCGGTTACAGGGACTGCAATACCCTCTCCTGGTCTGCAGGCTTCAGGCCTGGACTTGACTCAGACATAGTCTGATCTCTCACTCAGTCTACAGTCTCTCTCTCAACTCCTCTTCCTTTCTCTGACTGGGCCTTATATAAACTAGGGCTCCCTAGCTCCCTCTAGTGACTCAGAGCTGGAATGACATCCCTAGCAGGCCTGTACATGCAAGTTTCACAGTAACAGGGAAATACATAGCATTACAGTTTATAAAGATGACTTATACCAACTTCCCCATAAATAAGGGGGGGAACGACAGCACACAAGTGACCCTTCTGTAGTGACGGGCATTACAGTCCCCGTACACTACATATGGAGCAGGTAAGCAAGGTAGCAGCTGTGCCCACCATCAGGAGTGGAGCAATGGTTTTCATCAAATAGCAATATAACATAAAATCCTGTGAAATAGTATTTAAATGGTTATCAAACAGTATTAAGTAAGGATTTTGCTTGAGTACTGTGCCAGTGACATACCTACCATAGAGAAATAGAGGCAGAATACACAACTGCTTCTTCTGTTCTCAATATAGAATTGCTGAAGTTTCTATCAGTCACCAATAGCAAGAGTCCAGTGCTAAGTGATTGTTTGCAGCTTCCATTAAAATCAATGGTAACTGTATACATTCCTATGCACTGAGCTCCCTAGTGAGAATATGCTGTCTAGAATGAGCGCCATATTTATTAACCACCTGTTCCACTTTTCCAGCATAGAATTTGAATACATTTTCTTTGATTGAAAATTTGTACCACTTAATAAAAAAAATAGTAAAGTCATCATAAATCTGCAGAGTCACACTGCACATTCCATATTGCATGGGATTGTTTGATGCATGCATACTAGGAAACTGGGTGGGGCAGGGGTGTGGCATACTAAGTTTTGCTATGAGACCCAAAGAGATAAATGTATGCCCCTGTGCTGTGCTCATCATCTCATCATCTTTGAGACATATTGGAAGATTCTCTTCCAAAATAGATACACTGCTTTACATGACCACCATAGATGATATAATGTTCCTCTCTGTCCACATTCTCTCCAGCTTAAAGAAGAAAAACTATGTGAGATATGTTGCATCTGTACAGATTTTATTTAAGGAATTCCTAAAAGACAGTACATTGGCCTGTATCTAAACACTTCTACAGTGGAATAACAAAAATGTCTTTAAAGCAATAACACACTTATTAGATAACTCAATAGTGTCAGATTACCACTGAGCTAGAATAAACTGTTTTTCCATGTACATTTTGTTGCTATAGCTGAGTAAACTGGGTATGATGCCAGTTTCTCACATTTCACCGCTCAAACACCCAAAATGTGTCACTCAACTTACCTACCTTCTATATTAAGAAGGCTGGCATCTTAGGAAACAAGGCACTGGCCGATGACTCTCTTAAGGCAATTAGCTCACACTTGGCCCTTCATATTTAGTTAAAGCCATAAGTACAGAAAAAATAGGACTTTGTTTTTTTCTTAACCAAACCAAATACGTTTCAGTGAAATTGTTCTGTCTTCAATTATGTAGATTTAATTCAGTTATGAGACTATATTGATACTGGAAGAAAACCAGCGAGCCCAAGTTCAATGACTAAAAATGCAATGTAATGAGCCACAAAATAATCCAGTCTCCAATCTATTTATAACAGGCAAGATTTCCGACCAATTAGCTTCTTGAAATGTGTTAGAGAACATGTAATACAGCGATTCTGCATGGCAACACCCTACAACAAAGGCTCTGGATCTAGATTAATGAGATCAATATGGTGTCACCTCCATGTCACACATCTTCACAAGTACTGGAAACTGTTTCCCCTGGAGTTTCTGTCTGTGAGGGAATGAACTTAAGCGCCATTGTTTCTACACAGTTTCTCTTCTATTACTTATGAAGATCATCATTGTAATTAGAGATGAGCAGTTTTCAAAAATTTGATTTGGCAGTTCCAAATTACTTCATCACAAATCACTTTTCATTCTATGGAGCTGGCACAATGACTGGCAACATTTAGGTGCTCAGGGGTTAATTCGGGAATTAGGTGAGTATAATTTTTTTATTTTCAGCCACCATTTTAGGAAAAATTGATTCGTTACCATGAAGCTCAAGGAAATTTGGCTTTGCTGCGATAATTATTTTTCCTAAACTTCAGATTAAATTCTGCTTCAGGTGCTTTGATTCGCCCCTCACTAATTATAATGAGATTGGGGTTGTGCAAAAATGGGGGGCTTTGCCAAAAGCTAGAAATTATAACATTTTCATGTTTTATCTTTATTTCATAACTATCAATATTGTCTCGCCTGTTTTTAGTACCAAAAATTGGTTGGTTGTAAAGGGGGAATATTAATCACTAATATTTATGCAAATATCAATAATTAATATTCATAAATGGGAGGAGTCGTCTGGTGATAACTCCGCCCATTTATGCATTTATATAACAACAATACTTTCGCTATGCTTTACACTGATCACTATGCTAGCTGCATGCGCCTTACTAACTAACTATCGCCAATAACTACACGTTACACAGATAGTTACAAGTAACAGTATTTATTACTAACAATACACTACGCACGCAATACTAACAATACAGCACTACAAATCCTCAACTACACTACACATTCCCAATTCCACCCATAAACTAACTACACAGTTCACACATACAAGTATATAACAACCCACCCCACCTGACTATTCACTGTCCCTATGGGGTACGACAAAGGGTTAATTAATTGTTTGCAGAGCAGAGGCATGCTCTACAGAGGAACCAAGGCAGGGGACCAGGGTAACCACCAGGGGTTAATCAGGGTTTACCAGCAGTGCCACCAGGGTTCAGGGGTCTATGGGGGGTGATAACAGGTTTAACCAGGGGAGAGCAGGCACACAGGGAACCAGGGGATGAGCAGGATATATGGGAGAGGGTATAGTTGGTGGGATAGGGGTTTGGGAAGGGTTAATCAGGAACCAGGGGTGAGGGTTCATGGGGTTATAGGGTTATGGTGAGGAGTGGG
Source organism: Bufo bufo (assembly GCF_905171765.1). Classification (NCBI taxonomy): domain Eukaryota; kingdom Metazoa; phylum Chordata; class Amphibia; order Anura; family Bufonidae; genus Bufo; species Bufo bufo. Next base: position 82,864,037 of record NC_053396.1, read on the forward strand.
GGTTCGTTGGTGGGATAGTGGGGGGTTAATGGCGTTGGTGGGATAGTGGGGGGTTCAGTTGGTGGGATAGAGGGGTTAATTCGTTGGTGGGTTAGTGGGGGGGGTACTTAGTCCTTCCGGGGTTCCAGCTCGTTGCCCAGGGGATGCTCGTCGTCATGGGGTTGATTCTCCAGGGAGGGAGGCCGCAATGTCCTGAGCGCCGATGCGCTCTCCAGGTGGGGGCCCCGATCCTGACTGCGGAGTGCCGGGGCCGCCGGATATTTATCCCCCGGCGGCCCGCACTCCCGCGCCACCATCATCCAACTGGGCCGGCGCAGTGATATGACGTCACTGCGCCGGACAGCACATCAGGGACGCGCTGCAGACAGGCGGGAGAAGCCTTTGATCTCCCGCCTGCTGCACCTAGCATTCCGGACAGTGCGATAGTAATCGCACTGTCGGAATGCACATAATAGAAGGAGGAGAGGCTTCTCCCCTTCTTCTATTATGTGTAATTATCTCCAGCGGCGCTGGGGATAATTACAATAATTACAACAAAGGGCTCAGATTCTGTTGAATCTGAGCTCTTTGTATCCATCAGGATGACCGGACCCTTGTCCATTCATTCTGATGCTTGGGGCACATTCACACCGATGCACCTGGTTTCAGTTGTAGGAGGGGGGGGGGATATATATAATATACATGCGTATGGATGCTTGGGGCACATCCATACACATGTATACATTAATATTAGGGACATATATTATATAAGGGGGCACATTATTATATAAGGGGACACAAGCCCCTACATTATAAGGGGGCACAAGTCCCTACATTATAAGGGGGCACAAGCCCCTACATCATAAGGGGGCACAAGCCCCTACATTATCAGGGGGCACAAGCCCCTACATTATCAGGGGGCACAAGCCCCTACATTATCATGGGGCACAAGCCCCTACATTATCATGGGGCACGGCTCCCAGGGGACACATATTTCCCACAGGGGCCAACATGAGCTCCTGGGGATCACCATGGGCAGACGTGCGCAGATGCTGGGCACATATGCGCACATCGTCCCATGATGCTGTGGTTGATGTATGCAAATATATACCATACATGCCCGCACGTGTTTGCAGGCATGCATGGATATATATGCATACGTCTCAACCGTTCCTCAACATTGGTACATATATATAGTATATTAATACATGTTAATAAGCTCACTTCTAAAGGTGACCACAAATATTAGACTAAAGTTGATGAAAATGGGCAATTAAACCTTAATCCGAATTGTCGGTTGAAATTTATCAATAAAGAGTCATTTTAACCAACCATTCACTATGGGCAACCCCTTTAGGTAATGGTATGATTTCAGCCTTACTCCAGTACTCCAATCCTGAGGCCTAAACTGTTAAAAAAATATTTTAAAAAAATTATACAATGGTCTGTTCATTACAGAGCTCTAACTAAACAAGGCTATGTATACCTTTGGGTGCATTATAATATTTTTTTTTTTATTACTGCATTGTCCTCATTATGAGCTAAAAATCTTTTATTTAATTGTTCTTTATTAAAAATGCAGAGTCCTTTTCTTTGTACAGGGCTGAGATGTTCTATTAACAGGATCTTAATTTTCTTCTCTTCTGTCAGGCAGGGAGCTGACGGATCCTTATCTCTGCCCTCAGACCTTATAAACTCTCATCAATGTTCAATCTTTATCTTACTAATATGAGTGTTGCTTAAATAAGTGTTTATGACTAGAGTTGAGCGAACACCTGGATGTTCGGGTTCGAGAAGTTCGGCCGAACTTCCCGGAAATGTTCGGGTTCGGGATCCGAACCCGACCCGAACTTCGTCCCGAACCCCATTGAAATCAATGGGGACCCAAACTTTTCGGCACTAAAAAGGCTGTAAAACAGCCCAGGAAAGGGCTAGAGGGCTGCAAAAGGCAGCAAAATGTAGTTAAATCACCTGCAAACAAATGTGGATAGGGAAATGAATTAAAATAAAAATAAAATAAATTAAAATTAACCAATATCAATTGGAGAGAGGTCCCATAGCAGAGAATCTGGCTTCATGTCAGCAGAGAATCAGTCTTCATGTCATAGCAGAGAATCAGGCTTCACGTCACCCAACACTGGAACAGTCAATTGTCAGATATTTAGGCCCCGGCACCCAGGCAGAGGAGAGAGGTCCCATAACATAGAATCTGGCTTCATGTCAGCAGAGAATCAGTCTTCATGTCATAGCAGAGAATCAAGCTTCACGTCACCCACCACTGGAACAGGCCACTGTAAGATATTTAGGCCTAGGCACCCAGGCAGAGGAGAGAGGTCCCATAGCAGAGAATCTGGCTTCATGTCAGCAGAGAATCAGGCTTCATGTCATAGCAGAGAATCAGGCTTCACGTCACCCACCACTGGAACAGTCCATTGTCATATATTTAGGCCCAGGCACCCAGGCAGAGGAGAGAGGTCCCATAACAGAGATTCAGGCTTCATGTCAGCAGAGAATCAGTCTTTATGTCATAGCAGAGAATCATGCTTCACGTCACCCAACATTGGAACAGTCCATTGTCATATAATTTAGGCCCGGGCACCCAGACAGACGAGAGAGGTCCCATAACAGAGATTCAGGCTTCATGTCAGCGACTCAGCAGAGAATCAGTCTTCATGTCATAGCAGAGAATCAGGCTTCATGTCACCCACCACTGAAACAGGCCACTATCAGATATTTTTAGGCCCCGGCACCCAGACAGAGGAGAGGTTCATTCAACTTTGGGTTGCCCCGCGATATAATGGTAAAATGAAAATAAAAATAGGATTGAATGAGGAAGTGCCCTGGAGTACAATAATATATGGTTAAGGGGAGGTAGTTAATGTCTAATCTGCACAAGGGATGGACAGGTCCTGTGGTATCCATGCCTGGTTCATTTTTATGAACGTCAGCTTGTCCACATTGGCTGTAGACAGGCGGCTGTGTTTGTTTGTAATGACGCGCCGTGCTGAATACACGTTCAGACAAAACGCTGGCCGCCGGGCAGGCCAGCACCTCCAAGGCATAAAAGGCTAGCTCTGGCCACGTGGACAATTTAGAGACCCAGAAGTTGAATGGGGCCGAACCATCAGTCAGTACGTGGAGGGGTGTGCACACATACTGTTCCACCATGTTAGTGAAATGTTGCCTCCTGCTAACACGTTCCGTATAAGGTGGTGGTGCAGTTAGCTGTGGCGTGGTGACAAAACTTTTCCACATCTCTGCCATGCTAACCCTGCCCTCAGAGGAGCTGGCCATGACACAGCTGCGTTGGCGACCTCTTGCTCCTCCTCTGCCTTCGCCTTGGGCTTCCACTTGTTCCCCTGTGACATTTGGGAATGCTCTCAGTAGCGCGTCTACCAACGTGCGCTTGTATTCGCGCATCTTCCTATCACGCTCCAGTGCAGGAAGTAAGGTGGGCACATTGTCTTTGTACCGGGGATCCAGCAGGGTGGCAACCCAGTAGTCCGCACACGTTAAAATGTGGGCAACTCTGCTGTCGTTGCGCAGGCACTGCAGCATGTAGTCGCTCATGTGTGCCAGGCTGCCCAGAGGTAAGGACAAGCTGTCCTCTGTGGGAGGCGTATCGTCATCATCCTGTGTTTTCCCCCAGCCAATCACCAGTGATGGGCCCGAGCTGCGTTGGGTGCCACCCCGCTGGGAAGATGCTTCATCCTCCTCATCCTCCTCCTCATCCTCGTCCTCCAGTAGTGGGCCCTGTCTGGCCACATTTGTACCTGGCCTCTGCTGTTGCAAAAAACCTCCCTCTGAGTCACTTCGAAGAGACTGGCCTGAAAGTGCTAAAAATTACCCCTCTTCCTCCTCCTCCATCTCCTCCTGGGCCACCTCCTCTTCCATCATCGCCCTAAGTGTTTTCTCAAGGAGACATAGAAGTGGTATTGTAACGCTGATAACGGCGTCATCGCCACTGGCCATGTTGGTGGAGTACTCGAAACAGCGCAACAGGGCACACAGGTCTCGCATGGAGGCCCAGTCATTGGTGGTGAAGTGGTGCTGTTCCGCAGTGCGACTGACCTGTGCGTGCTGCAGCTGAAACTCCACTATGGCCTGCTGCTGCTCGAACAGTCTGTCCAGCATGTGCAAGGTGGAGTTCCACCTGGTGGGCACGTCGCATATGAGGCGGTGAGCGGGAAGGCCGAAGTTACGCTGTAGCGCAGACAGGCGAGCAGCGGCAGGATGTGAACGCCGGAAGCGCGAACAGACGGCCTGCACTTTATGCAGCAGCTCTGACATGTCGGGGTAGTTGTGAATGAACTTCTGCACCACCACATTCAGCACATGCGCCAGGCAAGGGATGTGCGTCATAACGGCTACTCCCAGAGCTGCAACGAGATTTCGCCCATTATCGCACACCACTTGGCCGGGCTTGAGGCTCATCGGCAGCAACCACTAGTCGGTCTGTTGTTCTATACCCCGCCACAACTCCTGTGCGGTGTGGGGCCTGTCCCCCAAAAATATGATTTTCAGAATGGCCTGCTGACGTTTACCCCGGGCTGTGCTGAAGTTTGTGGTGAAGGTGTGTGGCTGACTGGATGAGCAGGTGGAAGAAGAGGAGGAGGAAGCTGAGTAGGAGGAGACAGGAGGCAAAGAATGTTGCCCTGCGATCCTTGGCGGCGGAAGGACGTGCGCCAAACAGCTCATCGCCTGGGGCCCAGCCGCCACTATATTTACCCAGTGTGCAGTTAGGGAGATATAGCGTCCCTGGCCGTGCTTACTGGTCCACGTATCTGTGGTTAGGTGGACCTTGCCACAGATGGCGTTGCGCAGTGCACACTTGATTTTATCGGATATTTGGTTGTGCAGGGAAGGCACGGCTCTCTTGGAGAAGTAGTGCCGGCTGGGAACAACATACTGTGGGACAGCAAGCGACATGAGCTGTTTGAAGCTGTCTGTGTCCACCAGCCTAAATGACAGCATTTCATAGGCCAGTAGTTTAGAAATCCTGGCATTCAGGGCCAGGGATCGAGGATTGCTAGGTGGGAATTTACGCTTTCTCTCAAATGTTTGTGAGATGGAGAGCTGAAAGCTGCCGTGTGACATGGTTGAGATGCTTGGTGACGCAGGTGGTGGTGTTGGTGGTACATCCCATGTTTGCTGGGCGGCAGGTGCCAACGTTCCTCCAGAGGCGGAAGAAGAGGCCGAGGAGACAGCAGCAGAAGAGGCCGAGGCGGCAGCAGCAGAAGAGGCCGAGGCGGCAGCATCAGAAGAGGCCGAGGCGGCAGCAGCAGAAGAGGCCGAGGCGGCAGCAGCAGAAGAGGTAGCAGGGGGAGCCTGAGTGACTTCCTTGTTTTTAAGGTGTTTACTCCACTGCAGTTCATGCTTTGCATGCAGGTGCCTGGTCATGCAGGTTGTGCTAAGGTTCAGAACGTTAATGCCTCGCTTCAGGCTCTGATGGCACAGCGTGCAAACCACTCGGGCCTTGTCGTCAGCACATTGTTTGAAGAAGTGCCATGCCAGGGAACTCCTTGAAGCTGCCTTTGGGGTGCTCGGTACTAGATGGCGGCGGTCAGTAGCAGGCGGAGTCTCTTGGCGGCGGGTGTTCTGCTTTTGCCCACTGCTCCCTCTTTTGCTACGCTGTTGGCTCGGTCTCACCACTGCCTCTTCCTCCGAACTGTGAAAGTCAGTGGCACGACCTTTATTCCATGTGGGGTCTAGGACCTCATCGTCCCCTGCATCGTCTTCCACCCAGTCTTGATCCCTGACTTCCTGTTCAGTCTGCACACTGCAGAAAGACGCAGCAGTTGGCACCTGTGTTTTGTCATCATCAGAGACGTGCTGAGGTGGTATTCCCATGTCCTCATCATCAGGAAACATAAGTGGTTGTGCGTTAGTGCATTCTATGTCTTCCACCTCTGGGGAAGGGCTAGGTGGATGCCCTTGGGAAACCCTGCCAGCAGAGTCTTCAAACAGCATAAGAGACTGCTGCATAACTTGAGGCTCAGACAGTTTCCCTGGTATGCATGGGGGTGATGTGACAGACTGATGGGCTTGGTTTTCAGGCGCCCTCTGTGCGCTTTCTGCAGAAGACTGGGTGGGAGATAATGTGAACGTGCTGGATCCACTGTCGGCCACCCATTTGACTAATACCTGTACCTGTTCAGGCCTTACCATCCTTAGAACGGCATTGGGCCCCACCAAATATCCCTGTAAATTCTGGCGGCTACTGGGACCTGAGGTAGTTGGTACACTAGGACGTGTGTCTGTGGCAGAACGGCCACGTCCTCTCCCAGCACCAGAGGGTCCACTAACACCACCACGACCATGTCCGCGTCCCTTACTAGATGTTTTCCTCATTGTTACCGTTCACCACAATAAGAAAAATATTATTTGGCCCAATGTATTGAATTCAAATTCAGGCCTTTTTTTACAGACACCTAACACTATATGGCTATCTATTTAGGTACCATATTACACTAATACAGGCACAGCAGTAATGACAGATTTAGCTGAATATAAATTTGAGGCCTATTATTTAGGCGCTGGGTGACAGGTATACGTTTACGGACAGAATTAGACTTGGAATTGCACAGTAGCGTGTGTGTGAAGTTATTGAGAATGACCCTATCAGCACCTTGAATCTAATATACCTTTTTAGGGATAGATTTAAAGTAGGCCTGATACAGCAGAAACCACTAATTTAGGAAATTGCTAGGTTGGGAATTGTATTTCAACCCGGAACAAAAACTGTGCTTTGATGGACACAAAATAACTTGACCAGCTACAGCAATAACCACAGATTTAGCTGAATATAAATTTGAGGCCTATTATTTAGGCGCTGGGTGACAGGTATATGTTTACGGACAGAATTAGACTTGGAAATGCACAGTAGCGTGTGTGTGAAGTTATTGAGAATGACCCTATCAGCACCTTGAATCTAATATACCCTTTTAATGAATAGATTTAAAGGGACTCTGTCACCACTTTCTAACCCCCCCTTTTCAAAGTATTGTTATCTGCATGGCGCCCCTGTGATTATAAATGTGTTGTTAGAAGTTAAATTCGCCGTCTCCTTTTGATAAAAAGAGCTTTTATCTAACCTGTCAATCTTCTTGATAAGGTGCCCAGGGCGTTTCTTTTCGTCTCAATCTGCCGCCCGCCGCCGCCACCGTTGGTGCCCAGCTCCTCCCCTCATGCTTTCAGCGCCGCCTGAATGTAATCAAATACGCCTCCGGCTCTCTCTGTGCCCCCTCCTCCTTTTCAAAGATCCCGCGCGTGCGCACAGGGCTGTGCCTGATGCGCCCGTGCGGACATTTACAATCAGCCTCATTGAGCGAAGTGCGCATGCGCGCACTTCGCTCAACCTCCTCATCAGACGAGCACTGCAGCCTGCTGCAGTGCTCGTCTGATGAGGAGGTTGAGCGAAGTGCGCGCATGCGCACTTCGCTCAATGAGGCTGATTGTAAATGTCCGCACGGGCGCATCAGGCACAGCCCTGTGCGCACGCGCGGGATCTTTGAAAAGGAGGAGGGGGCACAGAGAGAGCCGGAGGCGTATTTGATTACATTCAGGCGGCGCTGAAAGCATGAGGGGAGGAGCTGGGCACCAACGGTGGCGGCGGCGGGCGGCAGATTGAGACGAAAAGAAACGCCCTGGGCACCTTATCAAGAAGATTGACAGGTTAGATAAAAGCTCTTTTTATCAAAAGGAGACGGCGAATTTAACTTCTAACAACACATTTATAATCACAGGGGCGCCATGCAGATAACAATACTTTGAAAAGGGGGGGTTAGAAAGTGGTGACAGAGTCCCTTTAAAGTAGCCCTGATACAGCAGAAACCACTAATTTAGGAAATTGCTGAGTTGGGAATTGTATTTCAACCCAGAACAAAAATATATCCTTTGCCAGACAGCAGACAGTATTACAATTGGCTGGCCACAGCTGAAACACCAGATTTAGGGTACTGCTATTTTGGCAATTGTATTTCACCCCTCAATAAAATAGCAAGCACAGCCAAGCCCCTGATGTAGGATATAGCAAAAAAATAACCACACTATTGATAGTTAAATGGACTTGGTGGCAGCTTGCCCCTGATGTAGGATATAGCAAAAAAATAACCACACTATTGATGGTTAAATGGACTTGGTTTCAGCTTGCCCCTGATGTAGGATATAGCCAAAAAATAACCACACTATTGATGGTTAAATGGACTTGGTGGCAGCTTGCCCCTGATGTAGGATATAGCCAGAAAATGACCACGCTATTGATGGTTAAATGGACTTGGTGACAGCTTGCCCGTGATGTAGGATATAGCAAAAAAATAACCACACTATTGATGGTTAAATGGACTTGGTGGCAGCTTGCCCCTGATGTAGGATATAGCAAAAAAATAACCACACTATTGATGGTTAAATGGACTTGGTGGCAGCTTGCCCCTGATGTAGGATATAGCCATAAAATAACCACACTATTGATGGTTAAATGGACTTGGTGGCAGCTTGCCCCTGATGTAGGATATAGCAAAAAAATAACCACACTATTGATGGTTAAATGGACTTGGTGACAGCTTGCCCCTGATGTAGGATATAGCAAAAAAAAAAATAACCACACTATTGATGGTTAAATGGACTTGGTGGCAGCTTGTGCTGGCGCACCACAAGCCACAAAATGGCCGCCGATCACCCCAGAAAAAAGTGACTGAAAAATGCTCTGGGCAGCCTAAAAACAGTGAGCAATTAAATAGCAGCAGTTCAATGATCCACAGCTGTAGATCTATTACTGACTTAAGTGTTTTGGAGGAGTTAATCACTGCCTAATCTCGCCCTAACGTCGCAGCTGCAACCTCTCCCTACACTAAGCACAGCAGAGTGACGTGGGGCGCTACGTGACTCCAGCTTAAATAGAGGCTGGGTCACATGCTGCACTGGCCAATCACAGCCATGCCAATAGTAGGCATGGCTGTGATGGCCTCGTGGGGCAAGTAGTATGACGCTTGTTGATTGACTGCTTTGCAGCCTTTCAAAAAGCGCCAAGAAAGCGCCGAACACCGAACTCGAACCCGGACTTTTACTAAAATGTTCGGGTTCGGGTCCGTGTCACGGACACCCCAAAATTCGGTACGAACCCGAACTATACAGTTCGGGTTCGCTCCTCCCTATTTATGACCTCTTAGTAATTTAGAGATAACGGTTATTAGATGACTGGCACAAACTAAAAATAGGATGCACACAGACTAACTGAAAAAATAATTTTTAGCCCCAAATTAGTAAAATGCAATAAAAAAAAAACTTCCACAAAGGTGTACATAGCATTTAAGATATGTGACTGATAGTCTCCCAAGTTCGGAGCTTAATGAGTATTTCATATGCTGAAGTGTTTCTGTACATCTTCTTCTGGTAACGCTTATTATCTGGCATAAGTAGAAGCTCTTGTGCCTCAATGTAAGATCTATAAGTGTGTAGCCTCTTACTTTGTGCCACTTATAGTACTGGTGCTTTCTAATGTGATAGAAGGGCCTCTGACACTAGATCCTAGGTGCATCTGGCACCAGGCAGAGTGCACCTGCACCTCTCATAGCTGCAACCTGTAATGTACCACTGCTAACTAATGAATGAACACAGCAAAAACAAGTGTATCAGCCTTTAAGAACTACCTTTGGGTTTCATATATCTTATTATACTATAAATTCATACAGAACAATAAAATAATGTAAAAAGTAAGAATTTAGATTATTAGACCTAATAGCAGACCTGGGGGGATCTGCAAATACTGCATATTGTTTTGTATTTTATTGTATTGTTCATGTTCTTTGCTATACTTACCAGTAAGTATATGAATGGCAAATGGTTGGCAGGAACAGAGCTAACCACCATTTTAATACCCTCTTGTTAAGAAAGGGCTAGTCTTGCTTCCTGCCAGGAGGGGGAGTCCCTGTGTAACCAGAGAGAGGAAAGGAAGCACACTGCAGAGCTCCTGCAAAGAATTGTTTAGAGGGAGCCATTAAAATATGTCCTCAAGTAAATCCTTGAGAAGTCAGACAGCAGTGACCAACTAACACCTGAATCAAAGATACTGTTGGAAAGTGAGGGACTACAGCTAAGACGCTCATCACGCAAACTACCACTAGGCCAGTTAAACCTAACGTCTGGATATGATAGTGGAAATCTATGCTTACAAGTGCTAAATTGCAGCAACCCAACCTTGTTGGTGCTAGAAAATTGCACTTGAGACCTACTGCTATTGAATGCACCTGAAGTTATACTATGCATTTAGTAAAAAAAAAAAATTCCACTGCCCCGATCCCCGGGGGCCCCTTAATAGAGAAAGGTATAGGTCCTAAAAGTGGATACTGCATCTATCATTTATGGCATATCCTGTGCATAAGCTAGAAGCATCTGAGGTGAAAATACCTATTTAGTGATGTTGATAAGGCTAAGCTGTTCATACGGAAATCTTAAACCGGGCCCCAGTGAATGGCAATCAACAAAATTTACCACAAATCTTGAAATGTATTTAAAAAAAAAATACTATTGTGTACACTCTATCACAGGCTGAATCAGTCTGTCTAAAATCCCAGACAGAGATTAAGGGTCCCATGTTTTACTGTTTAAGCAAATGAATCATCTTAGGTGCCCAAAGCTGCATCAGTGCTTGCATTTTAAAGCAGAATAAAAAAAATTACTATAACAAATATATTTTGTGCCCCAGGCTGTAGATTTCCCCCCATTTCATTCTCGCTGATGGGGTCAGTAAAGTCTCTATATTTCCTGGAGGAAACTGCCAGCTTTTATGATTCTTTGTGAGGTGTGAAGACATGTCAGAGATGCTAATCATGCAAATAAGACAGGGAAGATGATAAAATTAGAAGCATACCATTAACATTGCTAGAGCTGACGGCTTTGATATGTATGCTAATAAAACCATGTTAACTTGGCAGGTGGGTTAGAAAGTGTTAAAGGTACATGCACTTCTTTAATGATATATTGATTTATTAATTAATATCTTATTGCAAGGTAAAATGAAAGTTAAAAAAAAACAAAACATCACAAGTAATTCACAAGAGCAGAATTCAAAAAGGTTTACTCATCATTTAATATGTAGTATTATATATTTTGTATTGTAAATTGTATAAATGTAATGTACTACATCAAAGCGAAATAGCATCTGAAAATATGAAAACATCATAAAAGACAATAATTTCAAGCCAAATTATGCCACGAAACTCATCTCTTTAGCAATCTAACATAACCTCAAGGCCTATGCAAATTGTTGGCAAGCATGCGTCCTCTGAATTCTTACCAAGATTAGGAGTCATCTCCATAATTGCTTTATGGGTGAAGTCTTCCTCTCCTGTTCTTGCCCCAGTTCCTACTTTAATTATTGTCTTTCACCACAATATGTGGTAGGAGACTAGGCTTAGTGTCTACTAAGACAATATGGAATACATGGATATGTAGTGCATTGCAGTGGGTGGGACATTTTGGATGGCAGTTTCAGAGAACCAAAGATCTTCAAGTCTAAAGGTGACATAAGGGTGGCATACCGAACCTTTGCTCTGATGAAACTTGTTCCTTTTAATACCCCCATTATACACTTGCATGCTTAGCTCAGTAAAGAGTGCCTGTGTTCTCAAATGGGAAAGATGATAAGTCACTGCCTTCAACCTTCTCTTTAAACAATGTAAACTTGTAGAACCATGTGGAAAATATAGATCACAGTATTGTAGCATACCATCTGGTACTATTGACAAACCAATGTCAAAGGGAGATTTTTTTTTAAACTTCTCCCCAGAAAACCCCTTTAAAGTTTCAACAATGCCAGCATATGACAAGATTGTGACTCAGTTTACTGCTCAGGTGTGGTGATGAAGTTTACATTAAAGGGGTTTTGCCATCTCAGACAATGGGGGACATATCGCTAGGATATGCCCCCATTGTATGATAGGTGCGGGTCCCACCTCTGAGACCCGCACCTACAATGAGAACGGAGCGGGAAAATGAACGGAGGGTGCACTGCACATGCGCAGCCACCCTCCATTCATTTCTATGGGGCCGCTGGCTCTGGGAATACCCCTTTAAGGCTTTACAGATGAAAACTATTTACTTGTAATGAGTGTGTACATATATTTAATTGGTTACTGGGACAGTTGTACAGTATACAAACCTGTATGCTGGCTGTTTATTAGCCCAGATGATGTCAACCAGATCATAGACACAAATATTCATCTTCTTTTGTTTTGCTGGACAAAGCCTAATCTGGAGCTGCAGATGTGCTTGGCTATCTATACCTGTGTATGCCTCTTCTAATATGGCATTAAGATTCCATACGTTGACATACTGTAGTTTTATACCAAACATGCCTTTCTCATAAAGAGCAACTGTATTGTATTACACATGTTTTTGGCCCTTGTCCCTTGCTTTCTGATGATCTATAATTTTTTTGACATATTTTTTTGGAAGGATTTCCCCTTCCACTCATTCTTCATGCAACTGCTTTGGTCCAAGTTCTAAAGCATTTGGAGCAACCTAACCATTCCATACTAGGAGCATCTATTTTGCACTGATGACTTCAAGATTGAAGGTCTAGAGTCTTTCATATGGTCATATAACTTTCAACATAACACTTGTTTCTTCAAGGCCAAAGGATTGTGCACTATCATCACTCACAGGTGCTGTACTTGACCTGACAGTCTAATGCTGTTTACATGTGTTATCTACCATCACTTTTCAAAGAAATCTCCATCTATTGATTCCTGTGCTCAAAAACCCACTCAAATAATCATTTCATTCCTATCTTGTGGATGCATGCCTGTTAGGTGATTTATAAGGATAGATTAGAAATTCACAGAGTTCTTAATGTTTTTAGAAGTACTTTGCGTTCCTGTGGTTATCTTGCATACATTTTTAGAGGGTTTGTGGCTGGAGTTCCAGGTGCCGTATGCCAGATAGAACATCCTTTGTCTTTCTAGACTCTAATATTGAGTGAGGTTTATCCAAAAAGATGTTTTACTGCACATGCAGCTGTTTATTACTCTTTGTATGGCTTGGAATAGAAAGTTTTCTCCAGAGAGCAGATTCCCACATACCAGGCCAAATAATTCTCTCTTACACATCCTGAAGTGTAAGACAGTGCTTACAATACTGTCTTGTGTATATTAATACAATACAAAATGTGATTTCAAATTTGTATTTGCCTACACTAAGAATTCTTTCCTATTGCAAAAGTTTCTGTCTGTTTACATGTTCTACAATTTATGACAGCATTTTTTATGTCTCAACAGTATTTTTTATAATCATTTGTTGTTTATATCAAACTCAAAGTAAAAGCTTTCTAATGTTTCTGTGGTATGGCACGTGTAATCAAAAAGTCTACATGGCACTAAAAGGGTCTGCTTTGGCACAATCATCCCTTGGCTGAAGGGCTCCGTTTGCTTGCACATATACATGGTTTTCTGAGCTAAGCTTGAGTGCAGATCTCAGTTATGAAGAAGTGTGATTTCTGGCATTAGACATGTAGGATTTGGTGGTCACATGATTTAATTCTCAGAGACAGCAGCTTATTTATCTGGTCTTTGTAGTGTAGAGTAATATAGATCCAAGTTACAGTCACGGTAGTAGTCAAGGGACCATCAATCACTCGGACAGCCAGGTGGAATGATGCGTCTAGCAGGACTTCTTTCATTTCCTTTTGTGGGTTAACCTGGCTCTCATAACTTAGGAAGTATAGTAACATGCTCAAATGTTTCCCACATTCATAGTACTTGTACCTGTGTCCTACACAGGCTTATCTGACAGATGCATGTGTCATCATTTCAACAAAGAGGGCATTTAAAAAATACAATTCTTAGGGGTCAGCTGTAGCGTTTGAAGATTACAAAGGGCTTAATATAATCTGCAAAAAGGAGATAAAATTAGCAAAAATACAAAACAAACAGCAGGTAGCAAAAGAAAGCAAAACAAATCCCAATATTATTATTTTTTTAAATATATAAATGCTAAAAAAAAATAGGTCTGAGCAGGTAGTTACCCTAAATAATGGTAAAGGGGGGGGGGGTGTAGTTACTAAAGATATCGAAAAGGCAGAGTTCCAAAATAGGATTTTTAGCTCTGTATATATAAAAGAAAAGAAAGGAGCGGATATCTGTGGCGCCGAGGCTGTTTGTACATCCAGTGATATATAAAATTTGCTAACTATAGATATGGTCCAAGAGAAGTTAAATAGGTTGTAATGAGCGAGCATGCTTGGCTGAGTACCGGTTCGGCTCGAGCATCGCTATCCTCGGGTCGTGGCGGTACTCGGCCGAATACCACGTGTGCTCGTCACATTGCTCAAGTCTCTGCCCCGCACATTTGGCGCCTCCTGAAGCATCCAATCAGCGTTCAGGTAAGTAATTCCCTCCAGTGTAATGCCAAAACCATGTTAGCTATAAGCCTTACACTGGTTGGCTGGCCGGAACACGTGGTACTAGTTTATATAGGATCCGACGTCCAGCACTCGGATCATTCAGCTTCAGGGAGAGCCGACAGTAGGCAGGGACATATAGCGGTTTGCTGAAATTACAACGATTAAACTCCCAAAAAGCTCTTGAAAGACAAAAAAGTCCTCTTAAGGACTAAAGAGTGTGTTTGACACAGTGCAGCATTTATTATTTTTTTTAACAAAGGTTAAATTCAGCAGTATTAGGGACTGGCGTCTGCAGGAAGGGACAGATAGTGCAGGGCTGGAAAATCGCTGTGTTCAGTTCCAAAAAGCTTTCAAAAGAAAGAAATATTACATATCAGTGAGATCTACAGTACACCATCAGAAAGCAGTGTGTTTAGCAGAAATTCTAAAAAGGGGCTTATTCACTAGAGTGTGCCTGCTAGTGAGATATACACCGCTCCATCATAGAAATGTATTTTTCTGGGGAAATGAACCTAATTTGTGCCACATCTGTGTGCGCGCTCAATCCACAAACGTTATATACAGTATTCCAGCCTAGAATCATTTCTATTTGGAATAAATTTCACTATTTTGGGTCACATTTGTGTCTGCATTTAGGCCGCAACCATAGATACAGTAATTCAGCAGAAAATTCTTCCTATTTGGGATAAAAATCCCTAGTGTGGGTTTCATCTGTGTGTGAATTTACGCCGCAATCTTATATACAATAATTCAGCACAGAATTATTTCTATTTGGGTCACATCTGTGCGTGAATTTAGGCAACAACCATTTATACAGTAATTCAGCAGAGAATTATTTCTATTTGGGACAAAAATCCCTAGTGTGGGTTTCATCTGTGTGTGAATTTAGGCCGCAATCATTATATACAGTATTTCAGCATAGATTTATTTCTATTTGGGACAAATTTCACTAGTTTTGGTCACATCTGTGCGTAAATTTAGTCAGCAACCATATATACAGTTATTCACCAGAGAATTATTTCTATTTGTGACAAATTACATTAGTTTGGGTGACTTCTGTGTGTGAATTTAGACTGCAACTAGAGTTGAGCGGACACCTAAATGTTCGGGTTCGACGGGTTTGGCCGAACTTCACAAAAAAGTTTGAGTTTGGGACCCGAACTTGACCCCGAACCCGAACCCTATTGAAGTCAATGGGGACCCGAACTTTTGAGCACTAAAATGGCTCTAAAAAAGTCATCGAAAGGGCTAGAGGGCTGCAAATGGCAGAAAAATGTGGCTAAGAGCATGGCAAGTGCTCTGCAAACAAATATCGATAGAAGAATGACTTAAAATAGCATAAAATACATAAGAATAAAAAATAATAATCTTGATCTAGGAGGACAAGGTCCATATGGAGTAGAAGTTTGGGGAGGCAGTGGATGTGGCATTGTAGGTGGAAGCGGCAGTGGAGGAGGAGGTGTTTTTTGGTTTAATTATTTTTTTTGTTTAAATTAGGGTACACCCCAAAACATTGGGAAATATAACCTGTGATAACCCCCTCCAGTTATGCTAAACAAACGTTCATACAATACACTGGCTGCAGGGCAGGGCAGCACCTCCAAGGCGTAAAGGGCAAGCTCAGGCCATGTGCCCAATTTGGAGACACAGAAGTTGAAAGGGGGAGACCCATCAGTCAGTACGTATAGGCGTGTGCACACATACGGCCTCACCATGTCACTCGTCCCCGTGATGTTTACGATCCATTTGGATATCTTCTCTATCAACTTTCAATGTTCTTTTCTGAGCCTACCATGTTGATCACGGTTATCGGTGAATCAGGGTTCCACGCCAGAGAGGGAGCGTGAGAAAGGGAGACCACATCCAAGGGAGGTCAATGGTTGCAATGTGATGGAGCGTAAATATGGGACAAGTTATTAAAGCAGGTGGATTGAATGAAAGGGCCAATTAAAGACAAATTTTAGAAATTTAAGTCCCTGTCACCTATGCAGAGCAGGGGTTTCTATCCGGCAAAATTGGTAAAATGTCACCTCACAATGTAACAGATCATTTTTTAAAATTTATGTTCCTGTCATCTATGCAGATGTGTACCCGTGATGTCCACCATCCATTTGGATATCTTCTCTATCAACTTTCGATGTTCTTTTCCGCGCCTACCATGTTGATCACGGTTATCGGCAAATCAGGGTTCCACGCCGGAGATGGAGCGTGAGAAAGGGAGACCACATCCAAGGGAGGTTAATTGTTTCAAATTAAATAAATATAATAGAGCGGAAATGTGTGAAAAACTATTGCAGTGCAAATGTGGGACAACTTGTTAAAGTTTAAGCATTGAATGAAAGGAGGTGGCGCGCATCAATTAAAGAAGAATTTTTTAAATGTAATTCCCTGTCACCTACGCAGAGCAGGGGTTTCTATCCGGCAAAATTGGTAAAATGTCACCTGACAACGTAACAAACGATTTTTCTAAATTTATGTTCCTGTCTCCTATGTAGAGGTGCCCCCGTGACGTCCACCATCCATTTGGATATCTTCTCTATCAACTTACCATGTTGATCATGGATATCGGCGAATCAGGGTTCAACGCCGGAGAGGGAGCGTGAGAAAGATAGATCACATCCAAGGCAGGTTAATGGATGCAATGTGATCGAGCGAAATTGCGGCAGAAGCTATTGAAGCAGAAGGATCGAAGGAAAGGGCCAATTAAAGACGAATTTTTGAAATTTAAGTCCCTGTCACCTATGCAGAGCATGGGTTTTTCATCGCTAGAAATGGGTTAATGTCACCCACCAATGAAACAGATGATTTTTAAAAATTTTGGGCCCTGTTACCTATGCAGAGCAGTGGTTTATTCATGGCAAAAATTGTAAAATGTCACCCAACAATGAAACAGAAGAATTAGTGAAATTTATTAACCTGTCTACTAGGTAGAGCAGGGGTCTATCACAGCCAAAAAGGGTTGAATTTCACCCGAATATGTAACAGACAAATTAGTGAAATGTTTTTACCTGTCTACTAGGTAGAGCAGTGGTATATTACAGCCAAAAATTAGTAAATTTCACCAGAATATGTAACAGACAAATTAGTGACATTTGTTTACCTGTCTACTAGGTATAGCAGTGGTATATCACAGCCAAAAATGGTTAATTTCACCCGAGAATGTAACAGACAAATTAGTGAAATTTGTTTACCTGTCTACTAGGTAAAGCAGTGGTATATTACATGAAAAATAAGTACAGAGTGGTCAAGCTAGGTAAAGGCTTGTCCAAAATACTCCCAGAAGTAAAAAGCAACCAACTAATCCCCTGAGGAGGGGACAGAGGGAATAAAACTTAGCATTTAATTGAATCTAGTTATAAAAAAATGGGGCACAAAGGGACTAAACAAAATAACATATAAGACAAGCCCATGTGGGCCTAGACAATTACAAGGTGGTACCAGTATAAATGAAAGGAACTCTCTCACCCGTTATGGTCAAGATGGATGGGGCTCATCAAAAGGGTGCTATGTCAGGATACCGTGGAGTGCGTCTTCCAATTCTGTGTTGTTGCGATTACTGGAAACCATACAAAAATGATGCCAAAAAATAATTCTTTTTTGGCATAATTTTTGCATGGTTTCCAGTAATCGCAACAACACAGAATTGGAAGACGCACTACATGGGCTTGTCTTATATGTTATTTTGTTTAGTCCCTATGTGCGCCATTTTTTTATAACTAGATTCAATTAAATGCTAAGTTTTATTCCCTCTGTCCCCTCCTCAGGGGATTAGTGGTATATTACAGCCCAAAATTTGTGAATTTCACCTGAATACAGTGGCGGATCCAGGGGGGGGCAAAGGGGCAATTGCCCCCCCCCCCCCCCGAGCTGGCGGCGGCGGGGCACAGGGAGATGAACGCTTCCATTGTGGAAGCGCTCATCTCCATAGTCATCTGTATCGCCGTCCTCAGGACAGCGATACAGATGGCTGTGCTGAGGCAGGGGAGGGAGAGCGTGTCCCTTTCCCTTCCTCTGATAGACTGCAGGCACTAGGCCGGCGCAGGCGGCGCGATGACGTCATCGCGCCGCCTGAGCCGTACAGCGCGGGACACAGGCCGGAAGTGTAACATCCCAGAGTATGTCACTAAAATCTCTGTATCCCTGCTACAATAATGTCAAGTGTTAATGTATTGTCAACTAGTGTAATATAACTGTGCATTGCCATTTCTATGACTGTTTAAGGCTACTTTCACACTAGCGTTCGGGTGTCCGCTCGTGCGCACCGTTTGAAGGGGCTCACGAGCGGCCCCGAACGCATCCGTCTGGCCCCAATGCATTCTCAGTGGAGGCGGATCCACTGAGAATGCATCCGCCTGCCAGCGTTCAGCCTCCGCTCCGCTCAGTGAGCGGACACCTGAACGCTGCTTGCAGCGTTCGGGTGTCCGCCTGGCCATGCGGAGGCGAGCGGATCCGTCCAGACTTACAATGTAAGTCAATGGGGGCGGATCCGCTTGAAGATGACACCATATGGCTCAATCTTCAAGCGGATCCGTTCCCCATTGACTTACAATGTAAAGTCTGAACGGATCCGCTCAGACAACTTTCACACTTAGAAAATTTTCTAAGTTTTAATGCAGACGCATCCGTTCTGAACGGATGCGAACGTCTGCATTATCGTAGCGGATCCGTCTGATGAAACATCAGACGGATCCGCTCCGAACGCTAGTGTGAAAGTAGCCTAATATGTATTTGCTGTAATTTCCATGTACACCAGCAGGTGGCAGCAATATGTAGGCAGAACATAGCTAGTTAATAGATCTAGACTGGAATAGACCATTCCAGGCTAGCTCCCCCCTATCTGTAAAGACAAGTTGGACCCTATGATCTGTGTGGAATTCCATCATTCCTCAGTTACTCCTATTAACAGCACTCAATTTGTTGTATGTGAGCCAGGATACAGGAGTCCAGCCGTACTACCAAGGTAGGAGACACCGTTGACACTAAACATAGACATTATCCCCCTCTGGCATTCCTCACCTAGTACATGTGCTCACAACATCTTAAAGGGCCCTGCTACAGTACCTGCACAAGCTGCAACTGGCGTCACAAACTTATACACATCTAAATCTGACCCACTGCATAGCACCCCCACTGACCCAGTGTCCTGCTCATTGCAGAAGAGGCCTGCATCGCATCGCTGACATGGAGGTAAGTATGTGTTTTTTTTCTGGTGTGTTTTTTTTAAATATATACAATACTTTTACTGGCACATGGGGGGCTGTTATTACTGGCACGGGGGCGGGGCTGTTATTGCTGGCACATGGGGGGCTGTTATTGCTGGCACATGGGGGCTGTTATTGCTGGCACATGGGGCTGTTATTACTGGCACAGGGGGGGCTGTTATTACTGGCACAGGGGGGGGCTTTTATTACTGGCATGGGGGGGCTGTTATTACTGGCACGGGGGCTGTTATTACTGGCACGGGGGGCTGTTATTACTGGCACATGGGGGGCTGTTATTGCTGGCACATGGGGGCTGTTATTACTGGCACAGGGGGAGGCTGTTATTACTGGCACAGGGGGGGCTGTTATTACTGGCACATGGGGGGCAGTTATTACTGGCACAGGGGGGGCTGTTATTACTGGCACAGGGGGGGGCTGTTATTGCTGGCACATGGGGGGCTGTTATTGCTGGCACATGGGGGGCTGTTATTGCTGGCACATGGGGGGCTGTTATTACTGGAACAGGGGGGGCTGTTATTACTGGAACAGGGGGGGCTGTTATTACTGGCACAGGGGGGCTGTTATTACTGGCACAGGGGGGGCTGTTATTGCTGGCACATGGGGTGCTGTTATTGCTGGCACATGGGGGGCTGTTATTACTGGCACATGGGGGGCTGTTATTGCTGGCACATGGGGGGCTGTTATTGCTGGCACATGGGGGGCTGTTATTGCTGGCACATGGGGGCTGTTATTGCTGGCACATTGGGGCTGTTATTGCTGGCACATGGGGGCTGTTATTACTGGCACATGAGGGGGGCTGTTATTGCTGGCACATAGGGGGATGTTATTGCTGGCACATGGGGGCTGTTATTACTGGCACAGGGGGGGGCTGTTATTATTGGCACAGGGGGGCTATTATTGCTGGCACAGGGGGCTGTTATTGCTGGCACATGGGGGCTGTTATTACTGGCACATGGGGGCTGTTATTACTGGCACATGGCGGGCTGTTATTGCTGGCACATGGGGGCTGTTATTACTGGCACATGGGGGCTGTTATTACTGGCACATGGCGGGCTGTTATTGCTGGCACATGGGGGCTGTTATTGCTGGCACATGGGGGCTGTTATTACTGGCACGGGGGGCTGTTAATATTGGCACATGGGGGGCTGTTAATACTGGCACATGGGGGGCTGTTATTACTGCCACATGGGGGACTGTTATTACTGCCACATGGGGGGCTGTTATTACTGCCACATGGGGGCTGTTATTACTGGCATGGGGGGCTGTTATTAATACTGGCACATGGGGGGGCTGTTATTAATACTGGCACATGGGGGGCTGTTATTACTGCCACATGGGGGCTGTTATTACTGGCATGGGGGGCTGTTATTATTACTGGCACATGGGGGGGCTGTTATTAATACTGGCACATGGGGGGCTGTTATTAATACTGGCACATGAGGGGTTTGTAATTAATAATCGCACATGGGGGCTGTTATTAATACTGGCACATGGGGGGCTGTTATTAATACTGGCACATGGGGTGCTGTTATTAATACTGGAAAATGGGGTGCTGTTATTAATACTGGCACATGGGGGGCTGTTAATACTGGCACATGATTGGGGGCACTATAGGGGAATCTGCTGAGTCCACAAAGAAGGGGTATTTTATATGGGGCGCTCTGTACAGTACAATTTTATACTGGGACACATTATGGTGGGTACTATGGGGAAGGGGGGAGTGGAGTACTATGGGGTCATCTACGGGGGGCACTAAGAAGGGGTATTTTATACTTGCAAATTATGGGGGACACTGAGGAAATCTACTGGAGCATTTTATACTGGTACATTATGGGGGGCACTAGGAGGAAGGAGGGTGTGGAGCACTATGGGGGCATTTAATGGGGGCACTATATAGGGGTATTTTATACTGGCACATTATGGGGGCACTATGGGGACATTAGCTCACCTGGGGGCATTACAAGGGGGTATTTTTTGCACTGTCACATTATAAGGAGAATTATTTCTACTGGGGGGGCATTATGGTAGGCTTTATTACTCCCCCATGGTATGACCCCCTAGTAGCAGCACCATCCTCTCCCTGCTCTTATATCCCTCTGCCCCTTCTCCAAATCCTTATTATGAAATCTTTCTCATTAGGATAAAACATATCAGCTCCACCGAGCCCCCCAGCCAAAGTGTTGAAGTGGTGTCCGAGATCCCCAAGGGCCAAGTCAAGTAATTGTAAGTTTTCATGTGAAATATGTTTGTTATACACATATAGCATACACTGTGTAGTCTGTTCTATAAGCACCATTGTGATGTGGCTGCGGACAGAAAATAATCTGAAAGTGCCCCTCCCGAGACCAGGCTCTGGATCCGCCACTGCCCGAATATGTAACAGAAAAATTAGTGACATTTGTTTACCTGTCTACTAGGTATAGCAGTGATGTATCACAGCCAAAAATTGGCTAATTTCACCCGAGAATGTAACAGAAAAATTTGTGAAATTTGTTTACCTGTCTACTAGGTATAGCAGTGGTATATTACAGCCAAAAATTAGGGAATTTCACCCGAAAAAAACAACAGACAAATTAGTGAAATGACATAAAATAAAATACGTACAAATTAAAAAAAATAATCTTGATTTATGAGTTGGAGGTCCATATGGTTTCGGAGGAAGTAGCGGTGTAGGTGGAAGCGGCGGTGGAGGAGGACGAGGTATCCAACACTGTTTTTTGTTTTTTTTATTAAGGTACACCCCAAAAGAGTGGGAAATATCAAAAATACAACAACGAGCAATTACGCTGTAGTATAACAATGGCTGGGTAAGGCCTGTATACATGTCTATTCTGCACAATGTACAGACAAGTCTTGTGGGATCCAAGCCTTGGTCATTTTAATGAACGTGAGCTTGTCCACGTTGGCTGTGGACAGGCGGCTGCGTTTGTCTGTAATGACGCCCCCTGCCGTGTTAAATACACGTTTAGACAATTCACTGGCTGCAGGGCAGGCCAGCACCTCCAAGGCATAAAGGGCAAGCTCAGGCCATGTGGACAATTTGGAGAACCAGAAGTTGAATGGGGCAGAACCATCATTCAGTACGTGTAGGCGTGTGCACACATACTGTTCCACCATGTTGTTCAAATGCTGCCTTTTGCTAAGACGTTCCATATCAGCTGGTGGTGCCGGTTTTTGTGGCGAGGTGACAAAGCTTTAACACATGTCGGCCATGCTAACCCTGCCTTCTGAGGTCCTGGTGGTGCCCCAGCTGCGTTTGAGACCTCTTCCTCCTCTGTCTTCACCTTTGCTTCCACTGTGCCCCCGCTGTCAGGTGGGAATGCCACCAGCAGCACGTCTAACAGCGTGCATCTTACGATCACGCTCCAGTGAGGGAATTAAGGACAGTACGTTGTCATTGTAACGGGGATCCAGCAGCGTGGCCACCAAGTAATCAGCACAAGTTAGAATGTGGGCAACTCGGCAGTCGTTGCAGAGACACTGCAGCATGTAATCGCTCATGTGTGCCAGGCTGCCCAGAGGCAACGAAAAGCTGTCCTCTGTGGGAGGTGTATCGTCTGTGACCTCTGTATCCCCCCATCCACGCACCAGTGATGGCCATGAGCTGGTCTGGGTGCCATCCTGCTGTGAACAAGGTTCCTCCACCTCCATCTCCTCTTCCTCATCCTCCACCTCGTCATCCTCCAGAACTGTGCCCTGGCTGGACAATTGTGTACCTCGCCTGCAGGAACCCACCCTCGGAGCCACTTGTGAATGACTGGCCGGAAACCCTATGAAATGATCCCTCTTCCTCCTCCTCCTCCTGTGCCACATCCTCTTCCATCATCGCCAGCAGCGTTTTTTCAAGGAGGCATAGAAGTGGGATTGTAACGCTGAGAACGGCGTTATCAGCACTGGCCATGTTGGTGGAGTACTCGATACAGCGCAACAAGGAACACAGGTCTCACATGGAGGCCCAGTCATTGGTGGTGAAGTCGTTCTGTTCCGCCGAGCGACTCACCCGTGCGTGCTGCAGCTGAA
This sequence comes from Bufo bufo, assembly GCF_905171765.1. Lineage (NCBI taxonomy): Eukaryota > Metazoa > Chordata > Amphibia > Anura > Bufonidae > Bufo > Bufo bufo. Next base: position 82,887,656 of record NC_053396.1, read on the forward strand.
ACTCCACTATCGCCTGCTGCTGCTCGCACATTCTGGCCAGCATGTGCAAGGTGGAGTTGTGGGCACGTCGCATATGAGGCGGTGAGCGGGATAGCCGAAGTTACGCTGCAGCACTGACAGGTGAGCAGCAGCAGGGTGAGAACGCCAAAAGCACGCACAGACGGCCCGCACTTTATCCAGCAGCTCTGACATATCGGGGTAATTTTGAAGGAATCTCTGCACCACCAAATTCAGCACATGCGCCAGGCAAGGGATGTGCGTCAAACCGGCTAGTCCCAGAGCTGCAACGAGATTTCGCCCATTATCGCACACCACCAGGCCTGGCTTGAGGCTCACCGGCAGCAACCACTCGTCGGTCTGTTCTTCTATACCCCGCCACAACTCCTGTGCGGTGTGGGGCCTGTCCCCCAAACATATGAGTTTCAGAATGGCCTGCTGACGTTTAACCCGGGCTGTGCTGAAGTTGGTGGTGAAGGGGTGACGCTGACCGGATGAGGAGGCGGTAGAGGATGAGGAAGCAGAGTAGGAGGAGGAAGCAACAGGAGGCAAACTGAAGCGCCCTGCAATCCTCGGTGGTGGAAGGACATGCGCCAAACTGCTATCCGCCTCAGGCCCAGCCGCCACTGCTTGTACCCAGTGTGCTGTTATGGAGATATAACGGCCCTGACCATGCTTACTGGTCCACGTATCCGTAGTGAAATGCACACCTGTCCCCCACTTGGTTGTTTAGGGAAGGGATGGCACGCCTGGAAAAGTAGTGGCGACTAGGCACGATGTACTATGGGACAGCCACCGCCATAAGGCTTTTAAAACTCTCCGTCTCAACCAGACAGAATGACAACATTTCAAAGGCCTGTAGTTTTGAAATGCTGGCATTCAGGGCCAGGGATCGCGGGTGGGTAGGGGGGTACTTCCTCTTCCGCTCCAGTGTTTGGGAGATGGAGAGCTGAACGCTTCCGTGGGACATTGTGGAGATGCTTGGTGACCCAGGTGGTGGTGTTGCTGGAAGATCCTCTGTTTGCAGGGTGGCAGGTGGCACTGTCACTCCAGAGGTGAATGAAGAGGCCGAGACTGCAGCAGAAGAGGAAGCAGGAGGAGCCAGAGACCTTTCTTGGTTTTTGAGGTGTCTACTCCACTGCAGCTCGTGCCTTGCACTTAAATGCCTGGTCATGCAGGTTGTGCTTAGGTTGAGAACGTTTATGCCTCGCTTCAGGCTCTGATTGGACAGCGTGCAAGCTTGTGATGGACAAACATCTGCCGGGACAGTTCGCGAACGCAATCTCGCGAACGCGATCAAATGTTCGCAAACCGCAAATTTGCGGTCCCATTTATTTTAATGGCAGGTGAACCTGAAAAACCTTCAACTCATATTTGCAGCCAAGAAATAAGAAGTAACTACTTGTGCTCCCTAAAAATATAATAAAACAAATCACCTATATATCCCCTTTCTGCGCCTTGTAATACGGCCGAATGGGCTATACCTTATGTAGTGCTTACTACCTGCCTTGGGCCATCTTGTTGGCCATTGTCAGGAAATTAAAATATCAAAACCGCAAGAAATATCATTAACTAACTAATATATACCCATATCGGGGTTGTCCGGACGTGCATCTTTTGGACATGTGTCCCATTGCCCATAGATGCACTCCTATACGGTGCCTATACATCAATATGCCTGTATATACGGATAAAATGTGTATCCACATCATGTCCGCTCTATGTCCTATATAGGTCCACAATGTACATCTGGCGTATAACGCATACATCCATATGGTTCATACTGTGGAATTTCTCCCCTTTTTTTTCTCTTGTTACCCATGGCAGCACAAAAAATGATTATGCCTAGTTAAGTAGCAGTGTATCCTAGGTTACTGCATAGTTAGTGAGGGAGAGGCGCCTGCGCAGCATTTCATCTTAGCTATGACGCAGGCATAAGCATCTCCCCACACAAGCCGGACCTTGGATCCTGGTAATTATTTCACGCATGCGCCACCTAGACGCCCTGCATTCACTCACATGTTCATACCACGTCATCACATTGCGCAATGCGCCTAGTGCGCATGCGCCATGTTTGTATGGCGTGAGGGCATCCATGTGAGGGCAGACGTCATCAGTTGCTGCCGCCATACCGGGCGACGGCTGACGTCACTATAGCGCGCGTCGTGCGAATATGCCGACGCAGTGCTTTAAAAGAAAGGCGCGCTCCTGTGAACACCAGGTAACATCTATGCCTGCGGCCTCAACCTGCGTACCGCAAGAAGAGAGGGGGCTTTTCTCATCTGTTCCCCTTTCCGTCTTTTCCCCAGTATGCCGCGCACCTATCTGTGCACTGCATTTCACCTGTGAGCCATTGCTCCTGGTGACTCCTGCATTCGCTGGTGACAATATCATCTCCAGCAAACAATTCATACCTTCTGGCCCATTCCATATTTACTCCCCTGATGAGAGGATTGTTTTTTTCTTTGCCTCAGAAACGTGCATGTAAGGATCTTCTCAGGGCCAAACAGGGACCGCAATTCCAGGGTTAGGTTCCAGACGGGGGCCCAACTAGTGGGATACCCCGTGGTTAGTTTAAAGGGTTATTGTAGGGTCCGTGGGTCAACTAGGGATAGTAAAGAATATCGTCCTGTGATCCCTTTTACAGTGTGCTGACTCTTCAACCACCCAAGCGGACCACCCTGATCAGAAGCATCAACATCAAAACGGAGGTGTCCGGAGTATCCACCATCTGTAGGATAGGACACCTGGTTATCCAACGGTGCCGCCGTGCACCATATGGTTTTGAGTGTGACTGTGTATACCGTGTCGCACGGCTCGCTTTCACACCCATATCATTATATGTTTTCTGTTGGTTTGTTGTGTGTCGATGTGCATTTTTGTTCATGCTGTGAAATACTTGTCTGCATTATATGTTTGCCATCAGTGTCTGGGGTGTCGACATATATTATTGCTGATACCTCAGCTTCTGTGCGGTTTAGGTACTAGTGCATATCTGTCCTTGCTACCTACAGTGTCCCACACTCCACGAATAAGTGAGGACACAGCTGTTGCCGTTCTCTCACAGCCCCTTTCTATCTTGGGGTAGTGGAAAAACTGTAGTTTGTATTCAGCTTTTTTACGCACATGTGGAATTATTGTGCGGTCTAGGTACCAGTACACAACTGTTCTTGTTACCTACAGTGTCCCACATCTGACGAACAAGTGAGGACACAACTGTTGCTGTTACCGTTTCCCCCTCAGCTCCTCTTTATCACATGTGGTGCCGGCATTTACTGACTATTGCCGCCCCGTTCAATTGACTGGGTAATAGTGCATACCAGCACTTGTTACCTTTCGTGTCCGACACTATCTATTTAAGTGTGGACACATTTGCTGCCGTTTTCATCAAGCACCCCTTTTTGATTGTTGGGCTTTGGAAACAATATTGTGTATTCAGCTTGTGTTATTTTGAGGTATATATCCCACCTATTTTATATTAAAAAGTAAAAGTTAAGTATTAAACAATCCAGATCACTTATTACCGATTTCTATGATTCATGCGAGTGATTATACATGAACATCAATTTTCTTTGATTTATAACTACTAGAAGTGCACAAATAGTCCCACAACACGGACAGTGACATACTAGATGTATTATTTGAATTTGCGATCTCCATTCATTTTTGTTTTCAATGCAAAATATCGGCAATATAATTTTCACGTACGTGCATTCGCAAATGCACTATACAGTACCCAAATGCACTATAAAGAAAGTATATTGGTATATAACACCCCGCTTCAATCAGTTTTTTTGGGGGACGACTGGTATATCACACCAGTAGAAATAATTTGTTCCAATAACGCTTCTCCCTCTATATACCTGCAGTATTGCAGCAGAACCGCACTCAACTGCCTCACAATACAAATGTGCTATAATATACTTTCTAACATAGAAAGTATATTATAACATTGTACAAGGAAGGCAATCCATTCGAATATACAGTCGTGGCCAAAAATCTTGAGAATGCCAAAAATATTAGTTTTCACAAAGTTTGCTGCTAAACTGCTTTTAGATCTTTGTTTCAGTTGTTTCTGTGATGTAGTGAAATATAATTACACGCACTTCACACGTTTCAAAGGCTTTTATCGACAATTACATGACATTTATGAAAAGAGTCAGTATTTGCAGTGTTGGCCCTTCTTTTTCAGGACCTCTGCAATTCGACTGGGCATGCTCTCAATCAACTTCTGGGCCAATTCCTGACTGATTTTTTCATAATCACTTCTTGGAGTTTGTCAGAATTAGTGGGATTTTGTTTGTCCATCCGCCTCTTGAGGATTGACCACAAGTTCTCAATGGGATTAAGATCTGGGGAGTTTCCAGGCCATGGACCCAAAATGTCAACATTTTGGTCCCCGAGCCACTTAGTTATCACTTTTGCCTTATGGCACGGTGCTCCATCGTGCTGGAAAATGCATTGTTCTTCACCAAACTGTTGTTAGATTGTTGGAAGAAGTTGCTGTTGGAGGGTGTTTTGGTACCATTCTTTATTCATGGCTGTGTTTTTAGGCAATATTGTGAGTGAGCCCACTCCCTTGGATGAGAAGCAACCCCACACATGAATAGTCTCAGGATGCTTTACTGTTGGCATGACACAGGACTGATGGTAGCGCTCACCTTTTCTTCTCCGGACAAGCCTTTTTGCAGATGCCCCAAGCAATCGGAAAGAGGCTTCATCGGAGAATATGACTTTGCCCCAGTCCTCAGCAGTCCATTCACCATACTTTCTGCAGAAGATCAATCTGTCCCTGATGTTTTTTTTGGAGAGAAGTGGCTTCTTTCCTGCCCTTCTTGACACCAGGCCATCTTCCAAAAGTCTTTGCCTTACTTTGCGTGCAGATGCGCTCACACCTGCCTGCAGCCATTCCTGAGCAAGCTCTGCACTGGTGGCACTCCGATCCCGCAGCTGAATCCTCTTTAGGAGACGATCCTGGCGCTTGCTGGACTTTCTTGGACGCCCTGAAGCCTTCTTAACAAGAATTGAACCTCTTTCCTTGAAGTTCTTGATGATCCTATAAATTGTTGATTGAGGTGCAATCTTAGTAGCCACAATATCCTTGCCTGTGAAGCCATTTTTATGCAACGCAATGATGGCTGCACGCGTTTCTTTGCAGGTCACCATGGTTAACAATAGAAGAACAATGATTTCAAGCATCACCCACCTTTTAACATGTCAAGTCTGCCATTTTAATATCACAGAAAATACATAGCTACCTATTAAAAAATAACTTTTAATTAATGATAATAAAAGAGCATCATTCCAAATATTTCTATGATACTGATTTGTAGGCCAGACTAGAATGCAAGCAGACCTACCCTGGACATTAGGGTAAAGGATGTTTTATTAATATAGTAGAAAGCAGAGACCCAACACTTACATTTAGATGATGTTTGATGAATTTGTACATGTGGAGGGTTCAATATCCTTATAGATATGCGATACCTAACCCTTTACTTACCCCTACATGACCCTAATGCTTTCTCAAGTAGGCTGCTTGTATAAAGGACAAGATGGATTGTCCTATAGATGGTGAATTCCGATGATGGAAATGTCCCAAAAGAAATGTCCCGACGCGTTTCCCCAAGTACAAAAGCTTGGTTCGTCAGGGGACTTTGTGTTAATATTCCATAGCCGAAGGATGGTGGCTACACGTTCTGGCGGTAAGAGAGGCTGATGATACACAACCTCTTGTGCCTTCGAGCAGAGTTTAAATAGCGAGCTTTTGGCGCCATCTGTATAGTAACGCCCCCTCTAGTTCGTGGGTGAATGATGTTTAAGTGGGTGTGTTAGTGTGCCGGTACTTTCATTGGTGTATGAACGCAGTACCTCACAAGGTATGACGTACCTGTTAGCCGGCCCCGCTATTCTCTATTACTTCGATACCCTGCGTCATGTCCGGTCACATGATCAGAAGCCCTAGTCGTCACATGATCGTGGCTTCCTGTCTGTGGAACGCAAATCATTGCCATTAGTTGTTCATGACACGCATTGCCTACTACTGATCTTCCTTTCTTCACATAGACGCTTAAGTATTGGAATATTATTATCCTATATTGACTATAGGTTAAGACTCTGCAGCTAAAAGCCAGTAAGAAAAATTACATTGGAATCGCAATGTTTACTCGATATTTTAAATTTGATAACTGATAGTGGGATGTCTAAGACTATTTGAGCCTATTCCGGCTCCGAAATAGTCTGGGTTCCTAGTCATATCTATTTTATTAATGGATCCCATGTCTGTAGTACAGAAAAATAGAGGCATTACTGAAAAAGTCTGCCATTTTAACCCAATCAGCCTGACATAATGAGCTCCAGCCTTGTGCTTGTCAACATTCTCACCTGAGTTAACAAGATGATTACTGAAATGATCTCAGCAGGTCCTTTAATGACAGCAATGAAATGCAGTGGAAAGGTTTTTTTGGGACTAAGTTAACTTTCATGGCAAAGAAGGGCTATGCAATTCATCTGCTCACTCTTCATAACATTCTGGAGTATATGCAAATTGCTATTATAAAAACTTAAGCAGCAACTTTTCCAATTTCCAATATTTTTGTCATTCTCAAAACTTTTGGCCACGACTGTACATGAAGATAAAACGTAACCTTTAATAATTTTACTATGAGGGTCCATTCACACGTTCGTAAAGTGTTTTGCGGATCCGCAAAACACGGACATCGGCAATGTGCATTCCGCAATTTGTGGACCGCACATCGCTGGCACTATAATAGAAAATGCCTAATCTTGTCTGCAATTGCAGACAAGAATAGGACATGTTCTATTTTTTTGCGGAAACGGAAGCACAGATGTGGATCCGCAAATGCGGATGCGGACAGCACATTCCGGCCCCATTGAAAATTAATTGGTCTGCACCCGTTCCGCAAAATTCCTGGGCTAGATGATGATGTGGTATTGAAGGACAGGGTGGGCAAAGAACTGTCCCTGATATTGCCCTACAGGGGGGTGCTATTCTGGCCCTGATAGCCTAACCACAGATCACCCGCCCTGATAAGAGCGACCCCGTCCGGAACCTTACCCTATATAAAAATGGCCCTAGTAAGCCCCTAGCCCCTAGGCCCCTGACTTCCAGGTGATCACTATATAGATCTATGTGTTTTTGACTCATTATAAAACTATATTATAAGTATATCACACCCTCTGTGTTTCACACCTATCGATAGCACACCTATACTAGTGCTTAAAATGACTTTTGTGGCCCTACTAGCTAGCGTTTGATGTCCCTAACAGCCTGTCCCTGCTCTACACAGCAACCTCTCACTACACTGGCAAAACACTGAATGTAAAATGGCGGCCAGATCAGGTTTATTTATAAGGAAGGGGGTATGTCCATGTGCTGAAATGTCTCAATTGGCTGTCTTGTACCACCTGATGGATGTGTCATGGGTCAAAGTTCTTCAAAATGTAAAAGAATATGGCGAGCGCAAATTTCTCCATATGTTCTCATTTTCGGTGAATCGCAAACACGCAAAGTTCCCTGCAAAACTACCACCGGGCGAACCGCAAGGCCATATCTAGTGCAAACCACTCGTGTCTTGTTTTCAGCACATTGTCTGAAGAACTGCCACACCAGGGAACTCCTTAGAGCTGGCTTTGGTGTGCTCGGTCCCTTGCTGCCGTGGGCAGTAGCAGGCGTACTGTCTAGGGGACGGCCACCCGCTTTTGCACCCTGCTCCCTCTTCTGCTGTGCTGGTGGCTCTGTGCGACCACCGCCTCTTCCTCCAAACTACACAGGTCACTCGCATGACCTTGATTCCATGTGACCTCATCGTTCTCCACATCATCTTCCACCCAGTCTTCCCCCCTGCCCTCCTTGTCGGCCTCTGGATTTGCAGACCACAAAAAGGATACTGTTGTGTGCATGAGGCATAAAACTACATCTCTTTTTAGACCATGGCCACTTTTCTTGTGGCATGAAAATTCAGAAATTTCAACACAATTATTTAAAGTATGTTGCATGTCATCTTTTGTATCTTTTTCTTTAAAGAGTCATGTCTTTTAGCCTCCATGGACACCAGATCATAATAACTATATGAAAACTGAGTGGGACATCAAGATGAAAATTGCATACATCAATGAATTGTCTTTTTTACCACCACCATTTTCAAATAGAATACCACCAAAATATATAGTAAGATGTGATTACAATATTGAACCCACCTCAAAAGAACACCTTTCTCTAGCTGCTTTGTATAATTGATTTTTATGAAAAAAACTAGATAGCATGCTACAAAAAAGTACAGTGGATAAAAAATCCCCCAATTGATCTTGTGAACTAGAGATGAAAGAATTTTTTAAAAATTCGATTCGCCGATTCGTCGAATTTTTGGGGAAAAATTTGGTTCGATCCGAATATATTCACGGTGAATTATGTTAAAAAGCGGTTATTTACTGAATGCAGAGAGCCTTTATAGTGGTGTAGAACACTGTGACTTGCAGTAACACGCATAGGAAGTCTGCTTTGGTAGTGAAATAATACTGTGAGTCAGTATGACATGCAGATGACAGGTGTCGCTCTTAGAATCACTGCACATTTCACTTATTTGGGCAGTCATTGGGCCAAAACTGATCAAATAACGAGTACAGGTCGATGTTAGTGCCAAGAAGAGTGCCCCCCCGAGAAAGTGGAAAGGGTGTCAGCAGTAAGTTTGTGTTGACGTCACTAATTATTTTGCCCTTCCTTTGATCCGTCATAACAATAACCCCCAAAAAATGGATCCTGTCTGTGGAGCATCAACCTTCACTCGGTCAGCATTTGATCAGTAAGGCCTCTTTCACACTTGCGTTGTCCGGATCCGTCGTGTACTCCATTTGCCGGAGGTGCCCGCCGGATCCGTAACACCGCAAGTGAACTGAAAGCATTTGAAGTCTGATCCATCTTCAAAATGCGTTCAGTGTTACTATGGCAGCCAGGACGCTAAAGTCCTGTTTGCCATGGTAAAGTGTAGTGGGGAGCGGGGGAGCAGTATACTTACCGTCCGGGCGGCTCCCGGGGAGCTCCAGAATGACGTCAGAGCTCCCCATGCGCATGGATGATGTGATCCATGCGATCACATCATCCATGCGCGTGGGGCGCCCTGACATCACTCTGAAGCGCCCCGGGAGCCGCCCGGACGGTAAGTATACTGCTCCCCCGCTCCCCACTACACTTTACCATGGCAAACAGGACTTTAGCGTCCTGGCAGCCATGGTAACCATTCAGAAAAAGCTAAACGTCGGATCCGGTAATGCGCCAAAATGACGTTTAGCTTAAGGCCAGATCCAGATTAATGCCTTTCAATGGGCATTAATTCCGGATCCGGCCTTGCGGCAAGTGTTCAGGATTTTTGACCGAAGCAAAAAGCGCAGCATGCTGCGGTATTTTCTCCGGCCAAAAAACGTTCCGGTCCGGAACTGAAGACATCCTGATGCATCCTGAACGGATTTCTCTCCATTCAGAATGCATGGGGATAATCCTGATCAGGATTCTTCCGGCATAGAGCCCCGACGACGGAACTCTATGCCGGAACAGAACAACGCAAGTGTGAAAGAGCCCTAATCTGTCAGTATTGCTAATGCAAAAAAAAACAGGAGTGGATCCAAAACACGTGAACTAAATATTTGGGTCCTGCCACCTACTAGGGCAGCGGCGCCTCGTAACCGCATGGTCGCTGCGCCTTTTTCAGAGTAGGTCCCACTCAAAGAGGCGACCTTGGCGTGGTGAGTGGGCTTAAGCCTTTTGATCAAAATGTACACTAATGCCTCTTGTATAGCATGCAGTATGGGGGGCTGTACACTTTAATATAGCGCTGAGTAGCGAGTTAGATCAAAGCATAGCATTGTGGATGTGCGATCCAGTTCTGTTCTTTACCCCCAGACAATTATGTGAATCTTTCTTCTTTATTACTGGTATTAGCACTCCTCCCATTCGGCACAGGTGGTTTTAATCACATTGGTCTGCATATAGTGGTCATTGACCTGGAGCTTCTGATAGCAATGGACATGTTGTGTTAGACAACTGTTCACATGGTGCAGTACTGCGTGGTGGCCTTTGTTTTTGTGGCGCTGGGTTGGTGGGACCCAGTGCCATCCGTGGCATAATCAGACAGCAGAGGTCTAGCCACCTACTAGGGCAGCGCCGCGTCGTCACCGCATGGTCGCTGCACCTTTTTCAGAGTAGGTCCCACTCAAAGAGGCGACCTTGGCGTGGTGAGTGGGCTTAAGCCTTTTGATCAAAATGTACACTAATGCCTCTTGTATAGCATGCAGTATGGGGGGCTGTACACTTTAAAGGGATTCTGTCACCTCCCCTAACCCAAAATCGGATTTTAAAGCAGTCATGCAGCACAGCTTACCTTGAATCGGATGTGCTCTTCTATCTTGTAATCCGTCCAGTAGTTTATGAGAAAAACGACTTTTATGATTATGTAAATTAGCCCTGAAGGTGCCCATCGGGGCGTTTTATTCCCCTTAGTGTGCCCAGTAACGCCCCTCTTATAGTGCCCAAAACGCCTTCCTTCCGACTGCCTAACCGCCCACAGCCTCTCATCCCTCTCCTCCCCCTCCCTCACGGCCGAATGAACTCTTGCGCAGGCGCAGTACCCACTGGGGGCTGCGCCAGTGCGATCTGCAGGAGACTGAGGGCAGGAGCTTCATCCTCGTCACTGGGCAGGCGCCGAGCCCAGTGACGTCCGATGCTCGCTCTTCCCTCAGTCAGCCTGGGAGGAAGCGCAGAGGATTGCCAAACGGCTGCCGCACCCTGCGTTTTCTCCAGCCTGCCTGCCTGCCAGCGATTTCTTTCCCCACCCACCCTCCTGGAAACAAATCATTATTACTGGGCTCGGCGCATGCCCAGTGACGAGGATGAAGCTCCTGCCCTCAGTCTCCTGCAGATCGCACTGGCGCAGCCCTCAGTGGGTACTGCGCCTGTGCGAGAGTTCGTTCAGCCGTGAGGGAGGGGGAGGAGAGGGATGAGAGGCTGTGGGCGGTTAGGCAGTCGGAAGGAAGGCGTTTTGGGCACTATAAGAGGGGCGTTACTGGGCACACTAAGGGGAATAAAACGCCCCTCTGGGCACCTTCAGGGTTAATTTACATAATCATAAAAGTCGTTTTTCTCATAAACTACTGGACGGATTACAAGATAGAAGAGCACAGCCGATTCAAGGTAAGCTGTGCTGCATGACTGCTTTAAAATCCGATTTTGGGTTAGGGGAGGTGACAGAATCCCTTTAATATAGCGCTGAGTAGCGAGTTAGATCAAAGCATAGCATTGTGGATGTGCGATCCAGTTCTGTTCTTTACCCCCAGACAAATATTTGCAAGTCTTCTGTGTTTTGTACCCACTCCTGCTTTTGGCTACCAAATCACAAGCCAATTCAGATGAGACCATACAGGCCTTACAGCTGCTACACAGAGAGGATCCGTTGTGAGTCTCATTTTACCTTCCTTCTGACAGATCAGAGGAAGGGTCAAATAAATGATGATGTCAGCCAAGCCAAAAAGGCTAAATAGTGGCCGAGTCATGAAGTGTTGAGGGTGCGAACAGCATGAGAAGTCCACAGAGTGTGGAGGTGGTGGCAGAATCAGGAGGCCACAGAGTGGCAAGGTGACAGAGTGTGGAGGTGGCGGCAGCATCAGGAGGCCGCAGAGTGGCCCAATGACAGAGTCTGTAGGTGGCGGTAGCATCAAGAGGCCACAGAGTGGCAAGGTGACAGTGTATGGAGGTGGCAGCAGCATGAGGAGACCACAGAGTGGCACGGTGACATAGTGTGGAGGTGGCGGCAGCATCAGGAGGCCCTCGAGTGGCAAGGTGACATAGTGTGGAGGTGGCAGCAGCATCAGGAGGCCACAGAGTGGCAAGGTGACATATTGTGGAGGTGGGTGGCAATATCTGTAGCCGCTGAAGATGGTGGGTAAAAGAAGGAGCACTTGGCATCATATGTGTGGCATCAGGCAGGTGGCAGCATTAGAATAGTAGCTGAGTAAGGTAGCAAGAAGACACCGCTCTTTTTTTTTTTAAAGTGTTGGTGTGGCACCATAGATGATCTAGTCTGATGCATCAGGAATTGGTGGGTGGAAATCCTGGCTGATCCACGCCTGATTCATCTTGACAAAGTTCAGTCTCTCCACATTTTTGGTGGAAAGGCGAGTTCTTCTTGGGGTAACTATGGCCCCCTCTGCACTAAATACCCGCTCTGATGTCACACTACTGGCCGAGCAGGACAGCTTTTGCCGTGCAAACTCGGCCAGTTGCCGCCACAAATCCAGTTTGGCTGCCCAGTAGTCCAGCTGATTTTCAATGATGGCTGGCAGGGTGCACTCCAAGTATGCCACCACATACTGGTTCAGGTTCTGCTCGACGTCTAGCTTCTGGTGAGTAGTTCCTTCACTAGGTGGGTGAAGAAAGCTCATCAGCGACTCTAGACTTAGGCTGCTGCTGATGGAGCTAGTACTGCTCCTGCCACCCTACCCCTCCCCAGCAGCCATGGCAGTGGAACGTCACCACAGAGGGACCTGCGAGAGGATGGACGATGTCGCAGATAGGTGGCGGCCAACTGACTGCATAGGATGTCTCTATAGTAGTTCAGTTTGTCCTCCCTCTCAGCGGGTGTAAAAAAAGGCCACCATTTTTGACCGGTAGTGAGGGTCCAACAAGGTGGAGAGCCAGAAGTCATCCCTCTGCCGAATGGTGATAATTCGGCTGTTGCTACCCAAGTAAGTGAGCATGCAGCGGGCCATTTGCACAAGAGACTCAGAGGGAGTCTCGTCCTCCATCTCCACTGCATACTGCAATGGTGTTTCTGGGTCCTCTGCCTCATCTTCCACATCGTCATGTGCTTCTCCTCTACTGTTGCCTGCGTAGCAAAACCACCCATTTCACTACACATTGCTTGTGCTACAATGTCCTCCTCCTCCTCCAGTTCAGCCCCCACAGGGGGCTCATGTGGCCATGAGATCTAGGCGCCAAGTCTCCAGTTCCCTGACCCGCCAGATTTAACAGCATCTGATCAAGGACATAAAGAAGTGGAATGACATTGTTTATCCCGTTGTCCTGGTGACTGACAAATAACTTGGCCTCCTCAAAGGGCCTGAACAAACGTCAGGTGTCATGCCTGAGCTGCCACTGGCTGACATCGAATTTACACAGGGAAGTACTCCTGTCCGCTTGGATCATCAGGAAATCGTTTATGATCTTTCTCTGTTCATACAGTCGGTCCAGCATATGGAGGGTGGAATTCCAACGGGAGGAAACGTTGCATATCGGCCTATGTTGGGGGATGCCGTTCTGCCGCTGCAGCTCAAGGAGGGTGTGCTTTGAAGTGTACGAGTGGCTGAAGTGCCTGCAAGGTGCCTGCAGATGGGTGGAAGACTTCAAGAACCGCTGGACAACCAGATTGAACACGTGTGCCATCCTGGGCGCATGGCTCAGCCCTCCTTGACGCAGCGGCGACAAAATGTTCTTCCAGTTTTCGGTCACCACGGTTCTGATTTTCGGTTGTTGCACATAAAGCCAGGATTGAATTTCTTGCTAAAAGACACAGAGCAGTTCCTCCCCTGTGTCACTCCGTTCACCAAGGCAAACCAGGTGGAACAGTTTGACACTGCTGTGCCCTGCACATTTGGTATGCTGGAGGGGCACTCCTGCAGTGGAGGCTGAGGACACAGTGGAGGATGAGGAGGCAGAGGTCGACATTGTCACTGGACCAACGACGTGGCAACGTGGAGGAGGAAGTGGCATCACCTGGCCAAGTGGCTGGTGTGGCTGTGCAGGAACCACATTTACCCAGTGGGCCGTAAAGGACATGTATTGTCCCTGACCTTAGTTACAGCTCCACACATCAGTGCTGCACTGCATTTTGGCAGACACCGACAGGCTCAAGGAATGGCCCACGTTCTGTTCTACATGTCTGTACAGGGCTGGTTCTGCTTTTTGGCATAAAAAATGACGGCTTGGGACTCTCCACCTTTGGCTGGCACAAGCTATCAGTTCTCTGAAAGGTGCAGAGTCCACCACTTGGAAAGGGAGTGACTGCAGCACCAGCAACTTGTACAGGAGCACTTTCCGCTTCTCCGCAGTTGTATGTGTGCAGCATACTGTTGTCTCTTGGCAATTGCTTCGGTGATCGATTGCTGACTGAATAAGTGATGAGGAGTAGGAGGAGGAGGAGCAGGAGCATCAGGACCAGCAGATGATGGGGATGACAGACAGCTCCCTTCGGCTGAAATGGTAGAGCCTTGACGGCCTGAACCGGGTGCGTGCCACTAGGTGATGCAGCGGTTGCTGCGGCAGGCTGGACAACCACATCGGAGCAGTTTATGGTGACGCTGCATATGTTGACACCGGGCTGTGGTGCCAACATTGGCACCCTGGCCACGCTTCACCTTCTGCCCACCAATTCTACATATGGCCACGTTCACCTCCTCCGGTGGCTTAAAAAAAAACTGCCACACCGCTGAGTAGATGATTTTACCCCCAACACTCCGCACTGACTTACTGTTACTGCCGCTGCCTCCTTGAACCCCTGCACTGCTACTTACCGGGCAGGTAGGCTCCCGTGAAGCTGGTGGTCTGCCCTGGACACGTTTGGCTCCCAATGCTGCCACCCTGCTGACTCTCAGCCATGCTAGCGACTTGCTGGCTCCGCTGCTGGCTCACGGGCAAGCTGCCACCCTCTTCTCCTGATGATATTGAAGCCCCATCGTCACCTGGCTCCCAAGTGCGATCAGCTACATCATCAGCATTGAGTAGTGTCTGCAAGTCACTGATGTCCTCCTCAACCATCTCTGGGTCAGGAGCCTGATCGCTCGCAACACCAGCTCCCACGCCACTCCTCATGACTACTTGTCCGCCTAGCGGAGGAAGCGGCGGATGTCTCCTCCAGACCTTGGCTGGGCAGTATCTGCTGACTCTCCTCTAGTAGCTCATCCTCGCTGAAAAGTGGAGCCGAGCCAAGGGTATATATTACTTCTCTAGCTGAGGGAAATGAAAATGACAGAGGAAGGTTCAGGACAGGTGGGGGCACAGGGCCTGCTCCCGGGCCATGCCAACTACGCATCTTGTCTAGTGATGAGCGAGCACCAAAGTGTTTGGATGTTCGGTCCGAACACATCGCGATATTCGTGCGGTCGGCCGAGCAGCCGAGTATAATGGAAGTCAATGGGAGACAACCAGGCACCCCCTGCTTTGATGAGGGGAGGGTGCCTGGACCATAGGAAAAGGTCTATAAGTGATGGAACCACCTCTGAAATCGATTAGGAACAGCAGGGGAACCATGTCTGGATGCATCTTGGACACCAATGTCGCTGCTGGGAACCATGTTGTCCATGTTGTACTCCACTTTAACAGACTGAGAAAAAAAATGACAAAACCCGCCCCCACAAAAAAAATACTTTTTAGAGGAAAAATTGTTAGGAAACATTCTTTCCTGTAGATTCAATTATATATACAGTGTAAGTGCTGCCAAAAATTACAAGGAAGAAGAGATACAGCCTGTATATCACATAAAGGAGGGCCTCATTCACATGGTGCTACAATTGTTCAGGTATTGGGACTCCTACACTCATAAAGCCCATGCACTAAGTGAAAGGGCTGCCAAAAATTACAAGGAACTGGAACTACAATGCACCCTTTATTATACATAAAGGAGGGCATCATACACACCCTTTAAAAATTATCATTGATGGCCTGCTGCTGACCCTCAAAAACATTAGGAGCAAGTGCCTGCTGTTCTGACCACCTAAGAAGTTAATTGACCCGGTCAGCACAGTCTACCAAGAAAGAATGACCAATTTCTAATCGTAATGTTCCTTTGGGTTCCAGAGAACGTCACATAGCAGAGTTAGAGCAGGGAATGGCGTTCAGAACAGGCTACCAAGAAAGAATGACCAATTTCTTTTTGTAATTCTCCTTTGGGTTCCAGAGAACGTCACATAGCAGAGTTAGCGCAGGGAATAGCACAGGCTACCAAGAAAGAATGACCAATTTCTATTCGTAATGTTCCTTTGGGTTCCAGAGAACATCACATAGCAGAGTTAGCGCAGGGAATGGCGGTCAGCATTTGTTGCCTCTTTACATTATGGAACTATACCACAATTACAAGTTGCTATCTAACTATCTTGGAATTCTATTGTCTACCCCAAAGAAAGATCTAGGGAAAGTGCCACATACAATGAAAAAAAGGAATACAATTGTAATTCCTATAGGCCCCAAATGCGAAAAGGTCTAATATCTCCTGAAAAGGCATCTGCAAAGGAGAGAGGAGAAAATGGAGTCAAGCCTGACATTTTTTTTTTTTAAAACATTGAAATATTTACCCCTGTGCCACTATATAAAAACCATAATCCTGTAAAAAACACACGCGTGAAAGATTCACCACTGAAGGAAACCAAATTATGTTTCCTTCCAAGTCTGAAACCTAGAAAATAATATACCATGTCAGCTGACCCCCCAAAAAAAATTGTAGGTGAGGGCCTGCAGGTGAGCTGATCCTCCCTGAAGAGGGACATGAGGATATCTTATGCACTGATCCCCAAACTCTTAAGCCTCCAAAGTCAGAAGAAGATGACGGGGGGGGGGGGAATGGCAATTAGTGTTTCACTTTGTGGATGATGGGGATGAGGCACAGTTGTCAATAAGTAGGGTCTTGTTAAGGCAACACAAGTCAGGAGGATGACCAGAGTGAGGAAGTGGATTTGGAGATGGGGGACGATGACATCACTGATCCAACCTGGGAAGGTGGAAAGCTAAGCGAGGACAGCAGGACAGAGGGGGAGGGACCCACAGCACTACAACAGGCTGGAAGAGACTGTGTGGTGGCAAAAGGGAGAAGGCGGCCACAATAAACAGGCCAACAACTGTTCCCCCTTGTGCAAATCTCCCTTGACAAGGGGTAGGTGTTCCGCAGTCTGGGGCTTTATTGAGGAAGGTGGGGACGATAAAATAATTGAAATTTGCTAACTGTAACTGTGCTATACCTAAATAAGAACACAACATTTCATTAATAACAATAACCATAACATATTTTACATCCTATTAATAAACTAACTAAAAACATAACAATAAACACTCAAACACGGGAACATAATGGGAGAAGACTGTACTGGAGGCTAAATGAGTAGGGGTGGGAACAGTAGCAACCTCAACCCCACCAGCATGATCCCCCACATGGCATCACAGCACCCTAATCAGTGGGTCGAACCCCTGGGTTCACAATCGGTGTCTGTTGGTCACACCACTGCCTCCTCTTCCTCCCCTGTGTTACGTGCTGGCCAATCCACTGTCCTAGAGGCAGGCCTGGATGACTCCCGTCCTGCAGCTGGGCCTTCGCAAGCAGAATCTGCTAACACACCCCTTTCTGTGTCCAAGAACAGCGTACAGATGTCCCACAAGCCTTTGATCGTAAGCGCCAATACCCCGCCACCCACCCACAGGCTATAGCACTTATTGCGCACCTTTTAAAAATTTGTAGGCATGGAATTTTTACCATCTAGGCCTGTGGACACTGAGGCTTTCCTCATGGCGGCGGCCGTCCTTCGTTACTCAGTCCCCAGCCGCCGCTATTTTTCACGGTGTGCCGTCCCCGCATTACACCAGCAATTGTGTGTGTGTCCCGTGCCCTGACCAACGTAGTTATTGGGAAGGTCCACTTAACGACGGACAGATGGACAAGTGCTTTTGGCCAGGGACGCTAGATTTCTTTTACGACACACTGGGTGAACCTTGTGTAGGCCGTTAGCGAGTCGGACCCTGGGATGGCACAGGTGCCACCGACGCCAAGGATTGAAAGGGCACTACTTCCATCAGGATTTCTACCACCACCTACATTAGTGGCAGCAACCCCCCCCCCCCCCTTCTTCTCCTCCTCCTCCACTGCAAACTCTGTATTCTCATGTGGAAGCGGCAACAGGCCTTGCTGAAATTAATTTGCTTGGGTGACAAAAAGCACACCGCCGCAGAACTGGGACAGGGTATTAGGGACCAGGTTGGCTGTGTCTGATAATGGCCATAAGTTTTTGGCAGCTTTGTAGCTCGGCAAGCTCACACACATGGCAATCATACAGCATATATGTACCATGCACAACAAACATCCAAAACTTATACACTAATATAAGTAAAAACTAGGGATGAGCGAACCCGAACTGTATAGTTCGGGTTCGTACCGAATTTTGGGGTGTCCGTGACACGGACCCGAACCCGAACATTTTCGTAAAAGTCCGGGTTCGAGTTCGGTGTTCGGCGCATTCTTGGCGCTTTTTGAAAGGCTGCAAAGCAGCCAATCAACAAGCATCATACTACTTGGCCCAAGAGGCCATCACAGCCATGCCTACTATTGGCATGGCTGTGATTGGCCAGTGCACCATGTGACTCAGCCTCTATTTAAGCTGGAGTCACGTAGCGCCGCACGTCACTCTGCTATGATCAGTATAGGGAGAGGTTGCAGCTGCGACGTTAGGGCAAGATTAGGCAGATTAACTCCTTCTAAAGACTTCATTCTGTGATCGATCTGCAGCTGTGGATCATTGAAGTGCTATTATTGACTTGCTCACTTTTTTGAGGCTGCCCAGAGCGTTTTTAGATCACTTTTTTTCTGGGGTGATCGGCGGCCATTTTGTGACTTGTGGTGCGCCAGCACGAGCTATCACCAAGTGTATTTAACCATCGATAGTGTGGTTATTTTGTGCTATATCCTACATCAGCTGCAGGCTGAGCCTGTGTCACCGAAGTGCATTTAACCATCAACAGTCTGGTTATTTTTTGGCCATATACTACATCAGCTGCAGGCTGAGCCTGTGTCACCGAAGTGCATTTAACCATCAACAGTCTGGTTATTTTTTGGCCAAATATTACATCAGGGGCAAGTTGAGCCTGTCACCCAGCGCCTAAAAAATAGACCTGACATTTCTATTCAACCAAATCTGCACAGTTTTAGCTGGTCAAGTTATTTGTAGTGACCGTCAAAGCAGACTTTTTGTTCTGGGTTGAAAAAGCATTCCCAAATGTGCCATTCTGAAAATAACTAGTTTGTGGTATTTCAGGCCTACTTGAAATCTATCCCAAAAAGAAAATCTTACATTGAAGTTATTGATAGTATCATTCAGAAAAACCTAAGACACACGCTAGCGTGCCGATAGAAGTGTCATTCTGTGATTAAACCTATAACTGTCACACAGCGCAAAAAAAAACAGGTCTCACATCTCTATTCAACCAAATCTGCACAGTTTTAGCTGGTCAAGTTATTTGTAGTGACCGTCAAAGCAGACTTTTTGTTCTGGGTTGAAAAAGCATTCCCAAATGTGCCATTCTGAAAATAACTAGTTTGTGGTATTTCAGGCCTACTTGAAATCTATCCCAAAAAGAAAATCTTACATTGAAGTTATTGATAGTATCATTCAGAAAAACCTAAGACACACGCTAGCGTGCCGATAGAAGTGTCATTCTGTGATTAAACCTATAACTGTCACACAGCGCAAAAAAAAACAGGTCTCACATCTCTATTCAACCAAATCTGCACAGTTTTAGCTGGTCAAGTTATTTGTAGTGACCGTCAAAGCAGACTTTTTGTTCTGGGTTGAAAAAGCATTCCCAAATTTGCCATTCTGAAAAAAACTAGTTTGTGGTATTTCAGGCCTACTTGAAATCTATCCCAAAAAGAAAATCTTACATTGAAGTTATTGATAGTATCATTCAGAAAAACCTAAGACACACGCTAGCGTGCTGATAGAAGTGTCATTCTGTGATTAAACCTATAACTGTCACACAGCGCAAAAAAAAACAGGTCTCACATCTCTATTCAACCAAATCTGCACAGTTTTAGCTGGTCAAGTTATTTGTAGTGACCGTCAAAGCAGACTTTTTGTTCTGGGTTGAAAAAGCATTCCCAAATTTGCCATTCTGAAAATAACTAGTTTGTGGTATTTCAGGCCTACTTGAAATCTATCCCAAAAAGAAAATCTTACATTGAAGTTATTGATAGTATCATTCAGAAAAACCTAAGACACACGCTAGCGTGCTGATAGAAGTGTCATTCTGTGATTAAACCTATAACTGTCACACAGCGCAAAAAAAAACAGGTCTCACATCTCTATTCAACCAAATCTGCACAGTTTTAGCTGGTCAAGTTATTTGTAGTGACCGTCAAAGCAGACTTTTTGTTCTGGGTTGAAAAAGCATTCGCAAATTTGCCATTCTGAAAATAACTAGTTTGTGGTATTTCAGGCCTACTTGAAATCTATCCCAAAAAGAAAATCTTACATTGAAGTTATTGATAGTATCATTCAGAAAAACCTAAGACACACGCTAGCGTGCTGATAGAAGTGTCATTCTGTGATTAAACCTATAACTGTCACACAGCGCAAAAAAAAACAGGTCTCACATCTCTATTCAACCAAATCTGCACAGTTTTAGCTGGTCAAGTTATTTGTAGTGACCGTCAAAGCAGACTTTTTGTTCTGGGTTGAAAAAGCATTCCCAAATTTGCCATTCTGAAAATAACTAGTTTGTGGTATTTCAGGCCTACTTGAAATCTATCCCAAAAAGAAAATCTTACATTGAAGTTATTGATAGTATCATTCAGAAAAACCTAAGACACACGCTAGCGTGCTGATAGAAGTGTCATTCTGTGATTAAACCTATAACTGTCACACAGCGCAAAAAAAAACAGGTCTCACATCTCTATTCAACCAAATCTGCACAGTTTTAGCTGGTCAAGTTATTTGTAGTGACCGTCAAAGCAGACTTTTTGTTCTGGGTTGAAAAAGCATTCCCAAATTTGCCATTCTGAAAATAACTAGTTTGTGGTATTTCAGGCCTACTTGAAATCTATCCCAAAAAGAAAATCTTACATTGAAGTTATTGATAGTATCATTCAGAAAAACCTAAGACACACGCTAGCGTGCTGATAGAAGTGTCATTCTGTGATTAAACCTATAACTGTCACACAGCGCAAAAAAAAACAGGTCTCACATCTCTATTCAACCAAATCTGCACAGTTTTAGCTGGTCAAGTTATTTGTAGTGACCGTCAAAGCAGACTTTTTGTTCTGGGTTGAAAAAGCATTCCCAAATTTGCCATTCTGAAAATAACTAGTTTGTGGTATTTCAGGCCTACTTGAAATCTATCCCAAAAAGAAAATCTTACATTGAAGTTATTGATAGTATCATTCAGAAAAACCTAAGACACACGCTAGCGTGCTGATAGAAGTGTCATTCTGTGATTAAACCTATAACTGTCACACAGCGCAAAAAAAAACAGGTCTCACATCTCTATTCAACCAAATCTGCACAGTTTTAGCTGGTCAAGTTATTTGTAGTGACCGTCAAAGCAGACTTTTTGTTCTGGGTTGAAAAAGCATTCCCAAATTTGCCATTCTGAAAATAACTAGTTTGTGGTATTTCAGGCCTACTTGAAATCTATCCCAAAAAGAAAATCTTACATTGAAGTTATTGATAGTATCATTCAGAAAAACCTAAGACACACGCTAGCGTGCTGATAGAAGTGTCATTCTGTGATTAAACCTATAACTGTCACACAGCGCAAAAAAAAACAGGTCTCACATCTCTATTCAACCAAATCTGCACAGTTTTAGCTGGTCAAGTTATTTGTAGTGACCGTCAAAGCAGACTTTTTGTTCTGGGTTGAAAAAGCTTTCCCAAATTTGCCATTCTGAAAATAACTAGTTTGTGGTATTTCAGGCCTACTTGAAATCTATCCCAAAAAGAAAATCTTACATTGAAGTTATTGATAGTATCATTCAGAAAAACCTAAGACACACGCTAGCGTGCTGATAGAAGTGTCATTCTGTGATTAAACCTATAACTGTCACACAGCGCAAAAAAAAACAGGTCTCACATCTCTATTCAACCAAATCTGCACAGTTTTAGCTGGTCAAGTTATTTGTAGTGACCGTCAAAGCAGACTTTTTGTTCTGGGTTGAAAAAGCATTCCCAAATTTGCCATTCTCAAAATTGTGGTGAACGGGAACAATGAGGAAAACATCTAATAAGGGACGCGGACGTGGACATGGTCGTGGTGGTGTTAGTGGACCCTCTGGTGCTGGGAGAGGACGTGGCCGTTCTGCCACAGCCACACGTCCTAGTGAACCAACTACCTCAGGTCCCAGTAGCCAGCAGAATTTACAGCGATATTTGGTGGGGCCCAATGCCGTTCTAAGGATGGTAAGGCCTGAGCAGGTACAGGCATTAGTCAATTGGGTGGCCGACAGTGGATCCAGCACGTTTACATTATCTCCCACCCAGTCTTCTGCAGAAAGCGCACAGATGGCGCATGAAAACCAAGCCCATCGGTCTGTCACATCACCCCCATGCATATCAGGGAAACTGTCTGAGCCTCAAGTTATGCAGCAGTCTCTTATGCTGTTTGAAGACTCTGCTGCCAGGGTTTCCCAAGGGCATCCACCTAGCCCTTCCCCAGGGGTGGAAGAGATAGAATGTACTAACGCACAACCACTTTTTTTTCCTGATGATGAGGACATGGGAATACCACCTCAGCACGTCTCTGATGATGACGAAACACAGGTGCCAACTGCTGCGTCTTTCTGCAGTGTGCAGACTGAACAGGAGGTCAGGGATCAAGACTGGGTGGAAGACGATGCAGGGGACGATGAGGTCCTAGACCCCACATGGAATGAAGGTCGTGCCACTGACTTTCACAGTTCGGAGGAAGAGGCAGTGGTGAGACCAAGCCAACAGCGTAGCAAAAGAGGGAGCAGTGGGAAAAATCAGAACACCCGCCGCCAAGAGACTCCGCCTGCTACTGACCGCCGCCATCTGGGACTGAGCACCCCAAAGGCAGCTTCAAGGAGTTCCCTGGCATGGCACTTCTTCAAACAATGTGCTGACGACAAGACCCGAGTGGTTTGCACGCTGTGCCTTCAGAGCCTGAAGCGAGGCATTAACGTTCTGAACCTTAGCACAACCTGCATGACCAGGCACCTGCATGCAAACTATGAACTGCAGTGGAGTAAACACCTTAAAAACAATGAAGTCACTCAGGCTCCCCCTGCTACATCTTCTGCTGCTGCCGCCTCGGCCTCTTCTGCTGCTGCTGCCGCCGCCTCGGCCTCTTCCTCCGCCTCTGTAGGAACGTTGGCACCTGCCGCCCAGCAAACATGGGATGTACCACCAACACCACCACCTGCGTCACCAAGCATCTCAACCATGTCACACGGCAGCGTTCAGCTCTCCATCTCACAAACATTTGAGAGAAAACGTAAATTCTCACCTAGCCACCCTCGATCCCTGGCCCTGAATGCCAGCATTTCTAAACTACTGGCCTATGAAATGCTGTCATTTAGGCTGGTGGACACACACAGCTTCAAACAGCTCATGTCACTTGCTGTCCCACAGTATGTTGTTCTCAGCCGCCACTACTTCTCTAAGAGAGCCGTGCCTTCCCTGCACAAACAAATGTCCGATAAAATCAAGTGTGCACTGCGCAACGCCATCTGTGGCAAGGTCCACCTAACCACAGATACGTGGATCAGTAAGCACGGCCAGGGACGCTATATCTCCCTAACTGCACACTGGGTAAATGTAGTGGCGGCTGGGCCCCAGGCGGAGAGCTATTTGGCGCACGTCCTTCCGCCGCCAAGGATCGCAGGGCAACATTCTTTTCCTCCTGTCTCCTCCTCCTCCTACTCAGCTTCCTCCTCCTCTTCTTCCACCTGCTCATCCAGTCAGCCACACACCTTCACCACCAACTTCAGCACAGCACGGGGTAAACGTCAGCAGGCCATTCTGAAACTCATATGTTTGGGGGACAGGCCCCACACCGCACAGGAGTTGTGGCGGGGTATAGAACAACAGACCGACGAGTGGTTGCTGCCGGTGAGCCTCAAGCCCGGCCTGGTGGTGTGCGATAATGGGCGAAATCTCGTTGCAGCTCTGGGACTAGCCGGTTTGACGCACATCCCTTGCCTGGCGCATGTGCTGAATTTGGTGGTGCAGAAGTTCATTCGCAACTACCCCGACATGTCAGAGCTGCTGCATAAAGTGCGGGCCGTCTGTTCGCGCTTCCGGCTTTCACACCCTGCCGCTGCTCGCCTGTCTGCGCTACAGCGTAACTTCGGCCTTCCCGCTCACCGCCTCATATGCGACGTGCCCACCAGGTGGAACTCCACCTTGCATATGCTGGACAGACTGTGCGAGTAGCAGCAGGCCATAGTGGAGTTTCAGCTGCAGCATGCACGGGTCAGTCGCACTGCGGATCAGACCCACTTCACCACCAATGACTGGGCCTCCATGCGAGACCTGTGTGCCCTGTTGCGCTGTTTCCAGTACTCCACCAACATGGCCAGTGGCGATGACGCCGTTATCAGCGTTACAATACCACTTCTATGTCTCCTTGAGAAAACACTTAGGGCGATGATGGAAGAGGAGGTGGCCCAGGAGGAAAAGGGGTCATTTTTAGCACTTTCAGGCCAGTCTCTTCAAAGTGACTCAGAGGGAGGTTTTTTGCAACACCAGAGGCCAGGTACAAATGTGGCCAGACAGGGCCCACTACTGGAGGATGAGGAGGACGAGGATGAGGAGGAGATGGAGGAGGATGAGGATGAAGCATGTTCACAGCGGGGTGGCACCCAAAGCAGCTCGGGCCCATCACTGGTGCGTGGCTGGGGGGAAACACAGGACGATGACGATACGCCTCCCACAGAGGACAGCTTGTCCTTACCTCTGGGCAGCCTGGCACACATGAGCGACTACATGCTGCAGTGCCTGCGCAACGACAGCAGAGTTGCCCACATTTTAACGTGTGCAGACTACTGGGTTGCCACCCTGCTGGATCCCCGGTACAAAGACAATGTGCCCACCTTACTTCCTACACTGGAGCGTGATAGGAAGATGCGCGAGTACAAGCGCACGTTGGTAGACGCGCTACTGAGAGCATTCCCAAATGTCACAAGGGAACCAGTGGAAGCCCAAGGCGAAGGCAGAGGAGGAGCAAGAGGTCGCCAACGCAGCTGTGTCACGGCCAGCTCCTCAGAGGGCAGGGTTAGCATGGCAGAGATGTGGAAAAGTTTTGTCACCACGCCACAGCTAACTGCACCACCTCCTGATACGGAACGTGTTAGCAGGAGGCAACATTTCACTAACATGGTGGAACAGTACCTGTGCACACCCCTCCACGTACTGACTGATGGTTCGGCCCCATTCAACTTCTGGGTCTCCAAATTGTCAACGTGGCCAGAGCTAGCCTTTTATGCCTTGGAGGTGCTGGCCTGCCCGGCGGCCAGCGTTTTGTCTGAACGTGTATTCAGCACGGCAGGGGGCGTCATTACAGACAAACGCAGCCGCCTGTCTACAGCCAATGTGGACAAGCTGACGTTCATAAAAATGAACCAGGCATGGATCCCACAGGACCTGTCCATCCCTTGTGCAGATTAGATATTAACTACCTCCCCTTAACAATATATTATTCTACTCCAGGGCACTTCCTCATTCAATACTATTTTTAATTTCATTTTACCATTATATTTTGGGGCAACCCAAAGTTGAATGAACCTCTCCTCTGTCTGGGTGCCGGGGCCTAAATGTGTGACAGTGGCCTGTTCCAGTGGTGGGTGATGTGAAGCCTGATTCTCTGCTATGACATGAAGACAGATTCTGTGCTGACATAAGGCCAGATTCTCTGTTACGGGACCTCTCTCCTCTGCCTGGGTGCCTGGGCCTAAATGTGTGACAGTGGCCTGTTCCAGTGGTGGGTGACGTGATGCCTGATTCTCTGCTATGACATGAAGACAGATTCTGTGCTGACATAAGGCCAGATTCTCTGTTACAGGACCTCTCTCCTCTGTCTGGGTGCCGGGGCCTAAATGTGTGACAGTGGCCTGTTCCAGTGGTGGGTGACGTGAAGCTTGATTCTCTGCTATGACATGAAGACAGATTCTGCGCTGACATAAGGCCAGATTCTCTGTTACGGGACCGCTCTCCTCTGTCTGGGTGCCGGGGCCTAAATGTGTGACAGTGGCCTGTTCCAGTGGTGGGTGACGTGAAGCCTGATTCTCTGCTATGACATGAATACAGATTCTGCGCTGACATAAGGCCAGATTCTCTGTTACGGGACCTCTCTCCTCTGCCTGGGTGCCTGGGCCTAAATGTGTGACAGTGGCCTGTTCCAGTGGTGGCTGACGTGAAGCCTGATTCTCTGCTATGACATGAAGACAGATTCTGCGCTGACATAAGGCCAGATTCTCTGTTACGGGACCGCTCTCCTCTGTCTGGGTGCCGGGGCCTAAATGTGTGACAGTGGCCTGTTCCAGTGGTGGGTGACGTGAAGCCTGATTCTCTGCTATGACATGAATACAGATTCTGCGCTGACATAAGGCCAGATTCTCTGTTACGGGACCTCTCTCCTCTGCCTGGGTGCCTGGGCCTAAATGTGTGACAGTGGCCTTTTCCAGTGGTGGCTGACGTGAAGCCTGATTCTCTGCTATGACATGAAGACAGATTCTGCGCTGACATAAGGCCAGATTCTCTGTTACGGGACCGCTCTCCTCTGTCTGGGTGCCGGGGCCTAAATGTGTGACAGTGGCCTGTTCCAGTTGTGGGTGACGTGAAGCCTGATTCTCTGCTATGACACAAATACAGATTCTGCGCTGACATAAGGCCAGATTCTCTGTTACGGGACCTCTTTCTTCTGCCTGGGTGCCTGGGCCTAAATGTGTGACAGTGGCCTGTTCCAGTGGTGGCTGACGTGAAGCCTGATTCTCTGCTATGACATGAAGACAGATTCTGCGCTGACATAAGGCCAGATTCTCTGTTACGGGACCGCTCTCCTCTGTCTGGGTGCCGGGGCCTAAATGTGTGACAGTGGCCTGTTCCAGTGGTGGGTGACGTGAAGCCTGATTCTCTGCTTTGACATGAATACAGATTCTGCGCTGACATAAGGCCAGATTCTCTGTTACGGGACCTCTCTCCTCTGCCTGGGTGCCTGGGCCTAAATGTGTGACAGTGGCCTGTTCCAGTGGTGGCTGACGTGAAGCCTGATTCTCTGCTATGACATGAAGACAGATTCTGCGCTGACATAAGGCCAGATTCTCTGTTACGGGACCGCTCTCCTCTGTCTGGGTGCCGGGGCCTAAATGTGTGACAGTGGCCTGTTCCAGTGGTGGGTGACGTGAAGCCTGATTCTCTGCTATGACATGAATACAGATTCTGCGCTGACATAAGGCCAGATTCTCTGTTACGGGACCTCTCTCCTCTGCCTGGGTGCCTGGGCCTAAATGTGTGACAGTGGCCTTTTCCAGTGGTGGCTGACGTGAAGCCTGATTCTCTGCTATGACATGAAGACAGATTCTGCGCTGACATAAGGCCAGATTCTCTGTTACGGGACCGCTCTCCTCTGTCTGGGTGCCGGGGCCTAAATGTGTGACAGTGGCCTGTTCCAGTTGTGGGTGACGTGAAGCCTGATTCTCTGCTATGACACAAATACAGATTCTGCGCTGACATAAGGCCAGATTCTCTGTTACGGGACCTCTTTCTTCTGCCTGGGTGCCTGGGCCTAAATGTGTGACAGTGGCCTGTTCCAGTGGTGGCTGACGTGAAGCCTGATTCTCTGCTATGACATGAAGACAGATTCTGCGCTGACATAAGGCCAGATTCTCTGTTACGGGACCGCTCTCCTCTGTCTGGGTGCCGGGGCCTAAATGTGTGACAGTGGCCTGTTCCAGTGGTGGGTGACGTGAAGCCTGATTCTCTGCTATGACATTAAGACAGATTCTGTGCTGACATAAGGCCAGATTCTCTGTTACGGGACCTCTTTCTTCTGCCTGGGTGCCTGGGCCTAAATGTGTGACAGTGGCCTGTTCCAGTGGTGGGTGACGTGATGCCTGATTCTCTGCTATGACATGAAGACAGATTCTGCGCTGACATAAGGCCAGATTCTCTGTTACGGGACCGCTCTCCTCTGTCTGGGTGCCGGGGCCTAAATGTGTGACAGTGGCCTGTTCCAGTGGTGGGTGACGTGAAGCCTGATTCTCTGCTATGACATGAAGACTGATTCTGCGCTGACATGAAGCCAGATTCTCTGCTATGGCATGAAGAGACTGATTCTCTGCTGACATGAAGCCAGATTCTTTGCTATGGCATGAAGAGACTGATTCTCTGCTGACGTGAAGCCAGATTCTCTGCTATGGGACCTCTGTCCAATTGATATTGGTTCATTTTTATTTATTTTATTTTAATTTTAATTCATTTCCCTATCCACATTTGTTTGCAGGGGATTTACCTACATGTTGCTGCCTTTTGCAGCCCTCTAGCTCTTTCCTGGGCTGTTTTACAGCCTTTTTAGTGCCCAAAAGTTCGGGTCCCCATTGACTTCAACAGGGCTGGGACAAGGCCATTTGGTGCCCAGGGCGAAGATGGCAAACTGCGCCCCCCCCCCCCGTTTTTAAGAAAGAATCAATGTTGTTTCAAAACAAGAATATACTTTAAGCAATAGAACAAAGGACTGTGGGACTTTGAAAGTCACAGACACTATAAAGTTCCCCCCCATCATCATGTGCCAGTATAAAGTCCCCCCCATCATCATGTGCCAGTTTTGTAATAAGCCCCCCCAATGTGCCAGTAACACTATTGTAAAAAAAAAACAAAAAAAAAACACTTATACTTACCTAAGTGTCAGCGATGCGATGCAGCCTCTTCCTGTGTCCCACGCTGTAATGTAAGGCTCAGGCGGCACGATGACGTCATTGCGCCGGCCTCTGATAGGCTGCCGGCCTAGTGCCTGCAGCCAGGGGCGTACATAAAAATCACTGGGCCCCATAGCAGGAATCTAAATTGGGCCCCCATTCCCCTTTTATAGCCCCTCCCTTTGTTCCATGAACTATTCTTGCTGCTGCGTTTTATAATTTATGCCATCAGGGCCGGAATGGGATTACAAAACAGCCCTGGCACACAAAAGAGGTATAATAGATGCAGATGTATATTATATACAGCAGTGTACAGTTATGTGAGGTACGCGGTATAATAGATGCAGTGTGTACAGGTATATAGTATATTCCCTAGTGTTCTGATATGTGAGGTACAGGGTATAATAGATGCAGTGTGTACAGGTATATAGTATATACAGCAGTGTACTGATATGTGAGGTACGGGGTATAATATATGCAGTGTATACAGTATATACAGTAGTGTAATATGTGAGGTACGAGGTATAATAGATGCAGTGTGTACAGGTATATAGTAAATACAGCAGTGTATTGACACCTCGTACCTCACATATCAGTACACTGCTGTATATACTATATATCTGTACACACTGCATCTATTATACCTCGTACCTCACATATATAGTATATACAGAAGTGTACTGATATCTGTACACACAGCATCTATTATACCTCATACCTCACATATCAGTGCACTGCGGTATATACTATATATCTGTACATATTGCATGTATAATACTGTGTAATATATGCAGTGTGTGTGCATGTATGTGTGTGTATGTATATATATATATATATATATATATATATACAGAGCAGTGTATTGATGTGACACATAGAAGGTATAATACTGTAGATGCAGTGTCTATAGAAATATGTGGTCAGTTATGCATTATAGTCACTGTGAGGTACATGAGGTAGTGGTAACTGTCTGAAGTAGTATACATGAGTGAGCAATGAGTAAAAACAGGGCATGGAGGGGGGGGGGGGTAAATGATGAAAAGTGGAGGACCTCCTCTTACCTCTCCATTCCAGTCTGTATGGATCAATACAGAGCTGCTTGTGAACTTTTAATACTTGCTGTTAGGGGTTGAAGGACCTGTGATGATGTCATCACAGGTCCTGGCAGATGTACCTTTGAAACCTAGGAACTACACCATTTTTGGTGCAGTTCCTTTGCTAGATTCTGCAGGACCTGTGATGTTGAAGATGATGTCATCACAGGTCCTGGCAGATGCACTGTTCTAACCTGGGAACTACACTTTACACTGTGCAGTTCCCTTACAGGACCTGTGATGACATCATCAAAGGTCCTTTAGCTTTAGAAAGGTAAACAGGAGTAATTAGGGGGCGGGGCCTCTCCTCCACTTCGGTGCCTGCCTGCAGCCTATCAGAGGAAAGGGAAGGGACACGCCTCTCCCTCCCCTGCACCTCCGCTGGCACTGGCAGTTTACAATGGAGATGAGCGCAATGGAAGCGCTCATCTCCCTGTGCCCGGCGGCGGCTGCTCACTTGGGGGGGGGGGGGGTCATTTTAGTTGGGGGGGCACAGCATGATGTAGGGGGGGCCGTGGCCCCCTCTGGCCCCCCCCTGGCGACGCCACTGCTGCTGGCACTTCATCTGCGCCCCCCTCCTGTCCGCAAATGGTAGCGCCCAGGGCACCCGCTCCTCCGGCCCCTGCCTTGTACCGGCCCTGGACTTCAATGGGGTTCGGGTTCGGGACGAAGTTCGGGTCGGGTTCGGATCCCGAACCCGAACATTTCCGGGAAGTTCGGCCGAACTTCTCGAACCCGAACATCCAGGTGTTCGCTCAACTCTACTAAAAACCTAACAAACTATAGTGGAGTTAAACCAATGGCATGAACTTTTTAAGAACTCATAAATATCCAAATAACCATAACATATTTTACAACCATAAACCATAATAACAATTACCAAAGGATAATAGCCACTACCCAGGCATCAAAGACCTTTGGGAATCCAGGTGAAGGATTCTTTAGCCACAGGCAATCTCACCAAACTACACTGGTTGAAAAGGGACCTGAAGCAAAGTCACCTACCAGTAAGACCTATACTGAACCACAGCCTGAGTCAGGACCTAGCCAAGGCCTATTAATAGTGGATCAACAGAATTCCTCTAAATACCAAGAGACTGTATTCTGTCTGGATGTTTATGCTGCAACTTAAACCAGCTACAGTAAAAGTTGTGAGTTGTATCCTAACACTGTCTACCTCATTCTTCAATACTACCACTACAACTGGTTGTACCACCATAAACGGTACTGGCGTCACAACAAATACCACCAAGGGACCCAGTCGCCACAAGCACCCTAAACACCGCCGTCATCAAGGGCACCTCAACCTCCATCTAGGCTGGTGCTCCCCTATCACAGAGTGTGCCCCGGAAGGTTTCGTGCTGTCTTCCTCATCACTGTGCTGCCGGCCCAGGGAGGCTTTTTGCTAACTGTGAGTAAACCGATGAACTGTATTATTACTTCCCCTCATCGGCCGACCGTGCACCTCACGTGTCGCCCCTGCGGTTCTGGCATACCACAAATGTGTTGTTTGTAAAGTACTGAATACACTGTATTCACATGCACCTCTGCCACCACCAAAAAGGTTATAAGGTTCAATCTTCCTTTTCTCGTCCTTTTCCTCCTCCTTCTCCTCCATCATATCAACATGCTTTTTAGGCTGCCCTCGCTCATAATGTTTTATTGGGTCAGCGAAACCCTTGCACAGGTCCCAGGGGCGACACTCAGAGCCATCTCTGTGGGAACCCTTACTCTTGAAAAAGTCTATGGTGCACCAATATTCCTTACAGTTTTCCTTCCATTCATCAGCGTCGGGTACGCCATGAATGGCACAGGCAGCACATTGACTGTAGGCAGGCCACTAAATAATAAGGAACATGGAAGATATACTATATTGGACTGTAGTATTCAGGGTAAATGATTGCGTGGGCACTTTGTGATAAATAAGTGTGTTTGTGGTTGCAGTTTGGGCAATCAGTCTCTAAAAGGTTCGCCATCGCCTTCACAGTTTTAGAGGGTTAGCGCACCTGGAAGCCCTCATCTACATTATTTTACTCTGTTTCATTGAGCCCAGGGCCACAGCCTCTGCGTGAACCATCAGCATCACGGACACTTCCACGTCCCATACTGCCCTCCTTCTTAATATGAAATGTTATGTATGCTTAAAAGTATCTACGTACGTGAACGCGGCAATCAATTAAAACAGGTATTTTGAATGCGCACACTTTACACAGGGGTAGTTCTGTAGCTCTGATAATGTCACAGACTACCATACACCATCTGCGGATGAAGTACAGTATATGTTAGTAATTAGTGTTGAGCGAACTTCTGTTTTAAGTTCGGCGTCTAAAGTTCGGCTTCCGGTTAGCGGAGAATCCCGATATGGATTAAGAATTCCGTTGTGGTCCGTGGTAGCGGAATCAATAATTGCCGATTATTGATTCCGCTACCACGGACCACAACGGAATTCGGAATCCATATCGGGATTCTCCGCTAACCGGAAGCCGAACTTTAGACGCCGAACTTAAAACAGAAGTTCGCTCCACACTATTAGTAATATGTATGAAATGCATACAAAGTAGATGTGGCACAAATATTTGACTTCTCACAAAAATACACACATGTGGTACTGTATTTCAAACAGAGAGCCACGCGCTATGAACACTAGATTTTGAACAGATTATTTATTTTGTTGCTAGACACACAATTTTTTTATTTGACTCCCAGTAATGAACAGAATATTGACACTAGATTATGCACAGATTATTTAGATTGGTGCAACATAAACTCTTTTCAAATGTGATAAAGTATTTGTCACATGAATCCACAGTACATGGACAGTATATTTGGCACAAAACAGTAAAATTTGTCCCAAATAGAAATAATTCTCTGCAGATTTACTGTATATATGGTTGCGGACTAAATTCACACACACATGAGACCAAAAATACTGAAATTTGTCCCAAATAGAAATAATTCTCTGCTGAACTACTGTATATATGTTTGTGGCCTAAATGCAGACACAGATGTGCCCAAAAGTATTGAAATTTGTCCCAAATAGAAATAAATCTATGCTGAATTACTGTAAATAATGGTTGCGGCCTAAATTCACACACAGATGAAACCTAAACTAGGGATTTCTGTCCCAAATAGAAATAATTCTCTGCTGAATTACTGTATAAATGGTTGCAGTCTAAATTCACGCACAGAGGTGACCAAAACTAGTGAAATTTGTCCCAAATAGAAATAATTTTCTAGTGAATATCTGTATATATGGTTGCAGCCTAATTTCACGCACAGATGTGACCAAAACTAGTGAAATTTGGCCCAAATAGAAATAAATCAATGCTGAATTACTGTATATAACGGTTGCAGCCTAAATTCACACAGAGATGAAACTCAAACTAGGGATTTTTGTCCCAAATAGAAAGAATTCTCTGCTGAATTACTGTATATATGGTTGTTGCCTAAATTCACGCACAAATGTGACCAAAACTAGTGAAAATTGTCCCAAATAGAAATAAATCTATGCTGAATTAAAGTACCGTATTTTTCGCCCTATAAGACGCAAAAGTGGGAGGAAAATGGCAGTGCGTCTTATGAGGCGAAGGCTGCCATTTTTACACTGATACACCACCGACCGCAAGCTGCACAGCGCGGCCAGCGCGTGTATCAGCGAAGAGGGGCTGGGGCCGGCCTTTAGTTTTGTAATGGCAGCGGGGCCCGGTGCAGTCACTGTATTCTATTGCACCGGGCCCCGCTCACTGTACTAATGCTATCTACTGTAACTGCAGGCAGGCAATGGTTAACTATAGATATGTTCGATCCAGCACTGAGCAGCCTGTACTTACGATCATAACAGGCTGGAGGCAGGAGGAAGGGCGGGCGGCACTGACAGCGTAACTTCCTACGTCACGTGCCTGCTCCGCCCACTTTATGAATGAAGCAGGCGGCACAGGCACGTGACGTAGGAAATTACGCTGCCAGTTCCCGCCCACCCGCCCAGCCTCCTGCCTCTAGCCTGTTATGATCGTAAGTACAGGCTGCTCAGTGCTGGATCGAACATATCTATAGTTAACCATTGCCTGCCTGCAGTTACAGTAGATCCCATTAGTACAGTGAGCGGGGCCCGGTGCAATAGAATACAGTGACTGCACTGGGCCCCCGCTGCCATTTAAAAACTAGTGTAGATGCCAGCCCCCACCCCCTGTATTGGGGGTCATTGATAGTGGCTGACACTGTTATGGGGGGGATCTGTGGATGTCAAATTGCATAAGATGCTATTTATCTGTCATCCACAGATCCCCCCCATAGCAGTGTCATGCTATCCACAGATGCCCCCATAACAGTGTCAGCCACAGACCCCCATAACAGTGTCAGCCACAGACCCCCATAACAGTGTCACCACAGACCCCCATAACAGTGCCAGCCACAGACCCTGATAACAGTGCCATCCACAGACCCCGATAACAGTGCCATCCACAGACCCCCATAATAGTGTCATTCACAGGCTACCATTAGTTCAAAGCCCACCAAAAGCACACCTTTTGGCTCAAAAAAAATTCTTCTTTTCCTCCTCAAAAACCTAGGTGCGTCTTATGGGCCGATGCGTCTTATAGGGCGAAAAATACGGTATATAACGGTTGCGGCCTAAATTCACACAGATGAAACCAAAACTAGGGATTTTTGCCCCAAATAGAAAGAATTCTCTGCCGAATTACTGTATTTTTGGTTGCAGTCTAAATTCACGCACAGAAGTCATCCAAACTAGTGAAATTTGTCACAAATAGAAATAATTCTCTGGTGAATAAGTGTTTACATAGTTGCTGCCTAAATTCACGCACAGATGTGACCAAAACTAGTGAAATTTGTCCCAAATAGAAATAAATCTATGCTGAATTACTGTATATAATGGTTGCAGCCTAAATTCACACACAGATGAAACCCAAACTAGGGATTTTTGTCCCGAATAGAAAGAATTCTTTGCTAAATTACTGTATATATGGTTGCAGTCTAAATTCACGCACAGTTGCGACCCAAACTAGGGATATTTGTCCCAAATAGAAAGAATTCTCTGCTATAATTACTGTATATATGGTTGCGGATTAAATTCACGCACAGATGTGAACCGAACTATGGAAATTTGTCCCAAATAGAATGAATTCTGTGCTGAATTATTGTATATATGGTTGCGGCCTAAATTCACACACAGATGAAACCCACACTAGGGATTTTTGTCCCAAATAGAAATAATTCTCTGCTGAATTACTGTATATATAGTTGCGGCCTAAATGCAGACACAAATGTGACCCAAACTAGTGAAATTTGTTCCAAATAGAAATGATTCTAGGCTGGAATACTGTATATAACGTTTGTGGATTGAGCGCGCACACAGATGTGGCACAAATTTGGTTAATTTGCCCCCCAAATTTTTTTTCTATGATGGAGTGGTGAAAGTCTCACTAGCAGGCACACTCTAGTGAATAATCCCCATTTTGGAATTTTTGCTAAACACACTGCTTTCTGATGGTGTACTGTAGATCTCACTGATTTGTAATATTTCTTTCTTTTGAATGCTTTTTGGTACTGAACACAGCGATTTCCCAGCCCTGCCCCTTCCTGCAGACGCCAGTCCCTAATATTGCTGAATTTAACCCTTGTTAAAAAATAAATAAAAATGCTGCACTGTGTCAAACACACACTTTAGTCCTGAAGAGAACTGTTTTGTCTTTCAAGAGCTTTTTGGGAGTTCAATCGTTGTAATTTCAGCAAACCGCTATATGTCCCTGCCTACTGTTGGCTCTCCCTGACGCTGAATGATCCGATCGTGGGACGTTGGCTCCTATATAAACTAGTACCACGTGATCCGGTCAGCCAGCCAGTGTAAGGCTTATAGCTAATATGGCTATGGCATTACACTGGAGGGAATTACTTACCTGAATGCTGATTTGATGCTTCAGGAGGCGGCAAACGAGTGGAGTGGAGACTCGAGCAATGCGACGAGCACACGTGGTATTCGGCTGAGTACCGCCATGAGCCGAGCAAGTGCGGATGCGGTGCGATTTTCACGCATGGTTGCTAGGTGACAGTCTATTCACTGTATTATTTTCCCTTATAACATGGTTATAAGGGAAAACAATAGCATTCTGAATACAGAATGCTTAGTAGGTGATCAATTGAGGGTTAAAAAAAAAAATATAAAAATTAACTCACCTTCTCCTCTTGTTCGCGTAGTTCCCGGTCTCTTCTTTACTTCTTAAAAGATGAACTACCGGCTAGGACCTGTGGTGACGTCAGATCACATGCTCCAATCACATGGTCCATCACTACGGTGATGGACCATGTGATTGGAGCATGTGATCTGAAGTCACCAAAGGTCCTTTAGCCCACAGCTCATCATTAAAGAAGTAAAGAAGAGACCGGAAACTACGCGAAGAAGAGGAGAAGGTGAGTTAATTTTTATATATTTTTTAACCCTCAATTGATCACATACTATGCATTCTGTATTCAGAATGCTATTATTTTCCCTTATAACTATGTTATAAGGGAAAATAATAACATCTACACAACACCTAACCCAAGCCCGAACTTCTGTGAAGAAGTTCGGGTTTGGGTACCAAACATGCGTGATTTTTCTCACGCGAGTGCAAAACGCATTACAATGTTTTGCACTCGCGCAGAAAAATCGTGGGTGTTCCTGCAACGCACCCGCACATTTTCCCGCAACGCCATATAAGATAGGGCCAGGGGCTATCCATAGTACTCAGTATATTGGGCAGACTAGATGGGCCAAATGGTTCTTATCTGCCGACACATTCTATGTTTCTATGTTTCTATGAAAGAGGCCTTAGGCCTCTGCCACTCCCCTGTGCAGTGTCTTGCACTTGTTTGTCTGACATACTGTTAGATCAAATAACCAAATGTTAGATCAAATATATTTTTATTTCGCCATTAATCCAAGGCAAACAGGCCTTTAGAGTATATCACTGCACCACTGAATGGCAATTCGGCCCTAATTATTTTCTACTTTAACACAACACAAAATGCTTTTCAACAGATAAGTGCAACGCTGGATGGCGAATATATTTTTATTTTGACACTAAAACATGGCAAACATGCCTCTAGAGCAGGGATGGCCAACCTGTGGCTCTCCAGCTGTTGTAAAACTACAATTCCCACCATGCCTTGTTGTAGGCTAATAGCTGTAGGCAGTCTGGGCATGTTGGGAGTTGTAGTTTGGCAAACAGCTGGAGAGCCGCAGGTTGGCCATGTCTGCTCTAGAGTATATCACTACACCGCTGAATGCAAATAGGCCCTAATTTATTTCTACTTTAACACAACACAAAAGGCTTTTCAACAGATAAGTGCAACGCTAAAAGGCGAATATATTTTTAATTCGCCACTAAAAGACAGCAAACAGACCTTTAGAGTATATCACTGCACCGCACAATGGCAAATATATTTTTCTTTAGCCACTATTACATGGCAAAAAGGCTTAACATTTAACTGCACCGCACAAGGAAAATAAGACGTACTGTAGAAATATTTCCTTGTAATAAACCATGTTAATGGCTGTATCAAAAAGCACTTGCACCCCAATAACAAGAACGGTTTGCTGGAATGACAGTGCTGTATAATGGCAATTTGGATCCCCAGTCAGGGCAGCAAGATGCAGTAGGATTGTTCCTATTACCCAGTCAGTAACCTCCCCTACTGAACCCTGTTCTACACAAATGCTGTGGAAAGATTCCTTCCTATGCTTTCTCTGCACTTATAAATAGTTTTTTCACCACAATCAAGTCTTTAATGGCTGTATCAAACAGCACTTGCACCCCCTTAACAAGAATGGTTTGCTGAAATGACAAAGCTGTATAATAGCAATTTAGATACCCAGTCAGTGCACCAAGGTGTTATAGGATTGTTCCTAGAGAAAGTAGAGATGAGCGAATTAAAAAAAAAATTGATTTGCAGATTTGCCAAAGTTTTTTGGGGAAAAATTCGGTTTGATCCGAATATGTACGCGGCGAATTATGTTAACAAACGGCTATTTCCTGGCTGCAGAGAGCCTTTATTCCTTGCAGTAACACACAAAATGAGTCTGCTTTGGTAGTGAAAGAATACTATGAGTCCTTATCAAATGCAGATGACAGGCGTCGTTCTTAGAATCATTGCACATTTCACTTACTTGGGCAGTCACGGGGCCAAAACTGACCAAATAACTCAAAAAAGAACTCGGCCTTACAGTTCGATGTTAGCGCCAAGAAGAAGCGCACTCCTTTTACACCGTCATCAGCTGATTCCACATAGATGTCTACAGAACCTGTTCTAATAAATGCTTAAAAGCCCCCCTGACAGAGTGGAGAGGGTGTCAGCAGTAATTTTGTGTTGACGTCACTGATTAATTTGCCCTTCCTCCTATCCGTCAGAACAATAACCCACAAAAAACGGAACCTGTCTGTGGAGCATATGCCTTTACTCGGTCAGCATTTGCTCAATAATCCATCAGTATTGCTTATGCCCAAAAAAAACAGGAGTGGATCTTAAACAGAGATGACACGTGATTGGAATATTTGCATGTATTCTGTGTTTTGTACCCACTCCTGCTTTTAGCTACCAAATCATAAGCCAATTCTGATGGGACCATACAGTCCTTACGGGTGCTACACAGAGAGGATCTGTGGTGTGTCTCATTTTTCTTTTGTTCTGACAGATCAGAAGAAAGGTCAAATAAATGAAGATGTCAGCCAGGCTGAAAGCCAAAATAGCGGGGAGGGTGGAAACAGCATGAGAAGTCCACAGAGTGGACCTAGGACATAGTGGTGAGGTGAAAGCAGCATGAGGCGACCACAGAGTGGCCCAATGACAGGGACTGCGGGTGGAATAAGTATGAGGAGGCCACCGAGTGGCACAATGACAGAGTCTGGAGTTGGCAGCATCAGGAGCAAGCCACCGAGTGGCACAATGACAGAGTCTGGAGTTGGCAGCAGTATGAAGAGGCCACCGAGTGGCACAAAGACAGAGTGTGGAGGTGGAAGCAGTATGAGAAGGCCACCGAGTGGCACAGTTAGAGTCTGGAGGTAGCGGCAGCAGTGGCATCATTGGGAGAAGGCCACCGAGTGGCACAATGACAGAGTCTGGAAGTGGTGGCAGCAGCAGCATCAGGAGAAGGCAACTGAGTGGCATAATGACAGATTCTGGAGGTGGCAGAAGTATATGAAGAGGCCACGGAGTAGCACAATAACAGAGTTTGGAGTTGGCAGCATCAGGAGAAGGCCACCAAGTGGCACAATTACAAACAAAGTCTGGAGGTGGCAGCAGTATGAGGAGGCCACTGAGTGGCACAATGACAGAGTCTGGAGTTTTCAGCATCAGAAGAAGGCCACCAAGTGGCACAATAACAGAATCTGGAGTTGGCAGCATCAGGAGAAGGGCACCAAGTGGCACAATGACAGAGTCTGAAGTTAGTGGCAGTATGAGGAGGCTACCAAGTAGTGATGAGCGGGAGGTATCATATTCGATTTTGCGATATTTCACGAATATTCAATTTAATATTCGTCTTATATTCGTCGAAAATCGAATATATTCTTCATTATTCTATTTTCACAAATAATATGCGATTTAATTATTAGCGTATTGTGATTTTAACTGTATAAGGCAACTTTCCTATTGGTTGGCTATAGGTGTATTTTACGAATATACGCAATATTGCTATATATTCTTGTTTTAGAATATGACGAATATTCAAAAAACTGGTTATAGCAATATAGCGAATATATTCGTTATTTAGATTATTTGTCTTTTTTTTTTCAATCTGTACTGTTATTCCACTTTGGCATACTCCTCCCAGACAAGCGTCCCCGTCAACATGGGAACGCCTGTGGGTTAGAATATACCATCGGATCTGAGTTTTCACGATCTCAGGGAAAACTCAGATCCAATGGTATTTTCTAACCCACAGGCGTTCCCATGGTGATGGGGACGCTTGTCGGGGAGGAGTATGCCAAAGTTGATTAACAGTACACATCAAAAAAAATAAAAATAATAATATTCTAAATAACGAATATATTCGCTATATTGCTATATATTCGTCTTTTAGAATATTCATGGATATTTCAATAAAAAGAATATATAGCAATATTCAGCCGATCTCTAATAGTTTGATAAATGAAAATTTGGCTAGACGGTCTTAGACGATTACCTCAGTCAGGCAGGCCAAGCAGAAAGAAGCACCAGTACGGCAACGGCCGGGTGCAATAATCGAAATCGTGATTTAATTTATTTTATTTTTTGAATAATATTCGATTTATTATATTCGTTTATAGTTTATATTTTTTAGCTACTTTAGACACTTACGCCACATGCACACGACCGTATGCTCTTTGAGACATACGGTCCATGAGCATACCATATGTCCCGGAGCGGCATACAACATGCGCACAGGAGCGCGCAGCATCATAGGTTACTATGGCAATAATGTATATTAACCACAGGTTACTATTGATGCTGTGCACATCGGCCACCCGCGGGACGATTGTCCTGCACTCATATGAACACAGGACTATAGTCCCACGGGCGGACGATGCAGAGAGTATCATAGTAACCTCTGCTGCTGTGCGCTCCCATGTGCACCATGTATGCCGCTCTTGGACATATGGCATGCTCTTGGACCGTATGTCTCGAAGGGCATACGGTCGTGAACAAGTGGCGTAAGTGTCTAAAGTAGCTAAAAAATATAAACTACCAAAAAAAAATAACATTAAACTGTATCCAAACTATCTCTAATCCAAAAAACACTATAATGACCATAAACATGTGTAACTTCTGGATTTTGATGTAAATCTGAAGTGTTTATACACCTACTCCACACAATGCACTAATTTTTTGCTAAACTAAATTGCATTAATATTTTATTTTATTTTAAACCTACAGTAATCTATAAATGCCATAAACGAATGGCCAAGTTTCAGAAGGAGCATCTAAAGGATCAATTGGCTCTCCATAAGCTGCTGCAGCGGGTTTCGAAGAAGGTTTGGAAGATGGATAAGAGGAGCCATCAAATAATGAAAGATATAGTGGATTTCCATGACAAACTAACAAAGTAGCCCGAAAGGACAGTTATTGTTAAAATGTTGTAAATTGTTATTGTTAAAATGTTATTAAAAATATTTATCTGCCACAGACTTGATGTGCCCGATCTTGAAAGTTCTAGCAGTCGGAGGAACTCGTCGTGTCGTGTGTAGCTAATTTTGTACTTCTTTTTCTTGTTGTTTAAAAAAAGAATTATTTATTTAAATAAAAATTTTAGAAAGTCAAATAGTGTATTTTTTTTTTTCATGTTAGCCCATTCCTGCTGCACACTTACAACATGATGCTGTCAGAGGTGTTTTGGTTTATTTTTGGTGCTGTCCTGGTCTGGTGGAGGATCATTCCTGGGAACAAATTCCTGCTGCACACTTCGAACCTGCTGCTGGCTGTCGTGCTGAGTTAGGCCAAGCTATGTGTAGGCCTTATACTGGACCCTTAACATCTACCTGCTGCTGATGCTGAGTTATGTGTGGGCTGTATAATACAGTGTTACCATGTACCTACTGCTGTCTGTTCTGCTGTCTGTCCTGATCAAGATGAGTTTGACCCTGGAATAAAGTGGCCTTACAACTAACTTATAAAATTACACCATAACATTACATTATAAAAAACGAAAGCACGCTGTATCAAACTGAAAAACGGTATTTATAACAAACATAATAACAAAACATGTCTCTAGTGCAACTTTTTGAGCTCCGATAATAGCTCGTCTATTTGGTTAAATCTGAGAAGGTATTTTTGCTCCATTTCCCTCTCTTTCTTACTGACTCGCTGCGTCAGCATTTTCATTTCCAGCATGTCTTTTTTATAATCTTTTTTAAGTTCTTCCAAATGCTTTCTGTACTTGTTCACTACTGAAAAAAAAAAATAATAATGTTATTTCAATTACGGTTACTTACAAGACAATAAGTGCATTGTGTGTAGTATGTGTTTAAACACTGCCTATTTACATCTAAATACAATAACTATAGATCTTTACGTTAATTATATTTTGGTTTGCTTAGTGATAGTTCGGATAGAGTATAATGTTATTTATTTGGTTAGTTAATAGTTTTTTGGTAGTTTACAGAGTATGTCGCATTTTTTTTTTTTTTCCTATTACACTAGTTTCTGTTGTCCCCTCAATGTTGCCACTTTTAACCACTTCACGGCCGGCCATTAAGAGTGGGACGTGACTTGACGCAGAGGGACAGTCTATTACGGACTAACAGACACCCTGCCCCCAGGCATAAATGTTTGTTAACCGGGGTGCAAATGCTACTCAGCTAAACAGGCAGCCATGTTAACTAAGGGCTGCTATTTTTAAGGTTCATTATACATGTGCATTGCAGCTCCAGAGATGCAGGGTGGTGGGGGATCGTGGGATGCTTGTGAATATGTTATGTATTTCGAATTATAGTAATGTGTGCACATAATTTACCCTCCTGGTGGGGGTGTAGACAACCTCTTCCTCCTCCTCTTCTGGAGCTGGGGGGCCGAATCTGGTGGCTGAGAAGTTCCGGCCTCCTCCATCTCAACTTCCTCTGTAGCGCTAACATCTGGGGGGAAAATTGGCCTCAATATTTTCTGAAGGTCCTTCATCTTCTCCCTCCGCCTGCTCCT
The DNA here is from genome assembly GCF_905171765.1 of Bufo bufo. Classification (NCBI taxonomy): domain Eukaryota; kingdom Metazoa; phylum Chordata; class Amphibia; order Anura; family Bufonidae; genus Bufo; species Bufo bufo. Next base: position 82,930,098 of record NC_053396.1, read on the forward strand.
CACACTCCTCCTCCTCCATGGACACCTCCTCTAAATTTTTTGAAAAAATTAATAAATAAAAATTTGTATCAATGTACAGTAGTTCTTATTCACATACACGAATATTTAGCAACACTCAATCTACATATAAATAATTTATACGTAGATTGAGTGTTGCAAAATATTGTTCTGCCATGCATGCAATATGAAATAAAATACAGTGCTGTAATACATTATTACTTACAGTGAGAATAACTTCATCTTTTTGAAAGCGAATTCGAACCATTTCCGATCGCCAATTTTACTTCAGGCAGACTGCCAAACTCCACTAGTAGCAAAACCAAAACCAAAACCAGGGCACATGACACGTGACACGATTATGTCACTCATAAGATCGCGTCCTCACACGAACATTCATAACTAGAGTTGAGCGAACACCTGGATGTTCGGGTTCAAAAAGTTCGGCCGAACTTCCCGGAAATGTTCGGGTTCGGGATCCGAACCCGACCCGAACTTCGTCCCGAACCCGAACCCCATTGAAGTCAATGGGGACCCGAACTTTTCGGCACTAAATAGGCTGTAAAACAGCCCAGGAAAGGGCTAGAGGGCTGCAAAAGGCAGCAAAATGTAGTTAAATCCCCTGCAAATAAATGTGGATAGGGAAATGAATTAAAATAAAAATAAAATAAATAAAAATTAACCAATATCAATTGGAGAGAGGTCCCATAGCAGAGAATCAGGCTTCATGTCAGCAGAGAATCAGTCTTCATGTCATAGCAGAGAATCAGGCTTTACGTCACCCAAAACTGGAACAGTCCATTGTCAGATATTTAGGCCCAGGCACCCGGGCAGAGAAGAGAGAGGTCCCATAACATAGAATCTGGCTTCATGTCAGCAGAGAATCAGTCTTCATGTCATAGCAGAGAATCAGGCTTCATGTCATAGCAGAGAATCATGCTTCACGTCACCCACCACTGGAACAGTCCATTGTCAGATATTTAGGCCCAGGCACCCAGGCAGAGGAGAGAGGTCCCATAGCAGAGAATCTGGCTTCATGTCAGCAGAGAATCAGTCTTCATGTCATAGCAGAGAATCAGGCTTCATGTCACCCACCACTGGAACAGGCCACTGTCAGATATTTTTAGGCCCCGGCACCCAGACAGAGGAGAGAGGTCCCAAAACAGAGATTCAGGCTTCATGTCAGCAGAGAATCAGTCTTCATGTCATAGCAGAGAATCATGCTTCACATCACCCACCGCTGGAACAGTCCATTGTCACATATTTAGGCCCAGGCACCCAGACAAAGGAGAGAGGTCCCATAGCAGAGAATCTGGCTTCATGTCAGCAGAGAATCAGTCTTCATGTCATAGCAGAGAATCATGCTTCACATCACCCAACATTGGAACAGTCCATTGTCATATAATTTAGGCCCTGGCACCCAGACAGAGGAGAGAGGTCCCATAACAGAGATTCAGGGTTCATGTCAGCGACTCAGCAGAGAATCAGTCTTCATGTCATAGCAGAGAATCAGGCTTCATGTCACCCACCACTGGAACAGGCCACTGTCAGATATTTTTAGGCCCCGGCACCCAGAAAGAGGAGAGGTTCATTCAACTTTGGGTTGCCCCGCAATATAATGGTAAAATGAAAATAAAAATAGGATTGAATGAGGAAGTGCCCTGGAGTACAATAATATATGGTTAAGGGGAGGTAGTTAATGTCTAATCTGCACAAGGGATGGACAGGTCCTGTGGGATCCATGCCTGGTTCATTTTTATGAACGTCAGCTTGTCTACATTGGCTGTAGACAGGCGGTTTGTCTGTAATGACGCCCCCTGCCGTGCTGAATACACGTTCAGACAAAACGCTGGCCGCCGGGCAGGCCAGCACCTCCAAGGCATAAAAGGCTAGCTCTGGCCACGTGGACAATTTGGAGACCCAGAAGTTGAATGGGGCCGAACCATCAGTCAGTACATGGAGGGGTGTGCACAGGTACTGTTCCACCAAGTTAGTGAAATGTTGCCTCCTGCTAACACGTTCCTTATCAGGTGGTAGTGCAGTTAGCTGTGGCGTGGTGACAAAACTTTTCCACATCTCTGCCATGCTAACCCTGCCCTCAGAGGAGCTGGCCGTGACACAGCTGCGTTGGCGACCTCTTGCTCCTCCTCTGCCTTCGCCTTGGGCTTCCACTTGTTCCCCTGTGACATTTGGGAATGCTCTCAGTAGCGCGTCTACCAACGTGCGCTTGTACTCGCGCATCTTCCTATCACGCTCCAGTGCAGGAAGTAAGGTGGGCACATTGTCTTTGCACCGGGGATCCAGCAGGGTGGCAACCCAGTAGTCCGTACACGTTAAAATGTGGGCAACTCTGCTAACGTTGCGCAGGCACTGCAGCATGTAGTCGCTCATGTGTGCCAGGCTGCCCAGAGGTAAGCACAAGCTGTCCTCTGTGGGAGGCGTATCGTTTCCCCCCAGCCACGCACCAGTGATGGGCCCGAGCTGCGTTGGGTGCCACCCCGCTGTGAACATGCTTCATCCTCATCCTCCTCCACCTCCTCCTCATCCTCCTCGTCCTCCAGTAGTGGGCCCTGTCTGGCCACATTTGTACCTGGCCTCTGCTGTTGCAAAAAACCTCCCTCTGAGTCACTTCGAAGAGACCGGCCTGAAAGTGCTAAAAATTACCCCTCTTCCTCCTCCTCCTCCTGGTCCACCTCCTCTTCCATCATCGCCCTAAGTGTTTTCTCAAGGAGACATAGAAGTGGTATTGTAACGCTGATAACGGCGTCATCGCCACTGGCCATGTTGGTAGAGTACTCGAAACAGCGCAACAGGGCACACAGGTCTCGCATGGAGGCCCAGTCATTGGTGGTGAAGTGGTGCTGTTCCGCAGTGCGACTGACCCGTGCGTGCTGCAGCTGAAACTCCACTATGGCCTGCTGCTGCTCGCACAGTCTGTCCAGCATGTATAAGGTGGAGTTCCACCTGGTGGGCACGTTGCATATGAGGCGGTGAGCGGGAAGGCCGAAGTTACGCTGACAGGCGAGCAGTGGCAGGATGTGAACGCCGGAAGCGCGAACAGACGGCCCGCACTTTATGCAGCAGCTCTGACATGTCGGGGTAGTTGCGAATGAACTTCTGCACCACCAAATTCAGCACATGCGCCAGGCAAGGGATGTGCGTCAAACCGACTAGTCCCAGAGCTGCAACGAGATTTCGCCCATTATCGCACACCACCAGGCCGGGCTTGAGGCTCACCGGCAGCAACCACTCGTCGGTCTGTTGTTCTATACCCCGCCACAACTCCTGTGCGGTGTGGGGCCTGTCCCCCAAACATATGAGTTTCAGAATGGCCTGCTGACGTTTACCCCGGGCTGTGCTGAAGTTGGTGGTGAAGTTGTGTGGCTGACTGGATGAGCAGGTGGAAAAAGAGGAGGAGGAGGAAGCTGAGTAGGAGGAGGAGGAGACAGGAGGCAAAGAATGTTGTCCTGCGATCCTTGGCGGCGGAAGTACGTGCGCCAAACAGCTCTCCGCCTGGGGCCCAGCCGCCACTACATTTACCCAGTATGCAGTTAGAGAGATATAGCGTCCCTGGCCGTGCTTACTGGTCCACGTATCTGTGGTTAGGTGGACCTTGCCACAGATGGCGTTGCGCAGTGCACACTTGATTTTATCGGATACTTGGTTGTGCAGGGAAGGCACGGCTCTCTTGGAGAAGTAGTGGCGGCTGGGAACAACATACTGTGGGACAGCAAGCGACATGAGCTGTTTGAAGCTGTCTGTGTCCACCAGCCTAAATGACAGCATTTCATAGGCCAGTAGTTTAGAAATGCTGGCATTCAGGGCCAGGGATCGAGGGTGGCTAGGTGGGAATTTACGCTTTCTCTCAAATGTTTGTGAGATGGAGAGCTGAACGCTGCCGTGTGACATGGTTGAGATGCTTGGTGACGCAGGTGGTGGTGTTGGTGGTACATCCCATGTTTGCTGGGCGGCAGGTGCCAACGTTCCTCCAGAGGCGGAGGAAGAGGCCGAGGCGGCAGCAGCAGAAGAGGCCGAGGCGGCAGCAGCAGAAGAGGTTGCAGGGGGAGCCTGAGTGACTTCCTTGTTTTTAAGGTGTTTACTCCCCTGCAGTTCATGCTTTGCATGCAGGTGCCTGGTCATGCAGGTTGTGCTAAGGTTCAGAACATTAATGCCTTGCTTCAGGCTCTGATGGCACAGCGTGGTCGGGTCTTGTCGTCAGCACATTGTTTGAAGAAGTGCCATGCCAGGGAACTGTCACGAGGGTGTCAAGACCCACGCCTGACTCTGTTATACCCGGGGTCAGGAAGTCGCAGCGGGTGGCTGCGCGCTCTATGTCTAAAAACAGTGCTGTTTATTAATGGTAGTTTTCTGGGTTTGCCTTGCAATCCTTTTTGGCTCACTCAGGGATCCGTAGCTTCTCCTCCTCAGCTGTTTCTTGTCCAGCAATCCCAACCTCCTTATATTCCCATCTCTCACTTCTCTGGTTGCCAGATATAGAGCTTCCTGCCTGGACTTCTATACTGACTCACTGGAGCTGTGTAGCTGAGATTCCTGGTTGTTGTGCCAGAGCGCTACCCTCCGGATCCCTGTTGGGCTTTTGTTGTCTGTTGTCGCCCACCTGGGATTATATGTTTGTCTGTGTTGTCTGTCCTCTCCTTGGTGTTTTCCTCTTAGTGTCAGTGGTGCGGACTAGTGATCCCACCGCCCCGTTCACTACATAGGGCTCATCTTAGGGAAAGCCAGGGTTTAGGCACGTGATCGGCGTACGGGTGAGGAACCCGTCTAGGGACGCCAGCCGCAAGTTGAGTCAGGGTTCACCATCTTTCCCTCTCCCTTGGACAGGGCCTTCCCATTTCCCTCCCTTTGCGTGACGCCGGTCATTACAGGAACTCCTTGAAGCTGCCTTTGGGGTGCTCGGTCCCAGATGGCGGCGGTCAGTAGCAGCCGGAGTCTCTTGGCGGCGGGTGTTCTGCTTTTGCTCACTGCTCCCTCTTTTGCTACGCTGTTGGCTCGGTCTCACCACTGCCTCTTCCTCCGAACTGTGAAAGTCAGTGGCACGACCTTCATTCCATGTGGGGTCTAGGACCTCATCGTCCCCTGCATCGTCTTCCACCCAGTCTTGATCCCTGACCTCCTGTTCAGTCTACACACTGCAGAAAGACGCAGCAGTTGGCACCTGTGTTTCGTCATCATCATCAGAGACGTGCTGAGGTGGTATTCCCATGTCCTCATCATCAGGAAACATAAGTGGTTGTGCGTTAGTGCATTCTATGTCTTCCACCGCTGGAGAAGGGCTAGGTAGATGCCCTTGGGAAAGCCTGCCAGCAGAGTCTTCAAACAGCATAAGGGACTGCTGCATAACTTGAGGCTCAGACAGTTTCCCTGATATGCATGCGGGTGATGTGACAGACTGATGGGCTTGGTTTTCAGGTGCCATCTGTGCACTTTCTGCAGAAGACTGGGTGGGAGATAATGTGAACGTGCTGGATCCACTGTCGGCCACCCAATTGACTAATGCCTGTTCCTGCTCAGGCCTTACCATCCTTAGAACGGCATTGGGTCCCACCAAATATACCTGTAAATTCTGGCGGCTACTGGGACCTGAGGTAGTTGGTACACTAGGACGTGTGGCTGTGGCAGAACGGCCACGTCCTCTCCCAGCACCAGAGGGTCCACTAACACCACCACGACCATGTCCGCATCCGCGTCCCTTACTAGATTTTTTTCCTTATTGTTACCGTTCACTACAATAAGCAAAATATTATTTGGCCCAATGTATTGAATTCAAATTCAGGCCTTTTTTTACAGACACCTAACACTATCTGGCTATCTATTTACACTAATACAGGCACAGCAGTAATGACAGATTTAGCTGAATATAAATTTGAGGCCTATTATTTAGGCGCTGGGTGACAGGTATACGTTTACGGACAGAATTAGACTTGGATATGCACAGTAGCGTGTGTGTGAAGTTATTGAGAATGACCCTATCAGCACCTTGAATCTAATATACCCTTTTAGGGATAGATTTAAATAACCACACTATTGATGGGTAAATGGACTTGGTGGCAGCTTGCCCCTGATGTAGGATATAGCCCAAAAATAACCACACTATTGATGGTTAAATGGACTTGGTGGCAGCTTGCCCTTGATGTAGGATATAGCCAAAAAATAACCACACTATTGATGGTTAAATGGACTTGGTGACAGCTTGCCCCTGATGTAGGATATAGCAAAAAATAACGACACTATTGATGGTTAAATGGACTTGGTGGCAGCTTGTGCTGGCGCACCACAAGCCACAAGATGGCCGCCGATCACCCCAGAAAAAAAGTGACTGAAAAACGCTCTGGGCAGCCTAAAAACAGTGAGCAATTGAATAGCAGCAGTTCAATGATCCACAGCTGTAGATCGATCACTGTCTTAAGTGTTTTGGAGGAGTTAATCACTGCCTAATCTCGCCCTAACGTCGCAGCTGCAACCTCTCCCTACACTTGTAACAGCAGAGTGACGTGCAGCGCTACGTGACCCAAGCTTATATAGAGGCTGGGTCACATGCTGCACTGGCCAATCACAGCCATGCCAATAGTAGGCATGGCTGTGATGGCCTCTTGGGGCAAGTAGTATGACGCTTGTTGATTGGCTGCTTTGCAGCCTTTCAAAAAGCGCCAAGAAAGCGCCGAACACCGAACCCGAACCCAGACCACCCCAAAATTCGGTACGAACCCGAACTATACAGTTCGGGTTCGCTCATCCCTATTCATAACGTTCCCGATTTTCGGCTAATCCCTGCTTCTTGCTATATAGCGAATATTCGAAAAAACTAATGTAGAATCAATCAATTTAGCTAATATAGTGCTATAATCTAATAGTTGTAACTTTTTTCTCTTCTGAACTTCAGATTTAAAAAAATTTAAGACTCTTAAAAAAAAAGATTATAGCACTATATTAGCTAAATTGCTCGATGTTTGTATTTAGCGAATATTCACTATTACTATATATTCTTGTTTTAGAATATGACGAATATTCCGGAAAACGAATATATAGCAATATAGCGAATTTATTTGTTATTTAGAATATTTGTAAAAAAAAATTCCATATGAAAACATGATTCCTTCTTGCTTAAGTTGCTTGTGGGACAATGACTCATTGGCCCACAAGCAAGAAGCATTGGGGAATCATGATTTCAGATGTTAAAAAATCACGAATATCCGATTTAGCGAATATATAGCATTATATTCGAAAAAATTAGCGAATTTGTGAAGTTGCGATATTCGCTAAAAAAAATTATTTGAATATTCGCGCTCAACACTACTACCAAGTGGCACAATGACAGAGTCTGGAGTTGGCAGAAGTATGAGAAGGCCACCGAGTGGCACAATGACAGGGTCTGAAGTTGGCAGCAGTATGAGGAGGCCACTGAGTGGCATAATGACAGAGCCTGGAGGTGGTGGCAGCAGCAGCATCAGGAGAAGGCCACAGAGAGACATAATGACAAAGTCTGGAGTTGGCATCAGTATGAGGAGGCCACCAAGTGGCACAATTACAAAGTATGGAGGTGGCATTAGTATGAGGAGGCCACCGAGTGGCACAATTAGAGAGTTTGGAGTTGGCAGCATCAGGAGAAGGCCACCGAGTTGCACAATGACAGAGTCTGGTAGTTCATTTTATCCTCCCTCTCAGTGGCTGTAAAAATGGCCCCCATTCTGGGCCAGTAGCGAGGGTCCAACAAGGTGGAGAGCCAGAAGTCATCCCTCTGCTGAATGGTGACAATTCGGCTGTCAGTACAGAAGCAAGTGAGCATGCATCGGGCCATTTGTGCAAGTGACTCGGAGGGACTCAATGCCTCCATCTCCACTGCATAATGCCACGGTGTGTCTGGATCCTCTGTCTCGTCTTCCTCATCACCCTGTAGCTCCTCTGGCTTCTCCTGCTCCTCCTCTCCTGTTACCTGAGTAGAAAAACCACCCATTTCGCTGCATATTGCCTGTGTTCCAATGTCCTCCTTTTCCTCCTCTTCCACTTTAGACCCCACAGGGTTCATGTGGCTGTGAGATCTAGGCGCCAAGTCTCCAGTCTCCTGACCATCCATTGTTACCACCATCTGTCCCAGGATATGAAACAGTGAAATGATGTTGTTCATTCCGTAGTACTGGTGACTGACAAATAACGTAGCGTCCTCAAAGGGCCTGCCACTGGCTGACATCGAATTTACACAGTGGAATGCTCCTGTCCGCTTGCATCATTAAGAAATCGTTGATGGCTTTTCTCTGTTCGTATAGTAGGTCCAACATATGGAGGGTGGAATTCCAACGTGTGGAAATGTCGCATATCAGTCTATGTTGGGGGATGCCGTTCTGCCACTGCAGCTTAAGGAGGGTGTGCTTTGCAGTGTACTAGTGGCTGAAGTGCAAGCAAAGTTTCCTGCCCATTTTTAGGATGTCTTGCAGATGGGTAGAAGACTTCAGGAACCGCTTGACAACCAGATTGAACACGTGTGCCATGCAGGGCGCATGGCTCATCTTTCCTTGATGCAGCGCCGACACTATGTTCTTCCCATTGTCGGTCACTATGGTTCTGATTTTCAGTTGTCACAGAGAAAGCCAGGATTCGATTTCTTGCTGAAGGACACGGAGCAGTTCCTCCCCTGTGTGACTCCGTTCGCCAAGGCAAACCAGGTGCAAAACAGCGTGACACCGCCGTGCCCAGCACATGTGGTCTGCTGGAGGGGCACTGTGAAGTGTCCCTGCATTAAAAGCTGAGGACATGGTGGAGGTTGAGGAGGCAGAGGCGGACATTGTCACAGGACAAACGGCATGACAACTTGGAGGCGGAAGTGGTGTGACCTGGCCAAGTTGCTGGTGTGCCTGTGCAGGAACTACATTCACCCAGTGGGCCGTAAAGGACATGTATTGTCCCTGACCGTAGTTACTGCTCCACATGTCAGCACTGCAGTTTACATTGGCAGACTCCGACAGGCTCAAGGACTGGCCCACCTTCTGTTCTACATGTGTGTACAGGGCTGGTACTGTCTTTTTGGCAAAGAAATGACAGCTTGGGACTCTCCACTTCGGCTCGGCACAAGCCATCAGTTCTCTGAAAGGTGCAAAGTCTACCACTTGCAAAAGGAGAGACTGCAGCACCAGCAACTTGGACAGGAGCACTTTCCGCTTCTCCGCCGTTGGATGTGTGCATGCATAATGCTGTCTCTTGGCAATCCCTTCGGTGATCGATTGCTGACGGAATGAGTGATGCGAAGTAGGAGGAGGAGGAGGAAGAGCATCTGGACCTGCAGAAGATGGGAATGACAGACAGCTCTCTTTGGCTGCGGTGGTGGCGACTTGACTTGTTGAAACAGTGTGCGTGCCACTTGGTGATGCATCGGTTGCTGCGGCAGGCTGGACCACTACATCAGAGCCACAGTTCTCCCAGGCCACTTTATAGTGATGCTGCATATGTTGATGCAGGGCCATGGTGCCAACATTGGCACCCTGCCCAATCTTTACCTTTTGCCTACATATTCTACATATGGCCATGTTAACCTCCTCCGGTGGTTTAACAAAAAACTGCCACACTGCTGAGTAGGTGATTTTCCCCCCAAGAGTCCGCACTAACTGACTGCCTCCGTGAACCCCTGCACCACTACTTCCCGGGCAGGTAGGCTGCTGCAAAGTGGGTGGTCTACCCCGGGCACGTTTGGCTCCCGACCTTCCACTGCTGCCACCCTGCAGACTCCCAGCCATGCTACCACCTTGCTGGCTCAGCTGCTGCCTCACGGGCAAGCTGCCACCCTCTTCTCCTGATGATGATGAAGCCCCTTCTGCACCCAGCTCCCAAGTGTGATCGACTTGATCATCATCTAGTACTGTCTGCACGTCACTGATGTCCTCCTCAACCATCTCTGGATCAGGACCAGAAAAACAGCAAAAGGACAGCAAAGGACAGAAGCAGGTTGAGGACAGGTGAGGGCACAGGGCCTGCTCCCGGGTCAGGCCAACTAAGGGTTGTGTCTGATGAACCCACCGACTGTTGGCTGGGGCTGTCTGATGTCACTTGGGATTAAGTCGATGACCGAGTTAACCAATCAAGAACCGCTGTGTTGCTGGTCAAGACACGACCTCTAGATGACACCGGGAGCTCAAGCCTCTCCTGCTTCCACGCCCCCTTACTCTGCTGTGACCTCCTGCCTACGCCAGAAACATTTAGGCCTCTGCCACTCTTCTGTGCATGGCCTGGAACTTCTCTGTCTGAAATACTTTTAGCTGAACTAAATAAATTAAAAGCAAATTAAAACACCCCTAATAGCAACGAATATACACTGCCTGTCCTAAAAGAAAAAGTCGCCACCAAAAAGAAAGTCACACACTCTAATATTTTGTTGGACCGCCTTTAGCTTTGATTACGGCACGCAATCGCTGTGGCATTGTTTCAATAAGCTTCTGCAATGTCACAAGATTTATTTCCATCCAGTGTTGCATTAATTTTTCACCAAGATCTTGCATTGATGATGATAGGAGTATGACTGCTGCGCAAAGCCTTCTCCAGCAAATTCCAAAGATTCTCAATGGGGTTAAGTTCTGGACTCTGTGGTGGCCAATCCATGTGTGAAAATGATGTCTCATGCTCCCTGAACCACTCTTTCACAATTTGAGCACGAAAAATCCTGGCATTGTCATCTTGGAATATGCCTGTGCCATCAGGGAAGAAAAAATCCATTGATGGAATAACCTGGTCATTCAGTATGTTCAGGTAGTCAGATGAGCTCATTCTTGGAGCACATACTGTTGTTAAACCTAGACCTGACCAACTGCAGCAACCCCAGATCATAGCACTGCCCCCACAGGCTTGTACAGTAGGCACTAGGCATGATGGGTGCATCACTTCTTCTGCCTCTCTTCTTACCCTGATGCGCCCATCACTCTGGAACAGGGTAAATCTTGACTAAGACCACATGACCATCTTCCATTGCTCCAGAGTCCAATCTTTATGCTCCCTAGCAAATTGAAGCCTTTTTTTTCTGGTTTGCCTTACTGATTAGTGGTTTTCTTACAGTTACACAGCTGTTCAGTCCCAATCCCTTGAGTTCCCTTCACATTGTGCGTGTAGAAATGCTCTTACTTTCATTATTAAACATAGCCCTGAGTTCTACTGTTGTTGTTCTTCGATTTGATTTCAACAAAGGTTTAAGAGATCGCCGATCACGATCATTCAGGATTTTTTTCCCGCCACAATTCTTCCTCGAATACGATGGGTCCCCACTAGTGATGGACAAACATCTGCTGGGACGGTTCGCGATCGTGCGAACGTGATCGAACGTGACCGCAAGTTCGCGGCGGGTCCCATTCATTTTAATGGCAGGCGAACCTGAAAAAGCTTCAGCTCATATTTGCAACCAAGAAATAATTACTAGAAGTGCACAAATAGTCCCACAACATGGACACTGACATACCAGATGTATTATTAGATTTTGCGATCTTCATTATTTTTTTTTAATGCGAAATATCGGCAATATAATTTTCACGCACGCACATGCGCACACCAGTTATAATTATTTTTTCCATTACCATTTGTCACTAGAGATGTCGCGAACATAACGTTTTCCGTTCGCAAATGGCAAACGCAAATTTCTGCAAATGTTCGCGAACGGGCGAACCGGGAGAACCGCCATAGACTTCAATAGGCAGGCGAATTTTAAAACCCACAGGGACTCTTTCTAGCCACAGTAGTGATGGAAAAGTTGTTTCAAGGGGACTAACACCTGGACTGTGGCATGCCGGAGGGGGATCCATGGCAAAACTACCATGGAAAATTACATAGTTGACGCAGAGTTGGATTTTAATCCATAAAGGGCATAAATCACCTAATAATCCAATTATTTTTTTTAACAACGTGGTTTAAAACATCCAGTGTGTGTATATGATCAGGTATGATGTTGTATCGATCACATTGACAGACCAAACTCCCCTTTTAATGCACCGCAAACAACCGCAAACAGTCCATTTGCCCAAACGCAAGCTCACCATTTGTACAAGGTTGGATACCAAGCTAGCCATGTACCGTTGATGTCATTGAAGGTTTCTTCCTCCACCCAGCCACGTACGACACCAAGGGGCACGGAAAGGTGAATTGAATTGATTTTTCGAACTGGGAGATGGTTAAAAAAACGCTGGCTCCCTCCCCTTTGTTTGAATCCATGGTCACTGCGTCTGTGCCGTGCAATTTACTGTCCCACCCGATATGAGTGGTATTTTCTGTAGTTCTCTCTTCTCATTAGTTTAATCCCTGTTACGTCCCCAATCTGGGGTCCATTTATTAAATTGATTTTTTGAACGGGGAGATGGTTAAAAAAACTCTGCCTCCCTCCCCTTTGTTTGAATTTACACCACGGTCACTGCGTCTGCGCCGTGCAATTTACTGCCACACCCGATATGAGTGGTATTTTCTGTAGTTCTCTCTTCTCATCAGTTTAAACGCCTCCGGACCGCCTAACGCACGGATGCGTCCTGGAGGCGGTCGATTCATTCATCCTGGACGCATCCGTGCGTCATCTCCCGAGACGCGAGATTTCCTGTAAACGCACGCACACAGGCGCGCGCGTTCACAGGATCGGAAGGTGAGCGAGTGGATCTACAGCCTGCCAGCGACGATCGTTCGCTGGCAGGCTGTAGATGCAATTTTTTTAACCCCTAACAGGTATATTAGACGCTGTTTTGATAACAGCGTCTAATATACCTGCTACCTGGTCCTCTGGTGGTCCCTTTTGCTTGGATCGACCACCAGAGGATACAGGTAGCTCAGTAATAAGTAGCACCAAACACCACTACACTACACCCCCCCTGTCACTTATTAACCCCTTTTTAACCCCTGATCACCCCATATAGACTCACTGATCACCCCCCTGTCATTGATCACCCCCTGTCATTGATCACCCCCCTGTAAGGCTCCATTCAGACGTCCGTATGTTTTTTACGGATCCACGGATACATGGATCGGATCCGCAAAACACATACGGACGTCTGATTTTTTATTTATTTTTCTCACAAAGTCTCCCTTTCCGCTAACTTGGGACAAAAATTTCAATCTTTCATGGACTCAATATGCCCCTCACGGAATACCTTGGGGTGTCTTCTTTCCGAAATGGGGTCCCATGTGGGGTATTTATACTGCCCTGGCATTTTAAGGGCCCTAAAGCGTGAGTCTGAATGGAGCCTTACAGGGGGGTGATCAATGACAGGGGGGTGATCAGGGAGTCTATATGGGGTGATCACCCCCCTGTCATTGATCACCCCCTTGTAAGGCTCCATTCAGACTCACGCTTTAGGGCCCCTAAAATGCCAGGGCAGTATAAATACCCCACATGGGACCCCATTTCGGAAAGAAGACACCCCAAGGTATTCCGTGAGGGGCATATTGAGTCCATGAAAGATTGAAATTTTTGTCCCAAGTTAGCGGAAAGGGAGACTTTGTGAGAAAAAATAAATAAATCTATTTCCGCTAACTTGTGCCTAAAAAAAAAAATTATAGGAACTCGCTATGCCCCTCATTGAATACCTTGGGGTGTCTTCTTTCCAAAATGGGGTCACATGTGGAGTATTTATACTGCCCTGGCATTTTAGGGGCCCTAAAGCGTGAGAAGAAGTCTGGGATCCAAATGTCTAAAAATGCCCTCATAAATGGAATTTGGGCCCCTTTGCGCATCTAGGCTGCAAAAAAGTGTCACACATGTGGTATCTCCGTACTCAGGAGAAGTTGGGCAATGTGTTTTGGGGTGTCATTTTACATATACCCATACTGGCTGAGATAAATATCTTGGTCAAATGACAACTTTGTATAAAAAATGGGAAAAGTTGTCTTTTGCCGAGATATTTCTCTCACCCAGCATGGGTATATGTAAAAAGACACCCCAAAACACATTGCCCTACTTCTTATGAGTATGGTGATACCAGATGTGTGACACTTTTTTGCACAAAATTTTTTTTTTTGGGCACAAATTAGCGGAAATAGATTATTTTTTTTTTTCTCACAAAGTCTCCCTTTCCGCTAACTTGGGACAAAAATTTCAATCTTTCATGGACTCAATATGCCCCTCACGGAATACCTTGGGGTGTCTTCTTTCCGAAATGGGGTCCCATGTGGGGTATTTATACTGCCCTGGCATTTTAGGGGCCCTAAAGCGTGAGTCTGAATGGAGCCTTACAAGGGGGTGATCAATGACAGGGGGGTGATCACCCCATATAGACTCCCTGATCACCCCCCTGTCATTGATCACCCCCCTGTAAGGCTCCATTCAGAGGTCCGTATGTTTTTTACGGATCCACGGATCCATGGATCCGTGGATGTTTTGGGGTGTCATTTTACATATACCCATACTGGCTGAGATAAATATCTTGGTCAAATGACAACTTTGTATAAAAAAATGGGAAAAGTTGTCTTTTGCCGAGATATTTCTCTCACCCAGCATGGGTATATGTAAAAAGACACCCTAAAACACATTGCCCTACTTCTTATGAGTACGGCGATACCAGATGTGTGACACTTTTTTGCAGCCTAGGTGGTCAAATGGGCCCACATTCCAAAGAGCACCTTTCGGATTTCACAGGGCATTTTTTACAGATTTTGATTTCAAACTACTTCCCACGCATTCGGGCCCCTAAAATGCCAGGGCAGTATAAAAAAACCACAAGTGACCCCATTTTGGAAAGAAGACACCCCAAGGTATTCCGGGGCATGGTGAGTTCCTAGAGTTTTTTGTTTTTTGTCACAAGTTAGCGGAAAATTATGATTTTTTTCTTTTTTTTTTTTTTTACAAAGTCTCATATTCCACTAACTTGTGACAAAAAATAAAAACTTCCATGAACTCACTATGCCCATCACGAAATACCTTGGGGTGTCTTCTTTCCAAAATGGGGTCACTTGTGGGGTAGTTATACTGCCCTGGCATTTTAGGGGCACAAATGCTTGAGAAGTAGTTTGAAATCAAAATGTGTAAAAAATGCCCTGTGAAATCCGAAAGGTGCTCTTTGGAATGTGGGCCCCTTTACCCACCTAGGCTGCAAAAAAGTGTCACACATCTGGTATCGCCGTACTCAGAAGAAGTTGGGCAATGTGTTTTGGGGTGTCTTTTTACATATACCCATGCTGGGTGAGAGAAATATCTCGTCAAAAGACAACTTTTTCCATTTTTTTTATACAAAGTTGCCATTTGACCGAGATATTTATCTCACCCAGCATAGGTATATGTAAAATGACACCCCAGAACACATTGCCCAACTTCTCCTGAGTACAGCGATACCAGATGTGTGACACTTTTTTGTAGCCTAGGTGGGCAAAGGGGCCCACATTCCAAAGAGCACCACTTTTCGGATTTCACAGGGCATTCAAACTACTTCTCACACATTAGGGCCCCTAAAAGGCAAGGGCAGTATAACTACCCCACAAGTGACCCCATTTTGGAAAGAAGACACCCCAAGGTATTCCGGAGGGGCATGGCGAGTTCCTAGAATTTTTTATTTTTTGTCACAAGTTAGCGGAAAATGAGACTTTGTAAGGAAAAAATAAATTAAAAAAATCATAATTTTCCGCTAACTTGTGACAAAAAAAAAAAGTTCTATGAACTCACTATGCCCATCAGCGAATACCTTAGGGTATCTACTTTCCGAAATGGGGTAATTTGTGGGGGTTTTCTACTGTCTGGGCATTGTAGAACCTCAGGAAACATGACAGGTGCTCAGAAAGTCAGAGCTGCTTCAAAAAGCAGAAATTCACATTTTTGTACCATAGTTTGTAAACGCTATAACTTTTACCCAAACCATTATTTTTTTTACCCAAACATTTTTTTTTTCATCAAAGACATGTAGAACAATATATTTAGAGAAAAATGTATATATGGATGTCGGTTTTTGTTGAAAAATTTTACAACTGAAAGTGAAAAATGTCATTTTTTTGCAAAAATTTTGTTAAATTTCGATTAATAACAAAAAAGTTAAAATGTCAGCAGCAATTAAATACCACCAAATGAAAGCTCTATTAGTGAGAACAAAAGGAGGTAAAATTCATTTGGGTGGTAAGTTGCATGACCGAGCAATAAACGGTGAAAGTAGTGTAGTGCAGAAGTGTAAAAAGTGGCCTGGTCATTAGGGTGTTTAAGCTAGGAGAGCTGAGGTGGTTAATCCCTGTTACGTCCCCAATCTGGGGTCCATTTATTAAATGGATTTTTCGAACGGGGAGATGGTTAAAAAAAATCTGTCTCCCTCCCCTTTGTTTGAATTTACGCCACGGTCACTGCGTCTGCGCCGTGCAATTTACTGTCACACCCGATATGAGTGGTATTTTCTGTAGTTCTCTCTTCTCATCAGTTTAATCCCTGTTACGTCCCCAATCTGGGTTCCATTTATTAAATTGATTTTTCGAACAGGGAAATGGTTAAAAAAAGCTGGCTCCCTCCCCTTTGTTTGAATTTACGCCACGGTCACTGGGTCTGCGCCGTGCAATTTACTCTCACACCCGATATGAGTGCTACTTTCTGTAGTACTATTCTCATCAGTTTAATCCCTGTTACGTCCCATATCAGGGTGGGATTGCCTTTTGTGAAAAAAAAATTAGGCCGGGTAACTTTGACTGCCTTCACAGTGACAGACCAAACTCTGATACACCAAACTGAATTGATTTTAGGAACCGGGAGATGGAAAAAGCAGCTTGGTCGGTCCTCTTACTCCCAAGTTGGGGCACTGCGCGTGCACGGAGCAATGTGCTGTGATACCCTATATGAGTGATGTCTTAACTAGTACTATTCCTATCAGTTTAATCCCTGTTACGTCCCCTATCCGGGGACATGTGTCGAATTGATTAACCATTGTCGAATTAACGAACCATTACGACATCCTGGAATAATTTAGTTCTGAGCTTTGTACTTGCTTTGTATTGGAATTGATGGGGATATTTTTAATTGTCTGCATTATTTCTAATAAACTATTAAGAGACTTTATTATGATTTTTTTATTTTCATGTATTAAAAACTCACCCATACATCTTAAAAAAAAAAAAAAGTAAGTTTTTTCTATGAAAATTTTTCCAGCCGATCGCTTTTGGTCTGATCATAATGAAGCAACGGCCTTATCATCTGGGGTGTGGCAACATTGCCAACACACTCAGAGGTGATGATCGCTTCATTGTTTTGTTTTTGCAGCCACAGTGCAGCACCAGAGGCTAGAAAAATTAGGCATGTACACATGCCTGAAAAATAATGTTATTGTTGCAGCCGCTGTTGTAGCAGCAGCCGGAAAAATTTATGTTTTTAAGGCAGAAAGGTGACTAAAACATTGCGGCTTGAACCCTAGTTGGTGGCGGAGAATTCATGAAAGTCATCCGGTATGCAGACATTAAATACAGCAGCGTGGGGACCATTTTGAGGCCAAGGCATGTTATCAGGCCTTTTGTTAGTCAAACGTATCCCCCACTGTCAGTCCCTTCGGGATCCATGCCTCATTCATCTTAATGAAGGTGAGGTAATCAACACTTTTTTTTGCGACTTCTTTTGTCGACTTTTTGGCGACTTCTTTTGTCAGTGACAATGCCTCCTGCTGCACTGAAGGTCCTTTCTGACAGGACACTTGAAGCGGGGCAGGCCAGAAGTTCTATCGCAAAATGGGATAGCTCAGGCCACAGGTCAAGCCTGCACACCAAGGGGTTCATCGCTCCTCAGAGTGTCGATATCTGCAGTTAAGGCGAGGTAGTCTGCTACCTGTCGGTCGAGTCGTTCTCTAAGGCTGGATCCTGAAGGGCTGTGGCGATGTGTAGGACTGAAAAAGCTCCGCATGTCCTCCATCAACAACACATCTGTAAAGCGTCCTGTCCTTGCCGCCGTGGTCATAGGAGGATTACTTTCACCTCTTCCCCTGTTAGATTCCCGTTGTGCTGTGACATCCCCCTTATAAGCTGTGTAAAGCATAATTTTAGTTTTGTTTTGAACTGCTGCATCCTTTCTGACTTTCGGTAAGTTGGTAACATTTCCGCCACTTTGTGCTTATACCGGGTGTCTAGTAGCGTGGCCACCCAGTACAGGTCATTCTCCTTCATCCTTTTTATACAAGGGTCCCTCAACAGACATGACAGCATGAAAGACCCCATTTGCACAAGGTTGGATGCCGAGCTACTCATTTCCCGTTCCTCGTCCTCACTGATGTCATTGACGGTCTGTTCTTCACCCCAGCCACGTACAACACCACGGGTCCCAGATAGGTGACAACAATGAGCACCCTGGGATGCCTGCTGTGGTTGGTCTTCCTCCTCCTCAAAGCCACATTCCTCCTCTGACTCCTCTTCCTCATACTCCTCTTGCAGCGTTGCCGCAGGTCCGGCAAGCGATGATGACAAGGCTGTTTCTGGTGGTGATGGTGACCACAACTCTTCCTCTTCACGCTCATCTACAGCCTGATCCAGCACTCTTCGCAGGGCACGCTCCAGGAAGAAAACAAATGGGATGAGGTTGCTGATAGTGCCTTTGGTGCGACTGACTAGGTTTGTCACCTCCTCAAAAGGACGCATGAGCCTACAGGCATTGCGCATGAGCGTCCAGTAACGTGGCAAAAAAATTCCCAGCTCCGCAGAGGCTGTCCTAGCACCCCGGTCATACAAATACTCGTTGACGGCTTTTTCTTGTTGGAGCAGGCGGTCGAACATTAGGAGTGTTGAATTCCAACGTGTCGGGCTGTCGCAAATCAAGCACCTGACTGGCATGTTGTTTCGGCGCTGAATGTCTGAAAAGTGCGCCATGGCCGTGTAGGAACGCCTGAAATAGCCACACACCTTCCTGGCCTGCTTGAGGATGTCCTGTAAGCCTGGGTACTTAGACACAAAGCGTTGTACGATGAGATTCAACACTTGCCCAAATTCAATGCCGCCAACAAATTGCTTCCATTGTCACACACCACTTTGCCGATCTCCAGTTGGTGCGGGGTCAGCCACAGATCCACCTGTACGTTCAGGGCGGACAGGAGTGCTGGTCCGGTGTGGCTCTCTGCTTTCAGGCAAGTCAACCCCAAGACAGCGTGACACTGTCGTATCCGGGATGTGGAATAGCCCCTGGGGAGCTGGGGGGATTCAGTTGATGTGCAGCCAGACACCACAGCAGAAGAGGACTCAGCCGAGGAGGTTATGGAAGAAGGTGGAGTAGGAGGAGTAGAGGAGGTGGCAGTAGGCCTACCTGCAAGTCATTGCGGTGTCACCAACTCCGCTGCAGAGCCACGCATTCCATGCTTGTCAGCCGTCAGCAGGTTGACCCAATGCGCAGTGTAGGTGATATACCTGCCCTGACCGTGCTTTGCAGACCAGGTATCAGTGGTCAGATGGACCCTTGCCCCAACACTGTATGCCAGAGATGCCATGACTTCCTTTTCAATCACTGAGTAGAGGTTTGGGATTGCCTTTTTTGAAAAAAAATTTGTCCGGGTACCTTCCACTGTGGTGTCCCAATAGCGACAAATTTTTTGAAGGCCTCAGACTCCACCAGCTGGTTCGGTAAAAGCTGGCGGGCTAAGAGTTTCATCAAGCCAGCTGTCAGACGCCGGGCAAGGGGGTGACTCTGTGACCTACGCTTCCTACGCTCAAACATTTCCTTTACAGACACCTGACTGTGGGCAGATGAGATGGAACTGCTGAAGGTGAGAGGCGGAGTGGCGGGTGGTTGAGAGGGGGCAAGGAGGACAGCAGTGGTTGACGTGGCTGAAGATGCTGGACCAGGAGGAGGATGGTGGCTTTGAGCTTGTGTGCTGCTTCTACTCGTCATCATGTGTTGATCCCATAGGCGTTTGTGATGTGCGATCATGTGCCTTCGCAAAGCAGTTGTACCTAGGTGGGTGTTGGATTTCCCATGACTCAGTTTCTTTTGGCACAGGTTGCAAATGGCATCGCTGTTGTCAGAGGCAGACACACAAAAAAAATGCCACATTGCTGAGCTTTGCAATGACGGCATTCTGGTGGTGGCAACAGCATGCGTTGATTGGCGTGCTGTCTGGCTGACCCCGGGTGCCGATACATGCTGTCTGACTTTGCCACTAGCTCCTTGCGACGACCTCCCCCTGCTTCCAACTCGTCTCCTCCTTCTCTCTGTCTCCCCTTCTGAACTTTCCCCCTCTTCTTCTTCTCTTCGAGCAGGCACCCACGTGGCATCCATGGACACATCGTCATCATCAACCACTTCACTTGTATCTGACACCTCAGCAAAGGAAGCAGCAGCGGGTACAACATCATCATCATCATCACACTGTACGTCCATGTGTGTAATGCTGCCTGACTGACACATATCCCTGTTATCTCCATCCTCTGGCAATAATGGTTGCGCATCACTAATTTCATCCAAATGATGTGTAAATAACTCCTCTGAGGGATCAAGTGAAGCGGCTGTGGTGGCTGTGGTGGTAGTGGTGGTGGTGGCGGCGGGCGGGAGAGTGGTAACTTGAGAGCAGGTGACCAAAGCTGAGCTGGAGGAGGATGGAGCGTCAAGGTTCTTAGCGGAAGCTGTTGAAGATTGGGTGTCCTGTGTAAGCCAGTCAACTATTTTCTCAGAATTTTTTGGGTTCAGGGTACGTGGCCTCTGAACACTGGGCATTATTCCAGGGCCAGTGGAAATCACAGAACCACGAACACGACGGCCCCTGCGGCGTGGCCTGCCTCTGCCTGTCATTTTTTATTAGATAAGTGTTACTATGCGTGCAAGGTACTGTGCCACCCTATATAAGTGGTGGGCAGTGTGCACAGTACAGTCTGTGTGGGCCTGACACACACTGGCTTGCAACTGTGATTATATCACCGAAAAATATAAAATATAATTTTTTTTATCTGAAAGGTATTTGAGTGAGTAACACCCTGTAACGGTATAAGTGGAGGCCTAGCCACTAGCCAGTGGACACAATACAGTCTGTGTGGGCCTGACACACACAGGCTTGCAAATGTGATTAGATCACAGAAAAATATTAAATATATTTTTTTTTTATCTGCGAGGTATTTGTGAGTGAGTGACACCCTGTAACGGTATAAGTGGAGGCCTAGCCACTAGCCAGTGGCCACAATACAGTCTGTGTGGGCCTGACACACACTGGCTTGCAAATGTGATTAGATCACAGAAAAATATTAAATATCATTTTTTTTTATCTGCGAGGTATTTGTGAGTGAGTGACACCCTGTAACGGTATAAGTGGAAGTCTAGCCACTAGCCAGTGGCCACAATACAGTCTGTGTGGGCCTGACACACACTGGCTTGCAAATGTGATTAGATCACAGAAAAATATTAAATATCATTTTTTTTATCTGAAAGGTATTTGAGTGAGTGACACCCTGTAACGGTATAAGGCTCCATTCACACGTCCGCAAAATGTGTCCGCATCCTTTCCGCAATTTTGCGGAAAGGATGCGGACCCATTCATTCTCTATGGGGACGGAATGTGCTGTCCGCATCCACATTTGCGGATCCGCACTTCCGCATCCGTGCTTCCGTTTCCGCCAAAAAATAGAACATGTCCTATTCTTGTCCGCAATTGTGGACAAGAACAGGCATATTCTATTATGTCGGCAATGTGCGGTCCGCAAAATGCGGAACACACATTGCCGCTTTCCGTGTTTTGCGGATCCGTGTCTCCGTGTATCCGCAAAACACATTGCGGACGTGTGAATGGAGCCTAAAAGTGGAGGCCTAGCCAGTGGCCACAATACAGTCTGTGTGGGCCTGACACACACGGGCTTGCAAATGTGATTATATCGCAGAAAAATATTAAATATATTTTTTTTATCTGAAAGGTATTTGAGTGAGTGACACCCTGTAAAGGTAGAAGTGGAGGCCTAGCCAGTGGCCACAATACAGTCTGTGTGGGCCTGACACACACAGGCTTGCAAATGTGATTAGTTTGCAGAAAAATATTAAATATAATTTTTTTTTTATCTGAAAGGTATTTTAGTGAGTGACACCCTGTAACGGTATAAGTGGAGGCCTAGCCAGTGGCCACAATACAGTCTGTGTGGGCCTGACACACACGGGCTTGCAACTGTGATTATATCACAGAAAAATATTAAATAGAATTTTTTTTATCTGAAAGGTATTTGAGTGAGTGACACCCTGTAACGGTATAAGTGGAGGCCTAGCCAGTGGCCACAATACAGTCTGTGTGGGCCTGACACACACTGGCTTGCAACTTTGATTAGATCACAGAAAAAGATTAAATAGAATAAAAAAAAATCTGCAAGGTATTTTCTGTCACACCCTGTATGAATGGTGTGCACACAGTACTGTCTGTGACTGAGCCTGCAGCCTCTCACACACGGGCAGGCAACTGCAATATATATACAGTACAGACCAAAAGTTTGGACACACCTTCTCATTCAAAGAGTTTTCTTTATTTTCATGACTATGAAGGCATTAAAACTATGAATTAACACATGTGGAATTATATACATAACAAACAAGTGTGAAACAACTGAAAATATGTCATATTCTAGGTTCTTCAAAGTAGCCACCTTTTGCTTTGATTACTGCTTTGCACACTCTTGGCATTCTCTTGATGAGCTTCAAGAGGTATTACCCTGAAATGGTCTTCCAACAGTCTTGAAGGAGTTCCCAGAGATGCTTAGCACTTGTTGGCCCTTTTGCCTTCACTCAGCGGTCCAGCTCACCCCAAACCATCTCGATTGGGTTCAGGTCCAGTGACTGTGGAGGCCAGGTCATCTGGCGCAGCACCCCATCACTCTCCTTCATGATCAAATAGCCCTTACTTTCAAAGTTTTCCCAATTTTTCGGCTGACTGACTGACCTTCATTTCTTAAAGTAATGATGGCCACTCGTTTTTCTTTACTTAGCTGCTTTTTTCTTGCAATAATACAAATTCTAACAGTCTATTCAGTAGGACTATCAGCTGTGTATCCACCTGACTTCTCCTCAACGCAACTGATGGTCCCAACCCCATTTATAAGGCAAGAAATCCCACTTATTAAACCTGACAGGGCACACCTGTGAAGTCAAAACCATTTCAGGGGACTACCTCTTGAAGCTCATCAAGAGAATGCCAAGAGTGTGCAAAGCAGTAATCAAAGCAAAAGGTGGCTACTTTGAAGAACCTAGAATATGACATATTTTCAGTTGTTTCACACTTGTTTGTTATGTATATAATTCCACATGTGTTAATTCATAGTTTTGATGCCTTGTGTGAATCTACAATTTTCATAGTCATGAAAATAAAGAAAACTCTTTGAATGAGAAGGTGTGTCCAAACTTTTGGTCTGTACTGTATATATATAAAAATAAATAAAAAAGCAGACTGATGTACCAGCCCTGAAAAGGGCTTTTTGGGGTGCTGTCAGGACGCTGTCCTGACAGCAGATGAGTCTGTGGACACAGAACACTGCCCTAGCTAACGCTTTCCCAATTGAATCAGCAGCAGCAGCACTGTCCCTCCTCTCACTGAGAATGCAGATTCCGAATGAATCTAAAATGGATGCTGTCCAGGAGGTGGGAGGGTCTGGGAGGGAGGGTCTGCTGCTGATTGGCTGGAATGTGTCTGCTGACTGTAAGGTACAGGGTCAAAGTTTACTCAATGATGATGTATAGGGGGCGGACCGAACATCACATATGTTCACCCGCCGCGGCGAACGCGAACAAGCTATGTTCGCTGAGAACTATTCGCCGGCGAACTATTCGGGTCATCACTATTTGTCACTGTGTGTAGCAGAGGGAACGCAGCAAAACCACAAACAAATGCTGCAGTACCCAAATGCACTATATAGAAAGTATATTATTGGTATATAAGACCCCGCTTCAATCAGTTTTTTGTTGGGGGGCGACTGGTATATTACACCAATTATAATAATTTTTTCTAATTGCGTTTGTCACTCTGTGTAGCTGCAGAACCGCTCACCACTGCTGCACAATACAAATCCACTATAGTATGCTTTCTACAGTCAGGTCCATAAATATTGGGACATCAACACAATTCTAACATTTTTGGCTCTATACACCACCACAATGGATTTGAAATGAAACGAATAAGATGTGTTTTAACTGCAGACTGTCAGCTTTAATTTGAGGATATTTACATCTAAATCAGGTGAACGGTGTAGGAATTACAACAGTTTGCATATGTGCCTCCCACTGGTTAAGGGACTATAAGTAATGGGACAGAATAATAATCATAAATCAAACTTTCACTTTTTAATACTTGGTCGCAAATCCTTTGCAGTCAATTACAGCCTGAAGTCTGGAACACATATACATCACCAGACGCTGGGTTACATCCCTGGTGATGCTCTGCCAGGCCTCTACTACATCTGCCTTCAGTTCCTGCTTGTTCTTGGGTCATTTTCTCTTCAGATTTGTCTTCAGCAAGTTAAATGCATGCTCAATCGGATTCAGGTCAGGTGATTGACTTGGCCATTGCATAACATTCCACTTCTTTCCCTTAAAAAACTCTTTGGTTTCTTTTGCAGTATGCTTTGGATCATTGTCCATCTGCACTGTGAAGCGCCGTCCAATGAGTTCTGAAGCATTTGGCTGAATATGAGCAGATAATATTGCCCGAAACACTTGAGAATTTATCCTGCTGCTTTTGTCAGCAGTCACATCATCAATAAATACAAGAGAACCAGTTCCATTGGCAGCCATACATGCCCACGCCATGACACTACCACCACCATGCTTCACTGATGAGGTGGTATGCTTAGGATCATGAGCAGTTCCTTTCCTTCTCCATACTCTTCTCTTCCCATCACTCTGGTACAAGTTGATCTTAGACTCATCTGTCCATAGGATGTTGTTCCAGAACTGTGAAGGCTTTTTTAGATGTTGTTTGGCAAACTCTAATCTGGCCTTCCTGTTTTTGAGGCTCACCAATGGTTTACATCTTGTGGTGAACCCTCTGTATTCACTCTGGTGAGGTCTTCTCTTGATTGTTGACTTTAACACACATACACCTACCTCCTAGAGAGTGTTCTTGATCTGGCCAACTGTTGTGAAGGGTGTTTTCTTCACCAGGAAAATAATTCTTCGGTCATCCACCACAGTTGTTTTCCGTGGTCTTCCGGGTCTTCTGGTGTTGCTGAGCTCACCGGTGCATTCCTTCTTTTTAATAATGTTCCAAACAGTTGTTTTCACAACGCCTAATGTTTTTGCTATCTCTCTGATGAGTTTTTTTATTTTATTTTTTTCAGCCTAATGATGGCTTGCTTCACTGGTAGTGACAGCTCTTTGGATCTCATCTTGAGAGTTGACAGCAACAGATTCCAAATGCGAATAGCACACTTGAAATGAACTCTGGACCTTTTATCTGCTCATTGTAATTGGGATAATGAGGGAATAACACACACTTGACCATGGAACAGCTGAGAAGCCAATTGTCCCATTACTTTTGGTCCCTTAACAAGTGGGAGGCACATATACAAACTGTTCTAATTCCTACACCGTTCACCTGATTTTGATGTAAATACCCTCAAATTAAAGCTGACAGTCTGCAGTTAAAGCACATCTTGTTTGTTTCATTTCAAATCCATTGTGGTGGTGTATAGAGCCAAAAATGTTAGAATTGTGTTGATGTCCCAATATTTATGGACCTGACTGTATGTTAGAAAGTGTATTATAAGTGTATTACACCCCTCTGTACTGCACACCTATCAATAGTACACCTATACCAGTCCTTAAAAGGACTTTTGTTTACCTGTTGATAGCGTTTTTGTCCCTAACAGTCTGTCCCTGCTCCACACAGCAACCTTTCCCTACACTGACAAAAGACTGAATGTAAAATGGCAGCCAGATTGGGTCTATTTATAAGGAAGGGGGTATGTCCATGTGCTGAAACTTTTCAATTGGCTGTCCTGTACCACCTGATGGATGTGTTATGGGTCAAAGTTCTTCACAATGTAAAAGAATATGGCGGGTGTGAATATCGCAATATGTTCGCATGTTCGGCTAATCGCGAACGAGCAAAGTTTGCAGCGAACCGACTGCTGGGCAAACCGCAAGGCCATTACTAGTCCCCACTATCGTTCCAGTTTTTAATAATGAGCTGGACAGTTCTTAACCCAATTTTAGTAGTTTCTGTAATCTCCTTAGATGTTTTCTCTGCTTGATGCATGCCAATGATTTGACCCTTCTCAAACAGACTAACATATTTTCCACGACCACGAGATGTGTCTTTTGATATGGTTGTTTAAGAATTGAGAAGCAATTCATTGCACCAGTTGGGGTTTAATAACTTATTGCCAGCTGAAAGATGATCGCCCATGCAGTAATTATCCAATAGGAGGCTCATACCTATTTGCTTAGTTAAATCCAGGTGGCGACTTTTTTTTTGGACAGGCAGTGTATTTTCCTTTTTGTACTGAAATAAGCCACTAAACGCTTTCACCACAAATAACTGCTACACTGAAATGCGTATATATTTTTTTCTTTTTGTACTGAAATAGGCCACTAAATGCTTTCAACACATATAACTGCAGAAGTGAACTGAGAATATGTTTTTCTTTTTGTACTGAAATAGGCCACTAAACGCTTTCACCACAAATAACTGCAACAGTGAACTGCGTATATATTTTTCTTTTTATACTCCAATAGGCGACTAAATAGTGATGGACAAACATCGGCCGGGACGGTTCGCGAATGATCAAATGTTCGTGAACCGCACGTTCGCAGCGGGCACCATTGACTTTAATGGCAGGCGAACCTGAAAAACCTTCAGGTCATATTTGCAGCCACCAAATACTTACTAGAACTGCAAAAATAGTCCCACAACATGGGCAGACATATACCAGAGGGGGATCACTGGCAAAAATTCCCACAAAAAATATGTAAACTCTCAAAAATGTGCCCTGCTGGAGCCTAGAAATTTTTTATTTTAGGCCACGGTAGTACAGGCCCCAAATATTAGGCATTCACCTGACAGAAACGAACTTGTGATTATGTGGCTGGAGCTACATTAGGTGGTCACTGGATACAAATTTTATTGTAGGCCAGTACAGGCCCCAAAAATTAGGCATTAACCTGACAGAAACGAACTTGTGATTATGTGGCTGGAGATACATTAGGCGGTCACTGGATAAAATTTTTACTGTAGGCCACTGGAGTACAGGCCCCAAAAATTAGGCATTCACCTGACAGAAAAGAACTTGTGATTATGTGGCTGGAGGTACATTAGGCGGTCACTGGATAAAAATTTTACTTTAGGGCAGTACAGGCCCCAAAAATTAGGCATTAACCTGACAGAAAAGAACTTGTGATTATGTGGCTGGAGGTACATTAGGTGGTCACTGGATAAAAATTTTACTGTAGGCCACTGGAATACAGGCCCCAAAAATTTGGCATTCACCTGACAGAAAAGGCCTTTTATGCTGCTGTATACAGTCGTGGCCAAAAGTTTTGAGAATGACAAAAATATTAGTTTTCACAAAGTTTGCTGCTAAACTGCTTTTAGATCTTTGTTTCAGTTGTTTCTGTGATGTAGTGAAATATAATTACACGCACTTCATACGTTTCAAAGGCTTTTATCGACAATTACATGACATTTATGCAAAGAGTCAGTATTTGCAGTGTTGGCCCTTCCTTTTCAGGACCTCTGCAATTCGACTGGGCATGCTCTCAATCAATAGCAACCCATTCTTTCATAATCACTTCTTGGAGTTTGTCAGAATTAGTGGGTTTTTGCTTGTCCACCCGCCTCTTGAGGATTGACCACAAGTTCTCAATGGGATTAAGATCTGGGGAGTTTCCAGGCCATGGACCCAAAATGTCAACGTTTTGGTCCCCGAGCCACTTAGTTATCACTTTTGCCTTATGGCACGGTGCTCCATCGTGCTGGAAAATGCATTGTTCTTAACCAAACTGTTGTTGGATTGTTGGAAGAAGTTGCTGTTGGAGGGTGTTTTGGTACCATTCTTTATTCATGGCTGTGTTTTTGGGCAAAATTGTGAGTGAGCCCACTCCCTTGGATGAGAAGCAACCCCACACATGAATGGTCTCAGGATGCTTTACTGCTGGCATGACACAGGACTGATGGTAGCGCTCACCTTTTCTTCTCCGGACAAGCCTTTTTCCAGATGCCCCAAACAATCGGAAAGAGGCTTCATCGGAGAATATGACTTTGCCCCAGTCCTCAGCAGTCCATTCACCATACTTTCTGCAGAAGATCAATCTGTCCCTGATGTTTTTTTTGGAGAGAAGTGGCTTCTTTGCTGGCCTTCTTGACACCAGGCCATCTTCCAAAAGTCTTCGCCTCACTGTGCGTGCAGATGCGCTCACACCTGCCTGCTGCCATTCCTGAGCAAGCTCTGCACTGGTGGCACTCCGATCCCACAGCTGAATCCTCTTTAGGAGACGATCCTGGCGCTTGCTGGACTTTCTTGGACGTCCTGAAGCCTTCTTAACAAGAATTGAACCTCTTTCCTTGAAGTTCTTGATGATCCTATAAATTGTTGATTGAGGTGCAATATCCACAATATCCTTGCCTGTGAAGCCATTTTTATGCAACACAATGATGGCTGCACGTGTTTCTTTGCAGGTCACCATGGTTAACAATGGAAGAACAATGATTTAAAGCATCACCTTCCTTTTAACATGTCAAGTCTGCCATTTTAACCCAATCAGCCTGACATAATGATCTCCAGCCTTGTGCTCGTCAACATTCTCACCTTAGTTAACAAGACGATTACTGAAATGATCTCAGCAGGTCCTTTAATGACAGCAATGAAATGCAGTGGAAAGGTTTTTTTGGGATTAAGTTCATTTTCATGGCAAAGAAGGACTATGCAATTCATCTCATCACTCTTCATAACATTCTGGAGTATATGCAAATTGCTATTATAAAAACTTAAGCAGCAACTTTTCCAATTTCCAATATTTATGTAATTCTCAAAACTTTTGGCCACGACTGTATACATAAGACAAGGACCATTCTTTGTTCTGAATGGTGGCGAATATGTGTGGGCTGGCATGAGTAAATTCAATTACTTGTGGTCATCACAGGTGTTGAATTCCTCCGAGATCCATGCCTCATTCATTCTTAGAAATGTGAGGTAGTCCACACTTTTGTGAGCTAGATGAGTGCGCTTATCGGTCACGATCCCCCCTGCTGCGCTGAACGTCCTTTCGGACAGGACTCTGGACGAGGGGCAAGCCAAGAGTTCCATGGCAAATTGTGCCAGCTCTGGCCACAGGTCAAGCCTGCACACCCAGTAGTCCAGGGGTTCCTTGCTTCTCAGAGCATCCACATCGGCCGTTAACCCGATGTAATCGGACACCTGTCGGTCTAGGCATTCCTTGAGGCTGGATCCGGAGGGCGGCTGTCAATGGGTTGGCTGCAAGAATGATTTCATATCCGAAGTGACCAACATATCTTCAAACTGCCCTCTTCTTGCAGGCGCGGTAGGATTGGTACCCGCACTGTTTAGCTGTGGGTGGAAATTCCTCTGCCAGAGCCCGCAACAGCAGAATGTAGAATTTGCACTAAATTAGAAGCGGTGGAGCGCTCTGGCTCCTGCTCATCGCCCAGGAGAATGTCATCCTTGGTCTCCACCCCCTAGCCATGGACAACACCAGGGATCCCTGAAAAGTTTAAATCGTGCTCTTCTTGTTCCTCCTCCCCCCAGCCACCCTCTTCCTCTGACTCCTCTTCAGACTCCTGCTGACTCCTGCTGACTTGGGAATTCATTCAGCATGCGACTTCCTCATCTTCCAGCTCCTGCTCCTCGATGGCTTGATCAATGACAAGATGCAATGCGCGTTCCAGAAAAAAGGCGTAAGTTACGATGTCACTGATGGCAGCCTGGCTGCGACTGACCAGTTTGGTGATCTCATCAAAGGGCTGCAGAAGTCTGCATGCATCACGCATGAGCAGCCACTGGAGCTGTGAAAAGAAACCAAGCTCCCCAGAACCTGTCCTGCTGCAGAGTTCGTACAGGTAGTTGTTAATGGCACGTTTCAGCTCGAGCAGCCTATCAAGGATATACAAGGTGGAGTTCCAACGCGTTGGGCTGTCACAAATCAGACGTCTGACGGGCAAGTGGTGTCTCGGCTGAACGTCATTAAGGCCAGTCATGGCCATCTAAGATCTTCTAAAATGGGCAGAGATTTTCCTGGCCTGCCGTAAGACGTCCTGGACCCCGGGGTATTTGGCAACAAATTGCTGCACGACTAAGTTCCGGACGTGTGCCATGCATGGCACGTGTGTCATTTTGCTCTGTTTCAGCGCGCTCAGCTGATTGGCACCATTGTTGCACATCACTTTACCAACTTTCAAATTGAGCAGGGTTAGCCACTGATCGGCCTGTGACCGCAGAGCTGAAAACAGTGCAGAACGGGTGTGGCTCTTGGCTTCAAGGCACAACAGCCACAGCACATCATGGCAACATCTCACCTCGGACATTGAATAGGTTCTGGGGAGCTTGGGGGGCGCAGCGAAAGAGGCTGTAGCAGTGGAAAAGGAAGATCAGCTGAGGAGGAGACGGAGGATGGAGTAGGAGGAGGAGAAGAAGAGGCAGGCCTACATGCAATTCTTGGCGGTAACACCAAATCCACATGGGAGCCATGGGTTACATGCTTGACGGCCATCAGAAGATTTACCCAGCAGTAAAAATTATGTACCTTTCCTGCCCGTGTTTGCTAGACCACATGTCTGTGGTCAGATGTATATTCACTTGCCGCTGAACGTGGCCATATACAGTACAGACCAAAAGTTTGGACACACCTTCTCATTCAAAGAGTTTTCTTTATTTTCATGACTATGAAGGCATCAAAACTATGAATTAACACATGTGGAATTATATACATAACAAACAAGTGTGAAACAACTGAAAATATGTAATATTCTAGGTTCTTCAAAGTAGTCACCTTTTGCTTTGATTACTGCTTTGCACACTCTTGGCATTCTCTTGATGAGCTTCAAGAGGAAGTCCCCTAAAATGGTCTTCCAACAGTCTTGAAGGAGTTCCCAGAGATGCTTCGCACTTGTTAACCCTTTTGCCTTCACTCTGCGGTCCAGCTCACCCTAAACCATCTCGATTGGGTTCAGGTCCGGTGACTGTGGAGGCCAGGTCATCTGGCGCAGCACCCCATCACTCTCTTTCATGGTCAAATAGCCCTTACTTTCAAAGTTTTTCCCAATTTTTCGGCTGACTGACTGACCTTCATTTCGTAAAGTAATGATGGCCACTCATTTTTCTTTACTTAGCTGCTTTTTTCTTGCCATAATACAAATTCTAACA
Source organism: Bufo bufo (assembly GCF_905171765.1). Taxonomy (NCBI): domain Eukaryota; kingdom Metazoa; phylum Chordata; class Amphibia; order Anura; family Bufonidae; genus Bufo; species Bufo bufo. The sequence continues at coordinate 82,961,319 of NC_053396.1, forward strand.
GTCTATTCAGTAGGACTATCAGCTGTGTATCCACCTGACTTCTCCTCAACGCAACTGATGGTCCCAATCCCATTTATAAGGCAAGAAATCCCACTTATTAAACCTGACAGGGCACACCTGTGAAGTGAAAACCATTTCAGGGGACTACCTCTTGAAGCTCATCAAGAGAATGCCAAGAGTGTGCAAAGCAGTAATCAAAGCAAAAGGTGGCTACTTTGAAGAACCTAGAATATGACATATTTTCAGCTGTTTCACACTTGTTTGTTATGAATATAATTCCACATGTGTTAATTCATAGTTTTGATGCCATCAGTGTGAATCTACAATTTTCATAGTCATGAAAATAAAGAAAACTCTTTGAATGAGAAGGTGTGTCCAAACTTTTGGTCTGTACTGTAGCTCTGGGATGCCCTTCTGGGAGAAACATTTCCTTCCGGTGATCTTCCATTGCAGTGTACCAATGGCCACAAATTTTCTAAAAGCTTCCGAGTCCACCAATATATATGGCAGTAGTTGGTGGGCTAGCAGTTCCGACAAGCCAGCAGTCAGCCGTTGGTCAAAAGGCTTTTTTGGCGTCATTAACTTTTTATGCTCGAACATTTGGGTTACGGAAGCCTGCCTTGTGCCAGATGATAGCGACAACGGCACAGTGGAAGGTGGAGTGGAGGACAAATGGGAGGAGAGAGAAGAAGGAGAAGAGGCAGGACGTGGAGCACCAGGAGTGTGGCTTTGTGGGTTCTGGTATAGTAAGGACCAGCACTCGCTTCAGTAATAATTTCAAATAGATTTAATGGTCACATACAAATGATAAGTGACGCGTGCGTTTCGGCTACTGTGAGCCTTTGTCAAAACATAGTGTGTACAAGTTACAGACAATTTAAATAGACCGCGATAGAGCAGGAAATGACATCAGGTTACCATGGCAACATTGTAAACAAAGGACACAACAATGCAGAGATAGTGATAGAACAGGTGGATGAGCAGCTGACATTAATTGCTTGATAGGGCACCAGGCTAGGCACTGCTGTAAGCTGTGAATCATATAATGCTGGGGATGTAATATAACATGCTGGATGCTAGTTATTATAACAAACTAATTCAGAGAAAAAAAGAGAAAAAAGAGCATAATTAATTCACAGTACACCATGCTTTACACTGCCACATTTTGCTAAACCTTGTTATATGATGCAAAATACTGAATGCAGCGGTGCTGCTATTATGCGTGGTAAACTTACGCTCTGATCAAGCACTGAATGATATATTTCCAAAGATATAATATAACATGCTGGATGCTAGTTACTATAGCAAACTAATTCAAAAGAAAAAAGAGGAAAAAGAACATAATTAATGCACAGTACACCATGCTTTACACTGCCACATTTTGCTAAACCTTGTGATATAATGCAAAATACTGAATGCAGCGGTGCTGCTATTATGCGTGGTACACTTACGCCCTGATCAAGCACTAAATGATATAGATTGGAGTCAAGTTCTCTGTGGAAGAAAGAAAGAGGGAACATGTTGAGAGAGTCACTGCACAATAAAGTTTATAAAAAACTGTTTAAGTCATAATCACGATTTAATCCCTTTGGTTCTAGGGTTTGGAGGCGATGGATCCAGAAGGCTTCTCTTTTTTTGAGCATTTTACACCTGTCTCCTCCTCTCCTGGGCAGTGATACGTGCTCTATAATCTGGAAGCGTAGCTGGGAAATGGCATGTCGGTGTTCCTCAAAATGATGTGGGATGGGGAGTAGTAAATTTTTCTTTCTAATAGTAGATTTGTGTTTACAAAAACGGTCTTTCATCCTCATGGAGGTCTCACCGACATACACAAGACCACAGGGACACTTCAGGAGATAGACAACGAAATTACTATTACAAGTAAAGAAGCCATTTATTTTAAATTTTTCCCCTGTGTATGGGTGGGTGAAGTGTTCCCCTTTAATGACACTAGAGCAGTGTATACATTGAAGGCATGGATATGTCCCATTCTTGGGTGTTGAGAGGGTGGCCTGGCGCTGGGTATGTCTGTCACTACCTACATCAGCCCTGACTAGGATGTCTCGGATGTTTTTGCACCTTTTGTAGCATATCATAGGGGGAGATTGAAATTCCGTGACATTGGGGTAGGCTCTGCTGAGAATACTCCAATGTTTGTTGAGGATAGTCCTGCATTTGTTGACCCAGGGGTGGTATTTCACCACAAAAGGGACCCGTGGCGGTTTAACACTAGTAGTGGTACTGTCTTTAGGCGGTTTCGCCTGTTGTGTATTTAACAGATCTCGCGGATAGCCTCTGTCACGGGATTTGTCTAACATTTCCTCCTGACGCGCCGTTCTCATGTCGGTGTCAGACACTATCCTATTCACTCTCTGTAGTTGTGAATAGGGAAGTGATTTTTTGACTGCAGGTGGATGGTTGCTGGTGAAGTGCAGCAGACTGTTGCGGTCAGTATCCTTGGTGTACAGGTCTGTATGTATCTGTCCCTTCTCATCTTTTATGACCCAAGTGTCAAGGAAATTAATTTTAGACATATCTGAATGCATGGTGAACTGCAGTTCCTTCCACACAGAGTTGATGTAATGCATGAATTGTTCGAGGGTTCGAATGTCGCCCCGCCACACGCAAAATATGTCATCGATAAATCGTCTCCAGAAAATGCAGTGGTCCTTATATAAAGTGTCATCATATATATATTCTTTTTCGAACCATGACATATAACAGTTTGCATAAGGCGGTGCGGCATTCGAACCCATCGCGGTCCCCCGCTGCTGGCGAAAAAAAATGTCCTGAAATAGGAAGTAATTTTCATGCAGTATGGTGGTGAGCAAACTTAGGAAAAAGTTTTTTTCATTGTCATTATAGGTGGATAATGCCAACAACCATTCAACTGCCCTAATGCCTTTCACATGTTCAATGGATGTATAGAGGCTACATACATCAAATGTAGCCAATATATCACTTTCCAAGAGTTGGAGATCACGTATTTGTCTCAGGAAATCATTGGTGTCAAGTAGATATGATGGTGCTTTTTTGGTAAGTGGAGTAAGTGCTTTTTCTAGAATAATAGCTGGGGCTGACAAGATGGAATCTGTGAGTGCTACAATAGGGCGTCCTGGGGGGCTGGTGAGGGATTTGTGCACCTTTGGTAATGTGTAGAATACAGGTGTGGTGGGGTGTTGATGTATAATGTATTCCCCCATTTTCACATCAATGGTATTGTTTTTAATGTAGTCATTAGTGATTGCCTGTAGCTTAGCTTTAATAGTATATACAGGGTCAGAGGTCAATGACTGATATGTATCAACATCAGATAACTGTTGCAAAATCTCCCCCACATAGTACTCTCTATCCAGCACGACCAGGGCTCCCCCTTTGTCTGCAGGTTTCACTATTATAGATTTATCCTCCAACAATTGTACAAGAGCATCTCTTTCTAGAGGTGATAAATTTTGTGACATATGATAATCCCCTGTCCGGAGACCATGCATATTCTTGGAGATGTCACGTTGTACCAGAGATATAAACGTTTCAATGGGATGGTACGTTTTTGGTGGTTGAAATCTACTTTTGGTCCTTAAACCAAATTGTTGCAAGGATAGTTTTGAAACGTCCATTGTCTCATTGGTACACTGTGATCCTGTCTCAGTAGCAAAGTGCGCTTTGAGCCGCAGGTTACGAAAAAACCTTTGGCAGTCCATTTCCAGTTCAAATGTGTCTAAATGTCCAGTGGGGCTGAAGGATAAACCCTTCTGCAGCACTTGCATTTGAAGTGGACTTAAAATATTAGACGAAATGTTCAGGACTAAAGATGTGTCTGTACCTGTGAGCGCGTGGTCCTCGGTGCGTCGATTCCTCCTATGATGGCGTCCTGCCCTTCTGGTGTTCTTTTTGCTGCTTGGGTTTTCTTTCTCCCTAAAAAAGGAGCGCGGCGGGCACCAGGAGTATAGTCGCTGCCAGATCCAGAAGACTGGGAGTCCCATCGGCGTGTTGTATTCCTTGTAAGTGGTGTTGCGGTTCCAGATAAGTCCTGCCATCTGTAGACCCTTTTGGACTGATAATCTTCAAAGTCCCTGATGAACTTATTGCGTTTGGTCACCTCAATGTCTTTCCTGAGGTCGCCACAGACCTTATCCACTTTGGACTTGATGGCTGTGAGTTCATCAATGGACAAGGTGTCCTTTAATTGGGATTCGATGGAGGAGATCTTCTCTCTGCTTTCCGCTAAAGCCTGGGTCAGATATTCAATAGTCAGGACCATAAGGTCCGCAGAACATTTATTCAGAATGTTCGCAAATTGGGTGCAATAGTTTATATTGTCACAAAAAAATGTTGGTCTGAGGTTTACTCTGAGGCCTCGTGGGATGCGTTGAAGTCTGCAGTATTCAGCCAGCGTAGTAGTGTGCAGCTCCCAAGCTGTCTGTTTCCTTGCTTCCTTCTCCCACTCGCGTCCCTTGTACTCAGCTGATGGTACCTTCAGAAAGTCGGCATTAGCGGTAATCCCGGACACTATTTCTCGTGCCCGTTCTTCGGTGTATGCGAAGTTGGAGGTATTCATCGGGTTAGTATTGCAGGTGCTCGCTCAGTAAAGTAGCGATAGATCCAAGAGAAGATACAAGCGGCACTTCTGCTTTCAGCGGTGCGGTGCGCGCGTCCCGGGAGGAAGATCCACAGATAATGGTATAGTAAGGACCAGCACTCGCTTCAGTAATAATTTCAAATAGATTTAATGGTCACATACAAATGATAAGTGACGCGTGCGTTTCGGCTACTGTGAGCCTTTGCTCCCACTGGGCTCGGTGATGGGAGGCCAGGTGCCTTCTTAAGGCGGTCGTCCCTAGGTGAGTGTTGGGCTTACCGCGACTTATGCGTTGACAGCACAGGCTGCAGACATGTTAAAAAAAGCACAAACTGCATAGCCATGTTTATAGGGCTGTGACATCACAGGGCTGGCTGACTGCTATTTGGCTGCATGCATCGCATTATGGGTGATCCCACCTTCTCAGAGTTCCTTTCCCTATGTCCTCACACGTGCAGCAGCTATTTTAGAAAAAAATGTGATTCGTTACCACGAAGTGCGAGGAAATTCGCCTTCAGTGCTAATCAAAATTTTCCGGAAATGCGGAACAAATTCCACTTCATCAGCTTCAATTCGCTCATCTCTAATGTGAGCCATCAAAAAATCTATTTCCTCTAAACTTAATAGCTATCTTACTTTCTGTACTACAGTATGTACATTAAACTGGCAATCATAGCGTAATAGCTATAACCTGAGTTTCCTTTTTATTGTCCTGCAGCCTTTACATAATCCAATATATAAAGCTGAGTGTATGTGTGTGTGTGTGTGTTCGACCGCTAAAGGAATCTGTACCGTCGCATTTACTATCACAAAATTTGGCACACAGGTACATCAGGTTTTCGGGAAGGTTTTAGACCAGGTCTCAGCTCTCTAGGATGTACAGTTTATGAGATATTCCCAAAAAATGCATTAGCCAATAGAAGCTTGGTCACATGACCCTTATAAGCCAATAGAAGCTCGTAGGTCCTCCAGTTTCCACATACACAGTTTTACTCCAAGTTTCCATAACAACCCAGCCAATTATCTTCACTTCTGTAGGAGAGCTTTAACCCCTTCCCAACACATGGCATACTATTAAGTCATGGAAGCCACTGCGTTCCCGCAATATGACATAATTGTAAGTAATCTGGTAGCCGGGCCCCTGCAGTGATCAGGCGGCATCGCTGTAAAAGCCGATTCCGGCGGATTAAACCCTTCTATGCAGCGGTCCGCGCTGACCGCGACATATAAGGGGTTTGTGTCGGGTGAGGGAGATCATCGAGTCCCCGAGCTGCTGTGGCGGGGACTCGATGAGTCAGAATGCAGCCCGAAGCCATACAGAGGCAGCCCAATGCCTTGCACGGCATCGGGACCTGCCTTCTACGGGTGCCAAGGAGATCCAGCCTCAGGCTGGGTCTCCTAGGCAACCTGTTAGTGTACTACTCACTGTAGTACACGAACAGGCAATGCATTACAATACAGATGTATTGTAATGCATTGCAGAGGGGATCAGACCCCCAAAAGTGAACATCAGAAACAAAGTACAGAAAAAAGTAATGACCAGCTCTATAAATTTATCACATGATCCACGCTGTCCGATAAACACCATAAAAAAATAAAAATAAAAACAGTGTAAAAAAAAGCCATTTTTGTCACCTTACATCACAAAAAGTGCAACACCAAGCGATCAAAAAGGCGTATGTCCCACAAAATGGTATAAAAAAAAACGACACCTCATCCCGCTAAAAATGAGCACATACATAAGACAATCACCCAAAAAATAAAAATAAACTATAGCTCTCAGAACATGGATACACTAAAACATAATTTTTTTCCCCAAAACTGCTATTATTGTGCTAAAGTGAAATACATAAAAAAAAACATATTAGGTAAAGCTGCGTCCATAATAACCAGCTCTATAAAAATATCACATGACCTAACCCCTCATATGAACACCGTGAAAAAAACGGTATAAAAAAAGCTATTTTTGTCACCTTACATCACGCGATCAAAAAGGCGTATGCCTCCCAAAATAGTACCAATCAAACCATCACGTCATCCCGCAAAAAATGATATCCTACCTAAGACAATCGGTCAAAAAATAAAAAAGCTATCACTCTCAGACAATGGAGACACTAAAATATTTTTTTTTTGCTTCAAATTAGCTATTATTGTGTTGAAGTGAAATAAATAAAAAAAAAAGTAGACATATAAGGTATTGCCACGTCCGTGACAACCTGCTCTATGAAAATATCACATGACCTAAAAAAAATATAAAAAAATGTGTAAAAATTAAAAAAAATATTTGTCACCTTACATCACAAAAATTGCAACACCAAGCGATCAAAAAGGCATATGCCCGCCAAAATAGTACCACTTAAACTGTCACCTCATCCCGCAAAAAATTAGATGTTACCGAAGACAATTGGTCAAAAAATTAAAAAGCTATGGCTCTCAGACTATGGATACACTATTAGGTCACATGACCTAATCCCTCAGATGAACTCTGTAAAAATAAATAATTAAAAACTGTGGCAAAACAACAAATTTTTTGGTCACCTTGCCCCATAAAGTGTAATAATGAATGACCCAAGACGATAGGAAAAATAAAAAATAAAATAGGGTGTTCAAAAAATGGAGATACAAAAACCTAATTTTTGTTTTCAAAAATGCTTTATGTGAAACTGAAACAAACTAACAAATAAAGTAGACAGATTTGATATCATTGAGTCCATAACAACCTGCTCTAAAAAATAGTGCATGATCTACCCTGTCAGATGAATGTTGTTAAAAATAGAAAATAAAAACGCTGCCAAAACATCCATTTTTTGGTTACCTTACCTAACAAAAAACTTAATATAGAGCAACTAAAAATCATATGTACCCCAAAATAGTACCAATAAAACTGGCACCTTACCTTATCCCGTAGTTTCCAAAATGTGGTCACTTTTTTGAGTTTCTACTGTAGGGGTGCATTAGGGGTGCTTCAAATGGGACATGGCATCTAAAAACCAGTTCAGCTAAATCTGCCTTCCAAAAACCATATGGCATTCCTTTCCTTTTGCGCCCTATCGTTTGGCCATACAGAAGTTTACGACCACATGTGGGATGTTTCTGTAAACTGCAGAATCAGGGTAAAAAATATTGAGTGTTGTTTGGCTGTTAACCCTTGCACCCTTGCTTTGCTACTGGAAAAAAAAATATTAAAATGTAAAATCTGGCAAAAAAGTGAAATTCTGAAATTTCATCTCCATTTTTTCTTAATTCTTGTGGAACACCTAAAGGGTTAACAAAGTTTGTAAAATCAGTTTTGAATACCCTGAGGGGTGTAGTTTCTAAAATAGGATCATTTTTGGGTGGTTTCTATTATGCAAGCCCCACAAAGTGACTTCAGACCTGAACTGGTGCTTAAAAAGTGGGTTTTGGAAAGATTTGCTTCTAAACTTCTAAGCTTTCTAACGTCCCCAAAAAATTAAATGTCATTTTCAAAATGATCCAAACATGAAGTAGACATATAGAAAATGTAAAGTAATAACTATTATATTAGGTATCACTATCTGTTAAAAGTAGAGAAATTGAAAATTTTTGGTAAATTTGGGATTTTTTCCACAAATAAATATATTGACTCAAATTTCTGACTATCATGAAGTACAATGTGTCACGAGAAAACATTCTCAGAATGGCTTGGATAAGTAAGTGTTCCAAAGCTATTACCACATAAAGTGACACATATCAGATTTGCAAAAAAATGGCCTGGGCAGAAGGGCGAAAACTGGCCGGGGGTAGAAGGGGTTAAAGGAAATTTGTCACCAGGATAATTGCTATTGAAGTAAAGCCATGGCCTAATAGCACTTAGTACCTTATTTTAAGATGTGCCTTTGTTCCAGCAATAGATGTTTTTATCCTCTGAAAATCCAGTTTATTTGGTATTCAAATGAGCCAGTAAGGTGCCCAGAGGGGCGTCACTCTTGCAAGAAGGACAGGCCCCCTGCCACAATGTGTCCACCCTCAAAAGACTTACAACCCCGCCCCCTAGTCCTGCTAAGCAACACCCCTGATCTGGCTAGGCCATGCCCCCTCCTTTCAACGGGAATTGAAAAAATGAAAGCAAAAATCAACTTCTGTCAGCTGCAGGGGTGGGAGGGAGGGTGACTTTCTCCCTGCAGCTTACACTCAGACAGCACAAAGCTGCTGCCTTAGAGTGAGCTGTTCAAAAGGACACGCCTCCGATCCAGTAAAGGCCACTGTTAAGGGGGTGGGCCCCTGTGGAGGTCACTGTCAAGGGGGGTTGTATGCTGTGAAAGTCACTGTTAAAGGGGAAGGCTGCTGTAAAGGCCAAAGATAAGGGGGGGGGCTGCTGTGGAGGTCCAAGTTTAAGGGACAGGACACTGTGGGGGGGTCACTGTTTTGGGAGCGGGATGCTGTAGATGTCACTGTTATAGTGGATATTTCAAAGAAGAAGACCGGCCCTTCGCAGATGTAGATCACAATGTAGATTTATTCAGTCACATATTAGAGTGGCATAGTGACGCGTTTCAGCACAAGTGTGCTTTTCATCAGTCAGTTCCTTAGTGTTTCATTTATGTATAAATAGCTGGAGTGCAAGATGTTTCATTGCAGTCTGATGAAAGCACACTTGTGCTGAAACGCGTCACTATGCCACTTGAATATGTGACTGACTAAATCTACATTGTGATCTACATCTGCGAAGTGCCGGTCTTCTTCTTTGAAACGTTTGTCTGGACGCCATTCCACGGATACGTGCACCGCGAATTCAAGAAAGTAGTGCCGCCCTGCTTTTACTAGATGTTATAGTGGATAGTGTTGATATGAAATAGAAATAGATTAAATATACCTGAGCGAAGCCAGGTCCTTCAGCTAGTGTAATATAAGGATACAGCATAAATCATCTCCATGCCAAGTGTGCTGGAGATGTCTTGTAATATGAAGCACCAAAAAACAACTATATCATAAATATCTCGCATGGAGTTATTCGTATTGTCACCTACACAGCTCAAAGAGCAACCACATAGAGAGTAATTCTAATCAATTATTCTTTATTAGATATCCAACACATAGATGGTATATCGGTAAAAAACATATACAAAAGACAGTGCATACTGGGAACACAAAGGTGTTACAATAAATGTATAAAAACAGAGTAAGCTCCAAACCAATAAGGGACTAGTATCCCCCCATACACAATAAAGCAGTATCAGCTTGGTGGGGCGCCTATAGCAATAATAGCATCCAGAGCATACATACACAAACACTCCAACCATTTAAGGGAGTGTAAGCCTGGGTGCTGCCCACATCAAGAGGAGACTGCAAAGGAAGAGGGGGGGGGAAAAACAACACAGTTTAAAGTGCAAATGCAATTAATGCCTACTGACCCTGGTCTGAAACAGCCGCCCGACGATCGTTTCGCAAAGTGCTTCCTCTTGGGGCCTACTGAACTACTCCATACTGATCTCCTATATACTCCAGACATCTACATTCAACCAATCAACACACACCTACTCAGCTTTCCATGATTTGAGCAAATCAATTACTCCTGGCCGTGGGGAACATGCCCAACCAATAGTCAGTCGTGTTCAGTCTCGTCATCAGTCACCTGATCATAAGGTATTGGTACCACCCACCTCTCTCTCCAGATCATATTGCGGCACCGTTCAATCCTGAGCTTTAAACACTATTGTATCTTTCCTCTCACTATACCTCCGCATCGCTCCCCAGTGTTACATACACTAGATCACAGATGGCACTCAGATGATCTATTGTCGTCATGCGATCCGCATCATGACTCGGCTACGTCAGCCAACGGCGCCAGGGAGTGACGTCACCCTCTGTACTAACGCCATACTTACACGGCAACCTAGTTTCCTAGCAACCGAGTCACGAGGCGGGTCACATGATCGGACCAGCGGCATATCGAAACTTCAATGTTATTGTTTGCGGAAGAGACCAGGGTCCACGTCATATGGTATATGATCAACATTCTCTGCTGTATATATATCAGCAGATAAGTATAATAGTGATAACAGAAGTAAAGATGAATATAAATAAATAAATAAACATACTTGAATACATAAATATATATATATAAGAGGTTGGGTATTTTACATAAACATGAAAATGGAGTAAATATCTCCAAATGATAAAAGTGACCCGTGCACAAACAGATTAATAATATACCTACATTGTGATTATAAAAGCTACATTCGTTATCTGTAGTATAATTACTGCAATATCCCACATAATATAACAATCACAATACAAAACTAAAGTGCTATAGTGTAAGTTGCATAATATTAATGCCAATAGAAACCAGTGTCTATATATCTTTTGGAAATCAAATGTTTGTCTACCATCATTAGATGTTCAACATAAAGGTATCCCGACACCCGCACCATTGGGTTAATGTATAGGATCCAATTGATACTCTACGGACCCCTACCTCCAATACCTACCCAAAGACCAGATGTGTTCCGATACCATCAATTATAAAGTGCTTCTGCATGTGCTCAACAGAAAAAGTGAAGAACAGAAAGAGAAGTGTTGGAAAAGTGCCAGTGCCAGTGCTATAGAACAGAATTATATTGATGGTATCCAAACCCAGCTCGCCTATTCATGTTTCATCACTATAATCATAAAAAACCCAAAACAGCGTGTACCCCATTCCAGAAACCCCTCGGTCACTTCTCTGACTCTGTATGTATACACAGACGCATAATGTATCTCCTCAGGGGTTTCCATAAATAGGAAAGTCCAGACCAACTTAGTCTTCTCCACATCTTTTTTTCTCTTTTTTGTTGTTTCATCTTTTTTTCCTCTTTTTTCTCTATTTCTTTTCTCTCTCACACTTATTTTACGTTCAAGCTGATACTGCTTTATTGTGTATGGGGGGATACTAGTCCCTTATTGGTTTGGAGCTTACTCTGTTTTTATACATTTATTGTAACACCTTTGTGTTCCCAGTATGCACTGTCTTTTGTATATGTTTTTTACCGATATACCATCTATGTGTTGGATATCTAATAAAGAATAATTGATTAGAATTACTCTCTGTGTGGTTGCTCTCTGAGCTGTGTAGGTGACAATGTCTTGTAATATGTAAACCTATATCTTTGAGTTATATCATACCACACTTATATTCTTTTGCCATGTGGGTTTTCTGTGCATGATGTTATTACAATCGTGTACATATAAATGGTGCACTTGGTGACAAGGACGTATTATGCTTAATACATTGTAATAGAATTAGAAGTAAAACTTTAAAGTTGCCGTATGTTCATATTTAATTCTTTCACAGGGAGTGAGAGAAAAAATCTGTCACTCATTTGCTCTTATACCAGATACAAACCAGAGTAGGCTTCTTTGCCCATCTCTTGTGTAACATGCTTCCCACCTGGACTTACTTTGCAGGAATGATCTTAAATCACAAGGGCCATCATTCCATTCAGACAGCTCTTTCCTCTGGGCCTCTGGTACTATGCAGCATCATGTGTGCCTCTTCTTATAACACATTCACACAGAGGATAGATGAAAATGGACATTTCAGATGATTTTAAACTACAAAAGAGAAAACGGACTATCCCACAGCTGTCTGATCTAATTCTGTTAGTTATGCCAATACTCATTGCACCTGAATCGGGCAAGAATAAAATGTGTGAATGTGTAGAATTACTCAGAAAGAAATCTATGCTAGGAATGGACAGCATTAGATGAAAGTGTAGATGCAAATCTACAGGTTAGATGTATTTTTTCAACCATATGCATTATAAAATCTCAGAATCTTTTTGGTAAGCCAAAACCAGGAGTGACTTAAAAAAAAAGGAGACGTCACATCTTTTATACTTTTACGATTCACTCCTGATTTTGGCTTCCAAAACTGCATGCAGAAAACTGATTGTGTGGCCATACCCTTTCATATTCTATATTGGAGAAATGTCCATCAAGTTCAGCATTTTCCGCATGTAGTGTATCTACTTTAGTTTACAGAGAAAATATAATTGTTTTACATCACTCTCCTTCCTTATCATTTATAACTCTCAAGAAGTCATGGAATAGAATGAAACGAAGTGAATTGTTTACATGTCTTTGCATCTGATACAAATATCTAAACTTTTGAATGCACCTGTCCAACGTTTCAGTACTTTTTTGCACAACTTGCTGTTCTCTAACAAGGAGCTTAAAGAAAAAAAATCACAAAAGGTGTTTGATCCATGAATCACCTAATACATATCCTGGTTCAATTAGAATTGGTATTTAAACAGTTCTCATCATCATGCTGTTCACATTTTAACATCATGAGTAGAGATGAGTGAGTTTTTCAAAAGTTTGATTTAGCTGATTCGCTGAACTTTACAAAAAAAATAGCTTTGTGACAAATCACCGCCCCACGTCATTGTACCCCTCAGATGCCGCGTTCATACATGATCACGACATCTGAGTGTAAAAACAGCGTGAAATTAACATAAAAAAAAAATTCTAGCAAACTTACCGCGGAGCATCCACGCTGGACAAGGGATGAATGAGCCTCAGTGCTATTCACTGGTGAAAGTCAATTCACACTGAGCAGAAATTATGGCTGCCAACGATGTTAGAAACATCAAGGAGAGCCCTATGCATCATCTACAGTTGTCACTCACCAGATAAGCCTTTAGTAGTATTGGTATTACAGTGTGGGCAGGTGTATCTAGTCAATTTAGAACTGCCCTACACTTTGTAAATGGTACATTGACAAGCCCATACTACTTGAATAACATCATTAATCCAGTCATTGTGCCTCTGAATAAACAACACAGGCCTAATTTCATATTCAAATGGCTGCTGGAGACTGGGGTACTTCAAATGGAGTGGCCTGCACTTTTTCCATACCCAAATACCATTGAAAACCTATGGGATCAAAGTCGTCGTGTAGAGGCTCGGAAATCCCAGAACTTCAATGACCTGGGGGCCGCCCTTCAAGAAAAGTGGGATGCCATGCCTCAGCAGACAATAAGTCAACTTGTGAACAGCATGATACGTCGTTGTCAAGCTGCAATTGATGTTCAAGGTCACATATCATTTTTTGAGACATTGACATTTTTTGTGGGGATATATTCACCACTGTTGTTGGCTTTTTTTTTTTAAATAAATTGTTTGAGATGAAGAAATCACCATTGCATGCTTTTACTTAAATGCCCTACTTTTATGATATAATATCACTGCAGCGAGAACTTTTTACGTTTTCCATAAATTTCACCCAAAAGCTAAATATCCATAACTTTTTGTGAGTAGTGTATATGTATTATACATATTATACATTTGTTATACATATGTTATACATATACAAAATATTCTAGGATTACATTTAAAATGTCTTTTTTCCCAGCTTTTCACATCCCAACTATTAATCTAGTTGCCCACCTTGGAATCTGTTCCAGCTTTTTAATATTCGTTATGCCTTTTTAAGGTGTGAAGCACTAAACTATGACCCTTTATCCAACATGAGGCCTTAAAGAGGATCTGTCACCACAAAATGCAGTGCAGTCTATAGGCAGGAGAAGCTGAGCAGATTTATATATAGTTTTGTGGGAAAAGATTCAGTAAACCAGCTATGTGTACAGCTATCAGTGACTGACAGATATCTCTGTATACACACTTACACAAATAATGCTTTCAATAACTGATAACTCCATCCCTGTGTACAACTGAAGTCAGAAAAAGAAGAGATTTAAATTTATGAGAAAGAATGGAATAGACGGCTCTACTGCTCAGGCAAATGATCGAGGTGCGGGGCTGCTAGAACTGACTCACCCAATCAGGAGTAGATTATTTGAAAGAAAAATAAGTAAGCAGGCACACTCTAATTTGGGTCAATCTATTAATTCATTTATATATATCAGTTAATTGTCATAGAGCGGCAGGCATATACATTAATACATTGTAGCAATAAATAGATGTTATGCTTCTTATGCGGGTGCTATGGGAGGAAGGGGTGCTCTGTGCCTGAGTGCGGCGTCCCACACTGTCTCTGGCTACAGAGATCACTTACCCTTCACCCGGCGCTGCTGTCTTCGGTCCTCTGGCGGTGATCAGTTCTCCCTGGGCGGCTGTCTTGAATCCAGGAGTCGGCGGTGTATCTCGTGTTGCCAAGGACGCTGGGAGGCGTGGTTCGCGCGTCTGTAGGGTGACGTAGGCAGTCACGTGATCGCGATCTTTCCCGGCTTGTATTGAATGGTCCCGGCCTTTTCTGAGTGATCCTCTAGCTCCGTTCCGAGTAGTCACGAGTAGTTCCAAGTAGTCTATGACAATTAACTGATCTATTCATATAACAAAAAGGCGCATCACGTACTCTCCACTTAACAGCGGGAATCATATAAGGAGTCACAAGGCGCAATATTTACTTATTTATCTCTTATTTAGAGAATATCACCACAAAAGAACAAAACTATCCTATATAAGGAGTAAAACGCATTATTCTTAGCCTCCACTTTGAGACTACTATTTGATGAAAAGACGATTCTATGTACAAGGACAACTATCCTACTTATAATCTTTTACCTCCTTCGTTTTATTAGCGCATCATTTTTTTAGCGCACATTTTATTTTTATTTTTATATTTATTACCTCAATATCCCCAATACCAGCTGGTGACCATTTAGTGACAACCCACCCATCTCCACATCCATTACTTTTTACCCAATAAAAAGGACAGTCAGCTGAATTTTATTCCCCAATACGATTCTTCATACTATAAACTATACCTTTGCCTCATTTTATTGAACAATTTTAATATATCCTACATTCACTATATATATAAATAAATTAATAGATTGACCCAAATAGAGTATGCCTGCTTACTTATTTTTCCTTCAAATTTAAATTTATGAATTACAAGTTTTACTAAATCTTTTCTCGCAAAACTTTATATAAATCTGTTCAGCTAAACAATATTACTTTCTCTGTTTCAATTGTGACACACATATGTTGGAAAACTCTATGGAGAAAACAGGATTCATCTCTGTTTATGAGAAGAGAAAATCTTGGTGTTCAGTTCACAACTAGCTAGGTTCAGGAATTAGGGGCACATGCCCTAGATGATTTGCCTGGTGCCTTTGGTGTCCTTGGCCAGTGATTATAAAAGAAAGGAGGTTCTGCTTCGGCGCAAGTCCACAATGGAGACAGTCTCAATGGAATAGATTCTTCCTCTTTAATGGAAACAACGCGTTTCGGGGATTAGAACTTCCCCTTCATCAGGTTTTATAATATGGTAATATTATGAAACCTGATGAAGGGGAAGTTCTAATCCCCGAAACGCGTTGTTTTCATTAAAAAGGAAGAATCTATTCCATTGAGTCTCCATTGTGGATTTGCGCCGAAGCAGAACCTCCTTTATTTTATTGCTACTTTTTCCTTTGGGGGACTGGACATCCCATCTAAGAGAATATATAGTCTGCGGCTGCGGTTCCGGTAGATAAGTCTCCTCAATACAAGCCTTCAATAGGGTTGTGCCTATTTTAGCACAACCCCAAAAGGTGAGCCTTCACAATCCTCACTATATAATTTTATCTGTATATACATACTATCCTATTGTGCGCCCCTTTCTCTTTCATTCTCTATTCCCCTCATTTGCCTGAGAGGATTTTAGGATTTTAGATTTGTCCAACACACAAAGATTTGG